>NW_024543096.1:2232500-2620000 GCF_018167655.1 Microtus oregoni
GATTATAATCTAACTTTATCTTCCTAAAACAGAGTCACCAAACTGGCTAACCTAGATATTTGGCTCTTCTCTTCCTGCTTAGATTTTTGGCTCTATTTTTTTCTTCTAGAGGGGTCTGGATTTATCCAGGTCTTTCAGTTGGTGAGCTGCTTGTGGTGATGGACAGTGGAAAGGATGGATTTGGTGGGAAAGAAGTCTTTGGGTACCTGGAGGCAGAAGAGGAAGTGATAGGCAGTGATGGGATGCAATCACAGAGGAGGGACAGGAACAGTCGTGCCTGGTCTATGCCAAAGGCTCCCAGTTACTTGATGGAGAACAGTGGTAGGCATCAGAATGATAAGGAATGTAAGTTTTGAAACGGCATCATTATGATACTAATTGTTTTCTTTTACATTTGATAAAATGTTTTCAAGTGGTAATGTGAACCTCATTTGAAGTTGAGAATCCCTGTCTCCAAAGTTCCAGCTCCTTTGAAGAGCTGGTTGTACAGGTGAGAGAAATGAGGCTGGAAGACCAGAGAGTGACAGAGGCAGAACCAGACAGCTAGCCTTCCCAGCTCCTGGTGGCATCCGTTTCATAAGAACAAAGAACTGAAGCCTTCTGTTTGAAAATGGAACAGCAGAGGCCAAGGGAAAGAGAGCTGGAAAAGCTCAGTGCATGGGTCCAGATGCACACTCCCCATTGTGTTCTTTCTGTCAGACTCTGCAGCCAAGAGGCTCAAGAAACAGTTAGGCTGGAACACGGGGGCCTTCCTCTGGTCTCAGAGTGGGGAAAATATTACTGTGACCATGCCACAGTCCAAATTATGACAATATACAAACGCAGGAACACAAGAGTGAAACACCAAAGCACTGGGTGGGGCTATATTCTTAGCTCTCCTGTCTACAGAGAAGCTCTTTTCCCTGTGTTTCAGCACATCTAAGCCATGGATGCTGTTACAAGCTTTCATAGTTCCTTCTATTCTCACATTCCTATTTGCCTATTAATGTCTTGATCTTTTCCATTTATTAACTGATTTCCATGTATCTTTCTCAAATGTACATTTCTCACAAACTTTGAGACCATTTTATGAAAATGAAAGAACATTTTTTATCCTCAGTGATGTTCACACAGCTATAACTTCTGAGAACAATTTCTTGAGAGATGTTTTGGGAGTTGTATTCCGGAACATATTATCTTCGCGGTCTTCCTCCTGGTAGGATGGAAAATGATCTTGTCTTGAGGCTGGCTCTGCATCTTCTGGTTCTAGTAGAAATGACACATATCCCACTCAGAGGAGCTGCAGGAGTAGGAGATAATAAGCCAAGGTATGGCACGCCTGGGAGTGACCGTAGTTGCAGCACAGACTCTCACAGGGCGCTGCACTGAGAAATGAGAGTGAGCGGCTACATGCGTGCACTGAAAATGTCTCCGGCATTTAGAAGGAAGGATGGGCAGAATTAACAAGGCTTTTCTAGGAAGGAGCTGCTCAGCCACTGACTAGGAACTTCACTCTCAACAGTGGGGCTGAAGTGTGGAGTGCCCCGACTCTTCGGGGTAGCTCATTCTGGAAATGGCACTAAAAACCTAGAAACTGTCTTCTGCGGAGCTCTGCTGTGAACTTGTTCCAGCAGCCAAATGTTAAATGACCATAGCGCAGTGTGATGTGAGTCAGCAAGTGAAGGAATCAGTACGGATGCCAATATGGAGGTGAAGAGGAGAGGGTGGGAGAGAGACTTCACTGGACTTGGGACTTTTTCAGGAGGGGAAAGGGTACAAGTGTACCTACAGGGGAAGGAACAGAGAACTTGAAGCAGTGAATAACACAAGACAACGGGGTGGGTAAATAAACAGTCGCATTCATGAAATGGCAAGAAGATTGAGAACTCCTAAGACACTAGGCTGGGAAAGGACTGCGAGGAAGCTCCCTTGCTACAAAAGAAATTGAAGTGCTCCCTACTGAAAGTCTACGATATGGACTTATTCCAAGTCTGCTCTTGGGCGTTGTGGGCTGAGGAAGAATGCTGACACTAGTGGACAAACTGAACGTACGAAGGCCCAGGGTCTGGGAACTAATGTGAGCTCTTTGCAGGAGCTGAGGGTTCAAGAAATGGGGGCGAGACTGCCAGAGGCAGCGGTGAGTTCTGGGTCAGGGAGGAACAGGACCTCTGGGTTCTGTTAGCCATGGGAAGGCAGAGAAGGGAATGAGGGTATTCCTCTACCTTGAAAACTACTAGATGCAATTTGTGATGTGAAATTACTGAGAAAAACAGAAGTGTATTAATTTACATGGCTCAGGAAAATCATTTATCCTGTCCTCATCCTGATGTGGATGTTACCCCACAAGTTGGCTGGTCTTAGTTATGATATACTATTGCTTTGGTTGCTTTGGTGGATATAACTGCTTACTCATAAATCCTATGAATTTACATTTATTTTATTACTGGAAAATTATAGGTTTCCCCTTAAAATTTGATGTGATATTTATTTCTTCGCAAATCATTCCCTCTATTGTTTATCAGCTACATGACCTTCGGCAAGTTACTTAACTGAAGCCTTAGTTTCTCACCCCTGCATCAGAAACAAGCTGGACCTACTGAGGGTTGCTGGGATAGAGTGAGATGGCAGCTAACAGCCCAGCACGGTATGGAAAAAGAGTAACAACGTGCTCCTGCCAGCACAAGCCTTTGTCTCTATGACATATTTACAACATGTGCTTCATTTATTTCGTGTTCATATATATTCATATAAGTGTTGAGGCATAAATATATAAAATATATAATGTACAAATTCTTTGGCTATTTTTACTTCATGGAAGTTACTAATTTATTAACCAGTTTCTAGTTTTCACTAAGAAAAAGACCCATCAGATTTTAAGCCGGAATTGGTTTGTCACCCTGCTTGTTGGCTATTAAGAATACATACGTTACCAAAGGTGTTTATCAGCTGTAGGAGTTCTTTGGTGGAGTTTTTAGGGTCGCTTATGTACACTATCATATCATCTGCAAATAATGAAAGTTTAACTTCTTCCTTTCCAATTCGGATCCCCTTGATCCCCTTATGTTGTCTTATTGCTATTGCTAGAACTTCAAGCACTATATTGAAGAGGTATGGCGAGAGTGGACAGCCTTGTCGTGTTCCTGATTTTAGTGGGATGGCTTTGAGTTTCTCTCTGTTTAATTTGATGTTAGCTGTCGGCTTGCTGTAAATAGCTTTTATTATATTTAGGAATGACCCTTGTATCCCTGATCTCTCCAAGACTTTTATCATAAAGGGATGTTGAATTTTGTCAAATGCTTTTTCAGCATCTAATGAAATGATCATATGGTTTTTTTCTTTCAGTTTATTTATATGATGGATTACATTGATAGATTTCCGTATGTTTTTTTCTTTTTTTATTCATGTTTATTTCTTTTTTTCCCGTGCACATCCTTTTTTTAATTTTTATTTATTTATTTATTTGTTTATTTATTTATTAATTAAGGATTTCTGCCTCCTCCCCGCAACCGCTTCCCATTTCCCTCCCCCTCCCCCGATCAAGTCCCCCTCCCTCATCTGCTCGAAGAGCAATCAGGGTTCCCTGACCTGTGGGAAGCCCAAGGACCACAAACACATAGGCATCCTCATGAATATTAACCTTCATTAGGCGATGAAAGGAGACAGAGACAGAGACCCACATTGGAGCACGGGACAGAAATCTCAAGGTCCAAATCAGGAGCAGAAGGAGACGAAGCACGAGCAAGGAACTCAGGACCACGAGGGGTGCACCCACACACTGAGACAATGGGGATGTTCTATCGGGAACTCACCAAGGCCAGCCGGTCTGTGACTGAAAAAGCATGGCATAAAACCGGACTCTCTGAACATGGCGAACAATGAGGGCTGATGAGAAGCCAAGGACAATGGCATGGGGTTTTGATCCTACTTCATGTTCTGGCTTTGTGGGAGCCTAACCAGTTTGGATGTTTACCTTCCTAGACCTGGATAAAGGGGGGAGGACCTTGGATTTTCCACGGGGCAGGGAACCCTGACTGCTCTTCGGACTGGAGAGGGAGGAGGAGAAAAGTGCGGGGAGGGGGAGAGGGGCGGGAGGAGGAGGAGGGAAATGGGAGGCTGGGAGGAGGCGGGAATTTTTTTTTCTTTTCAATAATAAAATATAAAAAAAAGTATCAAACCCCGCCCCCCCCCAAAAAAGAAAAAAAAGAATACATACGCCTCAGTCTACTTCTGAATCCTCTCTCTCTGCTGAGTCTTCTGCTCTCATGGCCGTGAGTCCGGAAAGCACTCTAAAGGTACCATTTCATACATGTTCTGGATCTGACAGGAAAGGCTTGCTGCTGCAGTTCCTCTGTACTTGTATCTTTCACATTTTGCTCTTTTATTTATTTACTTTGTAAAATATTCACAGTGGTTTTGTGTGGGCATATTAGTAATACTATGGCACCCTAACTGGACTCTTGCTAAGTTTATAAGTTATCTTAAGATACACTACCATTTCCGCTATGAAAAATGGTATTTTTTTTTCTGTCAGGAGCAAACCCATTTTCATTTCTGTAGTCTTCCTTATTTTTGCCACTGGTGGTTTGACTTCTTCATTTCACCATAAGACTGGTAAAAAAAAATTTCCACTCAGTTTGGGTTTCAAATTCCTGAGAAAAAGACCTTCTCACATGCTTCCTTCTGGAAGCCATGTGAAGGCAGTTCCATGTACTGAGCTGTTCATTTACACCTGTGCATCTAAAATGGAATTAATAAGTCATTTTTCTCCACTATACATTTGGGATGTCAATATGTTAGATTGCCTTAAAAGTTGTTCATTAAAAAAATGTTGTTCATAAAAAGTATATTCAAAATTATGAATAAGTTATAAATGAATAAGGGCATGCCATAATAAAATGTAAACATAAACCTTTTTTTGTTGTTTTCAAATCAGACTGTAAACTCCTAGGGAATTTTCTTCTCTTGATATTCACAATACATTATATGAACATAAGACACAGCTGGTAAACAACTTCATGTCAAGGCAATAAATAGAGAGTAAAAACACACTCAGAAAGAGGACTGGCTGGTGGGATGTGTAGTCTTGATAGAGTAGAGCTCATTCGGTTTTCTCTTACTAGCAGACTTTCTTTCATATTGCATATAATCTTATGATTCAATATTAACTAATTAACAGACTACTCTGTATTGGGCTTGATTTTCAGACCAATGTAGAAATTTTACATTAATGTGGTTTGTCTACCTAGACCTTTCTAGAATTGACTTTTTGGTACAGTCACACTGCTGAAAACGAGACAGTAGCTGGGAACTGAGGGAACAGGAGGTGGGAGGGGAGGAAATTGCCACATGATTATCTAGCATTTGACTCCAGAGCTAAGAACCAGGACCACGACAAGATCATAGTCGTAACCACTGCCAGGCCAGATGCTCCCCAGAAGCCTTCCACACACTACTTTGACCTAAATTACAGGGGAACCAGAATAGCTTCTGCCTGCCAAAACCATGCTTCAGGTTTTCAGTTTTCTTCAGACCTTTTGGCTGCCCAAATGTCTCAAGCTAAAACTTATTTGGAGAAAGTACCATATCTGTAATAAGGAAGAATTTTACATAAGGCCTTGGCTGCTCATACAAAAAAATATTTTGTGTAGAATTACAATTTGTGGGAAATTACAAAGTATACAAACACATTCCATTGACTTGATATCTAAAGCATTTACTAAAAAAAAAGTCATCTCAAGGGCTAACAATGTGACCTTGTCATGAGAACTGGCCAACACTCAAAACATGTGCACTGAACAGTTCCTAGGCTTTCAGGTTGCCTTTAAACATGAAACTAGATGCAGATTGTTTATAGAGCAGAATAACCTTTTAATTGTCTGAATAATAATGAATGTTAGAGATACAGCACCCTCAATGTCTTCTTTGGCTCTAAAAGGGATTTCAGAAACTCATTCCATACACAAGCTCTGAAGAGAAGTCCCCTAATCTTATAATAAAATTTGCATAGTACTTTAGCACTTTCCCCATATTACCTACTTCTATGAAAATCTTCATAAAAATTCATGGAAATAGAGTAGGTGGTTTTATTATTTTTCTTTCCCTTGTTCTTTTTATCACACAATTGAGTTAGCTGAGTGTTATCTGGAAAACTCTAGGACCCAATTCTAACCTGTTTTGCAATCATACCTTCTCAGTCTTGGTGCTGCAGATATTTCTATTAAGTTAGGTATGTTTTTGAAGTTGGGTTGACCCTGTACTTTCTAGTATGTTTGGAAGAATAACTGGTACCCTATTTGGCAGGAGCTAACCCCCTGGTCCAACAGTTATGACAGAACTGTGTGTGGATGTTGCCAAATGTCCTCAAGGATGGAGGGAAAGCACTCCTGGTTGACAATCTCTGTAAGTTTTGTAAAGTGCCAAAACAATTAGAAGAACCTACCCTATTTCAGACTACTTCTCCTCCATAAAGGTTCCCTCTTAAAGGATATGAATTACCAGATGAATCTTCAGATACTGTCATGTTTCTTTCAACAAGAAAACGGCAGGCGATGCCCACACATTTGTAAACTCTCCATCAATTGGACTAGATTTACCTAGATGAGGAATGGCTTCCTCTCTGTGGAGCTACAGATCATGGTGTACATTAATGAGCTCCGATGTTCTTCTAATTCTTTCCATTTCCTGTTTATTTTTTTATTTATTTTTTGGTCAGAGAGCAGGACTGGGTTTCCTTAGGACTGAGCAGTACCTTGAAGTTCTGGCTAAAGAGGAGCAGAGCCCAGTGCTATTTCCAAGCTAGTGCAGCTGCTTGGTGACATGGGGAGTGAGTTTGGCAGTTCTTCGGGTAGCTGGTAAGACTTCGGATGATGGTTAGTATGCGTTTATCAGCTAGGGTCCTCACTGACTGTCATGGTCAGTGGACTCCCACTCATCTGCGTAAACACGTGGTGTAGACAAGAAACATTTATTTTGTGTTTTAAGTCATTGGAATTTTAAGGTTTTCTCCACCTTTGTGTAGCCTAGATTATTTTAATTTAAGAGCTGAGAGTTGAGAAGAACTTTTAAAAATTATATTAAATCCAGGTTACTTGGGTTGAAACATAATGCAAATCACTCAGAACTTGTCTGATTTCACAATGTTGTGCACAGAAAATATGTTTTTTATCCCTCCATAACTCTTTAAGATTTTGATTCAAAGTATATTTCTATAAACTTGATAATATATGCAAATTGTACTATTCTAGTATGACAAAGCTTTTTTGTAATTTGAGCAATACTAATTACTATGATGCTAAATATGATGTGGGCTATTTTTCTACTTCATATTTTGTTGTGCTAACTTTCTTGTGATGAAGATACTTTAATGCCTTAGGGGTGAAATATATTTAGGACATAGATTGGAAGGCTTTAAAAAATAGCTTTCCATTTGCAAAAGGTTTATCAAAGGACATGGAAGTGGCACGCAGGAGTGACCAGGATTCCTATAACAACACCTCCTGTGCGCTTCCATGTGAAATGGACAGAGGTCTGGAACCCCACAAAAAGTGCATGCAGGCTAAGAATTGGCCTTGGAGACTGCATAATGGATTGGCGAAACTTCACTTCTTAGTGATCTTACTTTCTCATAAATAGCAATCCCAACGCTGCCCAATTTGTAGGGTTTATTGTGAAGACTAGGTAAAAGCAATGGAGGAAGGACAGAGCCAGGCACATGCTGAATGATCAATTAACATTGGAAACAGTGTTCCAGAAGTGATCAATGAAGCAGCAAACCATGTTCTACCCCATGTGATAGACCATGCCTCCTACTTGATCAGTTAGCCTACTTGCAGTGACTGGCACAACAGAGACACTCAAAACAGGTGTGCGCACAAGCATAGCAGCCCTGAGGGATGGAGGCGAAGACCTGCTCAGCTCCTGGCCTGGCTCTTCCTGCACTGTGCGGTGTAGCCAGCAGGGAGGAGTGGATAAGTCACCAGCCATCCCTGTGCTCCCTCCTCTTTTGTAAAAAGTAACAAAAGTTTAAAAAAGGATACAAAATAGTTATGACTCACAGGGCTATAAAACTTATTGGATCTTCTTAATTTTGTGACACTTTCCAGGAAAATGATTTCTGTAAAATTACTTTTGCTTGTAGTGAAACCACACAAAGTTACACCATAGTCTTAAAATTTTTCAGAAGAAATTTAGTGTTGATAGCAGTATCTTGTTGGCACTAGTGACTTCACTTAGTAGTGGGATTTTCTTCTCTGTGCTTTGTGGTGAGATAAAGGGAATGTGTGTTTGGAGACATGGTCTCCCTACATAGCTCAGGCTGACCCAGAATTAGAGATCCTCTTCCATCAGCAACTGGAGCACTGGGATTATAAGTGTGCAGGAGCCCATCCTGCTGTTACAGGATCAGGTTGGAGAAAATCATCCAATGTTCCTACATCATATTCTCTTTCTTACACGAATGTAAAAGATGACTTATGGGCAGTTATTAAAAGTAACTGACACCCAGAGTCACTATTTCTCTACCCGTCAAGTAAGCAGTTAGTAGTACATATAATGCTTATGATCGCTTGGAAGGTAGGATTGTTAGATGTGAGTTAGGGAAAAATTACCTCCTTAAGCTACATTATGTTGAGTCAGGAAACAAGTACACAATACTCTGAATGAACGGCATACACAGAGCTTCATTTAGTTATATTAACTTACTTGGTTTCTTTATTACTCAGGTTCTCCAAAAAAAGAAAAAACTGGAGCTGATCTCGAACAGGAGTGTGCGAAGCGTGGCTTAGGATAATAATAGTAGCTGGGATACAGTAAGTGCCCTGTAAGCATTTGTTAATACACCAGAGGAATGACAAGAATGATGGAAGTTATACAGAAAGGCCATGGGATAAAGGCTACATGGCTTTCAAAAGACACAACCTGGAGAGCAACCAGACACAGTCAGTCCTTCAGTATTTGCAGTCCGTGATAAACAAGCAGAAGTATGTTGGCCGCGGAGGGCTGCTTCCCATCATGACACATGGACCAGTGGCTGATACATAGAGTGGAAGTAAAGGAACATGCAGACAGAAAGCATGGTATTCTTTCTTGTAGATTCCACAGCACAGTGGAAGGACTGTATTGCATCCCAGCTGCTGTTTTCTTCAACACTACATAGCTCAAAAGCAGTGTGTGTGGGATGGGAAGAGTAAAGATCCTAAAGTACCCACGGATGTGCTGCTTGAAGCAAAACTCGAGCCTGCTTCACAAAGGGGCCTAAAATTACACTGTGGTGAGGCTGGTTTAGAAACCTCTCAGGCATTTCCTCTAGCGTCTTCTGCCAGTCCATCCGCAAGCAGTCAATGGTGGCACACACAAACTGAATTCACCAACCATGAAAGTTGGCATTTTTTTCTTTCCTTCTTTCTGTACAACTGTCCACCTACCAATTCTTCTCTGTTTCCCTCTTACACAGTCCCCTCACTCGTCTCTCTGCCACTGCTGCCGTCACCCTGGGTCCCCCCATCAGAGCCTCTCACACAGACTCTGCCTCATTGCACCTCATTTGCTTTAGTGATCAACATTCTCCTTATCTTGGCACTCCCTGTCTGAGGAAGACAGTATTAACTTACTACACTGCATTGTAGAATCCCCTTATTCCACTCACATTAATGATGCCATAGCATTACTCATTGGAATTTGCCTCCTTTAAATACAGTTTCTAAAATGTTTGCTTTGGTGTGCTCTCCCCTGTTTGGAATCTTTTATTTCTGGCTATTCTAGTAGCTGTGGTTATTAATACACTAGTTCACTGTTAACCCTCTAAGTTCCATGTGTCATTGCTCATGCATAACTGTGCTGACTTGGTCCCCTCTCTGTTTTCTGTGTTTACACATAAGTGCTCTCTCACACACAACTATAAATTCCCAGATGAGAGAGAGCATGAATTACATTGCTACTTATTTAATAAGTATTGCCGACCTCTAGAACAGCACTGGTCAGTGTTTTGGAGATAGTAATGAACAGGACAGATCCCGTCTCCAGTAGCCTCCTGTAAGCTCCATTCTAAACACGAGCGACTCTGCACATGCTGTGAAGGTGACAGATAATAGAAAGCACTGTGAAGGAAAGCACTGTGCTAGGAGAACATGGGAAACTTCCAAGAGCATACTCCAGAGGAGAGACCGAAATGATAAACTAGAATCCAAAAGGCAGACACGGTCCACAGAAGCTTGGTTCCTAAGGGGAGCAAAGACCAAGGTTTGGTGCATACCCTGCAGAAGGCAAGCCAACAGGTGAGGCCGATTAGGACAGGCTAGTTGCAGTTCCTGATACTGAGGCACAACCAGGAAACACTGCCCAGAGGAGTGTGTGCTAAGGCAGCCTTTCAGTGTCAGAACACAGCACAGCAAGACATTGCTCAACATGACTATGTCTGAACCTTTGTTGTTGCTTGCTTTTAAAACAACGCTCACAACCCAGGCTGTAAAAAACAAACACAAATGCTTAAGAGAGGTGTCAAATTCCACATTTTACTGACCCCATCATACAAGACAGGGATACAAGGTGAAAGCAATGACCCTGAGAAGGTGCTGTTTAGCTTAAGGAATGAGAGGATCTGCTATCAACAGCTTCCACCTTAACTTCCTGCAGCTCAGTACAGAAGCATAGACTAATGACAACAATGCTATGGGCTAAGGCCCACCCCACATCTAAGCTAGATGCCCAAATGCTTTACACAGGGCACCTAACAGATGGTGACCATTACCAACACGAGCAGAACGCAAAACTGTGACCCCAGAGGTGAGAGGTCGTACATTCAATTATAAGTTTCACTCTCTGTAGCAATAAGATGCCCAAAGCAATATATTTTGTTTACATAAAATACATTGTATAAACATATTTGATAAGAGAGATGACTGCTTCTTCTCAACTTAAATCAAAGAATGCTTACTTAAGTGGTTTCTTTTAATTGAATCAGACTTTAATGCTGTCATATAATCTTGGTTAACAGTGTTCATCTTGATTATTCTAACAAAGAAGAAATTAATACTTCAGTTGGAGAGCTCATGTCTCTCTATAAAACCAATAAAAACAAACAAACACACACTAGAAAATTCAAAACAGGTACCTGGGACATCCGTAAAAGTTTCTCCAAGGACAGAGACATGGAAGTTGAGTCCTAAGTTCTTTAGATGCATTAATACCTTAAAAAAACTCTCTGGATCTTTGTCGTGCTCCCTGTAATAAACAGAAAACATACCTAGTGTTAACTCAGGGTTTACTCACATGCTGCCAATTCCCGTCAAGATCCTGTGCTGCTGAGGAAGCCCCTCACGACCAGACCTGCTCTCAGAATCAAACTCAGCCCCGCTGATGCATTAGAAAAGGACCTTTTATTGGAGGGGAAATTCGTCTTGCTTTTGTATTTTTAAGGAAGAGTAAGAGAAGTATATAGTATTTTTTCCTTCCAAATTGCTAATTTTTCACTAAACACAAATTTATTTTCTTAAAAAAATCATGAAAGGATTATTTTTCATTCATCATCATGAGGAAGTAGCCGAGGTTTGCCTTTCAATAGGAATGAGGCCCTCGCCATGGTACTCAGCCTCACTATGAGGACCAGGGGCACACGATTTAATAAATCCCTTATTTTCAAGAACTCAGTAGAAAATTACAATGCAATAAAAGGGATGGAAAAGTTTGAATATAGCTCAGAGCATGGAGGCTGGCCGACATGTAAAGGAGTCCGGAGAGAGGAACACACTTTCCTTGAGCACAGGCATGAAAAGTATCCGATGCTTTTGGCTTCTTTAGTTTGTCAGTCTTTTCTAACGACAGACTGAGTGGTTAAAAGATACTAAAATTAAAGAAAAATACCCTTCAACAAATCATATTTAAATGGAATAAATTTTTTAACATTCTAAGGTGTGAATATTACAGTATTTCTTGCATTTATTTATACTGTTTTTAAATTATATTATTCCAGACAGATGTAGACCAGATGTCTTCAAAATATTTGTTTTTTATTTATAATTCAGAAATTTGAGTTTTTTCATTACAGAAAATAGCTATATACTAGCAATTTAATTTCTCATTTACTAATTATATAAAATAAATCTGTAAAATTATTAAGCTGCTATATGAAATATGAACATTACATCATTTGGGAAACCTCATGAAAAATGACATCTGTACCTCTTAATGTGTTAATTCACAATTTAGTCAATATTTTCAGTATCATGAATTAAAACAAATGCATCTTCTAATTAACATTTTAAAACAGCATTTATAATCTTATGAAACTGTAAGATCTTATAAAATTAGAGTTCTCAAACAATTTGTTTTAAGTGCTATGTCTCTCAGTTTGATTTACTTCAAATAATAAAGGATGCAATGGCAAAATGTTCATTGCTTTTTAAGATGATGTGTATTATATACATGTACCATTGGGAAGTGTTTGGATAGTTTTCATATATACTACCGCTGTGGGCAAGAACAAAGACTCCTAACAGTTTGAGAGGAAAGAATATACCATATGCAGTCTTCAACCATATCAATCAAATAACTGCCACCTTATCTGTGAAATGCTCTTTTAGTCTGATTCTCTTGGAGATACTTAGATGAAAAGGATGGAAACAATATAACATAATACAGTGTAAAGAGAGAGTAACACTGTAGGGAAATCTAGCCACTCAGTTCTCTAAATTTTTCATTTGGCGTTCCAAAAATCTGGCTACAGATCCCTGGTATATCATGTATTCTAAATATTGTCTCATGTGTGTGTAGGGGGGAGGGCATGGGTAGGGGTGGGCACATTCATGGAAACATAGAAAGAGGTGTAGCTTGCAGGTGAGATGAGACTTAACCAGGTAAAGAGCATAGTTCCCAAAACTTCCAGTATTTAAAAGGCAGTAGAATTTATGAACAAACATTTTCATTGCTTCTATATGAAACAAATGCATTGCAACCTACCACAAACTTTAGATCTTTTGTAGGTAGACAAAACTTTTAATATTCAACAATCATTTTGTATAAGAACAGAAAA
Organism: Microtus oregoni; assembly: GCF_018167655.1. Taxonomy (NCBI): domain Eukaryota; kingdom Metazoa; phylum Chordata; class Mammalia; order Rodentia; family Cricetidae; genus Microtus; species Microtus oregoni. The sequence goes on from NW_024543096.1 coordinate 2,245,504, forward strand.
CAGACTGGTGTGAATCCTGTTTCATTTTGTTTCAGTCATAAACACAGTTGAACATAAAGTGGACATTTACTTGTTAAAAGTTATCCCTCACAAACAGGGAAAATTTATACTCAAGTTCCTATAAAATGTATCATGACACGGGGGAGCTCTATTCATTTTTGGGAACAGCCTGTTAGACTTTAACTGGTGAGAATTTTCCATGATTGTAGCACTTCTTCACTTGGTGGTACTAGTAAAATCAGAAACAGGAGTAAACACTGAGATGGAATCATTATGTGAAGTATGACCTAACAATTCTAAGTCCTGGGTAGTTTTGAAAACAAATACCAAGAAACCACCACCATCATCACATGCATGCATGTGCACACGTGCGTACACGCACGCACACACACACACACTAAATGGTCACTAGAGATCATGAGCAGCAAGCAGGTTTCTACAGCTGGGGAAGAGATTTCTAGTGATATCATGGCAATTTCAGTCTTGTCCTGCAGTCCTCTTAGATATAGTCTTTAGAGGGCAATTTGCCAATAGTCACCATAAGCCTTAATGTGTGCATCACTTTTCCTCTAATAATGATAATTTATGAAATCCAGCCTAAAAAGACACATACAGAAATTCTCCTACAATGTATTCACAACAGCAGTACTTATAATGGCAACTTTGTAAAAATCTAAAGTGGTAACAATAAAATATATTTTTGATACATATGCTACAATTTTTAGCAATAATTAAAAATGACGTTTTATGCTTCTGGACATGGAAAAACATCCAGTACTAAGTATTCAATAGTACCAAGAGTTGTAGAAAAGCATGAGTTTTACGATTTGCCTGTGCAGGACAAATAGATGCCAATAATTATTATGAGGTTCATCTCTAAATTTTTAGGTTTGTTTTGGCTTGTTTTCTATTTTGTTTTTTAATAAGCTTGGCTTATGTAAATGATTTTGAACATGATGGACTGACTCCCAATAGTATACCACAACTCTATGTTCATAGGCTTGACCCTTTCAGTACCCAAATGTTCCCATTTATTTTCCCACGACTCTTTATTTGACAAATGCCAGTCAAGTAAACTTGTTTTAATAAACAAGACATTTCAGTCAATGTGGCAGGGTTCAGTCTTCCTGCTCATACCCGTCCTAGTGCGTAGGTAAGGATAGAACAGTCTGGCAGGGAATTCATTCCTCCACACCCTCACTACAGAAGAGACCAGCAGGGAAATATTTCAGGCTTCCTGGAAGCTGAAGATACGGCAAGAACAGCTTTTATTCCCAAATATTATTCAGAACATTTGAAAAGCATAAACTGTTTCCATGTGTTTTTTCTTCCTATATCTGTCTCTCTCTGTTGCCTTTCCTGTTTCATTTCAGAGAGCTAAATTTCTTCTTATTCCTCACTTAGCACTCATTCAGTAAATATTTATTGAGGATTTCTAAGTTCTCCATACTTGTCACTTACACTGTTACCATTTCTGATTTTCCCACATAAGTGTGTATATATTGAGCAGTGTTTGATCTAGCTCCTGCCTGGCTTGGGGGAACCTCGCTCTTTCCAGAAGCTTATCACTCTGCATCCAGAGTTCTGTGGGAAGGGCAGATGATGCCTGCTTTGTTCACTGAGTACCAAGTGCAGAGCTGAGCAACGGGAGATGTTATTTGTGTTCATTAATACCCAGGTCTCTATTTCTGGGGACAAAGATTCCTTATTTACTCCCTAGCTGGGGGGTGAGGACCAGTTCCAGCCAAAGGACTGCAAGCTGACTGGCATACATCACCTTCAGATAAACATATCTGAGAGCAGTTCCACATAGCTCAGTGAATCCTGCAGAGATGTTGTGCTGAGATAAGCATATTCAGGTGGTCACATGGAGACTTGTCCCATATGCAGCGGCATACGGAGGTGAAAGGCGATTCTTTTGTCAAAGCAACTAAATCCTATGGGGGTGTGGAAGTGTTCACTACTGCAGCATAACCTTGTTTACTTCAATCAGAGTACCATCTGTGGCGCACAGTCAGCATTTGTAGATGCTCCACCTAAGCACCTAATTATCTTACTTGAATGTCTCAACCAAATGACCATCAAATATAACCGTTCCAGCATCTGAGACCACACAGGAATCTCACACCAGAACTTACATACTATCTCTACAGAATCATACTTTTCTTCTGCTCATTCTGGTCTTTGTGTCTTTTTCTTCGTGCACATACTGAGAGGAGGAAGGAAGCTTGCACCTTCAGCTAATAGTTTCATTTTCAGATCATTAAGCCACAGGCGTTCCTTAGCTTCTGCTACTGTTGGGGCAGACAACAAATATGGAGAAGCAATATATAATCACAACTCTTCAATGAGGCCGTTTCAAGCATCTTGACCTTCCTGAGGATTTGCTAACCTATCTCTACCTCATTACAAACACTATCTCACAGGATGTGAGCCTGTAATTTTAGCACTTGGGATGCTAAGGCAGAAGAATCTCAAGTTTGAGGCAGGCTTGGGTTAAATACTGTGATGCTGTTTCAACAAAACAAGACAATCTCTCCAATAAAAACAAATCAACCAACAAAACAACTAATTAACCAACCAACTAAGACCTTAAAACATCTCACACTTCCAAATTTTGCAATGCGATTCTTACTCAAACACAGGCTTCTATTTCCCAACTAAGCTGTTCGTTTGTCATCACAACTGATCTGATCTGATTTCTAAGACGTACTTTTCACTTGCTCTGTCTGACATTAACAGGCAGTGTGCAGCTTTTGCTCAAGGATGATTTATCTTCACTAATAATAACCCGTTTCTTCATTTCACTTCCCTTGTTCCCTTTTGCTCCTGAAATCTCAATTTCTCCCTCTCTTCCCTTCCTCTTCACATCCCCATCTCATTTGTCTTTCTTTTACTAAGTAAACCTTCCAGCAACAATTATGTGCATAAGGGAGCTGCTCCACCCGCTCACCTAAGACCTGAACTGACCAGTGTGGTTATTATGCAGGCCCATAGCTCGGCCTTGGGGTGACCCACCCTAGCACCTAACCGTTCATCTAGGTCTGGCTGGAGCTGCTAAAGAGACTAGTCCTGTGGAAGGATACCTGTAAGCTCTCTAAGACTTGACAGCCACAGGACATCCCAGAGGAGTTCAGGTTAGGATCCAAAGATGATGGTGTCCCAGAAACCAGAGGTCTTGAACCAGACAAGTGACTTGTTGCAATGAACATTTGACAGTAAAATTGATGGGATAAAGAGGTATTCTATAGAACACACTGAAGACTCCAGTGCCACCAGGACAAATGAAGAAGTGTTAGAGAAGGCAGAAAAAAGAAGCAAAGGGATTTTTCTGTTCTGGATTGTGTTTCGTTTTTGTTGTGGGATTTTTTTGTTTGTTTTGCCTTTGTTCACTTGGTTGTTTACTTTGATTTGCTTCCTTATGTGTGTGGGGGGGGCAGCAGGGATGAGAGGAGGACGAAGGTGGGCGGGTGATGGGACAAGGAGGTGAATGGAGTGGGGTGCATGATGGGCAGTTGCACCATCACCAAAGAGTCAGTAAAGAAGTTATTAAAGAAAAAAGTGTTTTTGCAGTATTCTCCCTCCCCCCTTTTATTTTTTAAAGCCCTCCCGCATTGGTAATTGGAGGGTAGTTATACTGTATTCTGTTCTTCAAACTTGCTTTCAGAGAAGGCAGTGCAGAGAGATGGATTTGCAAATCGGCTTCTGTTAACTATCATCCCTCACAGTTTCTGAGATCAACTTCTTTATACTCCACATAAGAGATCACTTGATACTCATCTTTTTGTTCCCGGTTTGACAACAAAATATCCAGTTTCATCCATTCAGATACAAATGACAACATTTCTTTCTTTCTTTTTTTTTTTTTTTGGCTGAAGAATATTCTACTGTATATATGTAACTTGTTTTCCTCATACATTTATGAGTTTGTAGACACAGAGCACTCCACACACTAGCAGTTGTGAACAGTACTGTAATGAGAAGGGGGAACATGTGCCTTTGACATACTGGCCTTTCCTTTTAGACAGACAACTAGTATGGCAAATGGATCACAAGGAGTTCTGGTTTTAATTTTGCGGTTCTGTTTAAGACAGGGTCTTGTCATAGCACACTTGAACTGTGTATTCTAGACTAGCCTCAAAGTCCTGATTGTCTTATCTTAATCTCCCAAGGGCAGGGATTACAAGTACGTTACCATGCCTGACATTGTTTTTTATTTATTTTTTGTTGCTATTATTTCTTTAATTGCTTGAGGATCTAATTATAACCTTCCCCTGCTCTGCTTTTCACCCTTAGAACCTTTCCATACACCCTTCCTTGCTCTCTTTCAAATTCATGGCCTCTTTTATCATGAATCATTTTTACAAATACAGAAGTACAGCCTGCTCGGTCTGTAAAAAGCTATGTGTATGTGTGGTTTTAAGGCTAACATCTTGCATATCGCTTCTGTAATATAATACGCACCCCACTGACAGTGTTCAGCAGTCCTCTTTCTACACACCCTCGACAGCAATTGTTATATATTCATATAGATATCTTTAAAATTTTTAATCAATTTATCTCCCCTGTACTTTCTACCCAGAGGTATTCAAGATGCTAAGGTGTTTCATGTTCACTGCTTCAAGGAGGCATGTAGCAGGAGAAATGCTGCCAACCTAAATAGTAGAGTTCTCCTTTATAATGCTGGGGTTTGCAGCAGACAACATGTAAGACATGCCAATGTGCATAGCACTCTGTGTTACTCTACCTCTGGCAATAGCAAAACATTGCAAATAGAGCTGAGAGTCTAGGTTAGTGCCTGGGAAAAAGGCACGATGAGTGGTAGTGGAGAGGCAGAGAGACAGTCTTAGCATATATCTCCAAGAAATAGTACTAGGGATGTTCTTAAGACACTTCTGAGCTACATGGTACTTGCAAATAGAAGCATGGTCTTGATGAATGCCCGGGGCAAGACCACAAGGACACTTGCAGAGTATACACAAGTAGTGTCCCCGCTTGAGGCTAGGAAATGGAGGGCAAAGACTTGGGCTACATGAGATTTCTAGTAACAGACTGGGATTTGCCATCAGAAACAATCAAATTAAGAACTGAAATAGAGATGCACAGACATCAGAGTTTCATGCAATTTGCATACTGATATCCTTATTTATTTTTTATTTTTTATTTTTTTTTTTATTTTTGCAAGGAGGGAGTTCTGTCATAGAAAATCCTGGGTAGCAGTACCTATGTTTTCGCTTCAGTTTTGGCCTGTGATCCTGTCTCTGCACCACAGGGTTTGCTGTCTTTGAATTGTCTTTTTCTTATTAGCATGAGAGCTTTCTGCAATGTGCTTTTCTTGCGTGACTCTTCACAGGTCGTCTCATCTCACAGTGGCAGCTACACTCCCCTCTCTTGACCCCTCTATTGACCTCCTAACTTTCCTGGGCCATTTTTCTGGATGAGACTGCTTCCTAGTGGGTCTCTCCTGCTCGCTATGTGGTCTCTGATCAGATACCTCTGCCCATTCAAAGAGCCCTGGCTTAATCTCCAGACCCCGTGGTCACTTTAGCTAGCACCGCTGTCTGTGTTACATCGTCCTGCTCTTTCCACCTGACTGAGCGGCTCTCAGTATTTTTCCCATTAGGTAGGTGTTCCATGATTTCCTAGAGAGGTTCCCCTTGCTAGAAGCTTGACTGCCCTAGACTTTCTATTATTTCCTGTATGTTACATAAATACTTTTTATGACGTGCCAGTGAGCACTGTCTCTACAACTCTGGTCAGGAAGTCCAAGGACACACATCCTCAATGAACTGGAAGGCCACAGGTATCAATTAAGCTGCACAGGTCTTCCTGACTATAAGCTTTTACTTCAGCAGTCATCATCCCACACCGTTTATGTCAATGATAGACCTGTTCTATCTACTAACAGTGTTCTGTCACTGTTCTAGCTTGTTCCTCAGATGTCTACAGAATCCAATTTTCATCTCCCCAGTTGGTTACTAAGTCTTGTCTCCCCCTCAGTCATAGTGACCAATCAATTAGATTTTTGTTTTTTTTTTTGGATTTAAACATTACTTCACTCTAAACTGCATGCAGGGAATATGTTTGGAACTGGCTGTTATACTAAGAACTAATACCACAGTGTCTGTCTCTTCCACTTAGATATTTCTCCCAGGATCTAGTCTAGGAAATTCTTGGGTTATTGTTTAGAATTGTTTTCCCCTCTTGAATAGGAGTAAGATGATTTCCTGTCTTACCCTAGCTCCCAGGGAGCTTACAGACAATGCATATATAGTATCAAGTAATTATCAATAAAGATGATTGCACTAAAAATACACAATAACAATAACAAACAAATGACCTAAAAAGCTACTATATGGAGTCCATAAGGACAGAGGTTTAGGAGACAGAATTAGTAATCCAGGGGACATGTGAATTTATCCAGAATGAGCAGGAAGAACGTAGACTAAGGAATACAAGTGAGGCTTAAAGTCCTAGAATGTGAAATGAGCGGATATGACACAGTCATCAGAAGGAGAGCCTATTATTTTTACATTTGCATGAACATCTATAATTACATTTTCACTAAAAGAGAAGTGTATACCCCTTGTAAAAACACAAATACTTCAGGGATGCATGCTTCCCTATCCTGGTCCTGCTGCTCAGGGTTACTAACACCTGTTTGAAAGAGCAGTTGTTTGGTGCCTTAGCTTCAGACCTCTTCCTGTACATACTCAAAAATACTCATGTAAAGATATTTAATATCCAGCTTTCTCATCTTATGAGATTAATGTTCACTATTCTACACCTTGGATTTTCACTAAATGTTTATCTACACTAGCAGATAAGTACATATATTTTTTCTAAAACCATTACATGTTTTAACTTTTAATTAGATTAACTCTCATATTTACAGTTTCTAAGTGTTTTAAGCAATACTGAAAGTGACAGCCTTTTCTGATAGTTCTTTTTTTTTTATGTTTATTTGCTTTTATTGAAAATTTGATGCTTATTATTTTATGCTTTTAATTCACTTTATTATATGTAATAAAATAACATTTTTGATAAAATTGGAGACATAAGATTTCACATATTCCTCTCTTTCCTCCTTTCTTCTCTCCTCTTCATTTTTCCTCTTGTTCTTCCTGTATTTCCCACCTCTCATTTCTTCCCTTCCTACTCTCTTATCCCTAACAAATTTAAAATATGTTGAGTCTTGAATTATACTTTTAGTGACACCATACAGAAGGTTTTAGAGATTGCATCAGAGTACCAATTGTACGATACTGTTACTGCTTGATCTATCACCATGCACAAAACTCAAATCCAAATGGATTAAAGACCTCAATATCAGTCCGAACACACTGAACCTGATAGAAGAGAAAGTGGGCTGATCTGATAGTTCTCAAAGTTCTCTCTCCCGGCTCATGCACTCCCTTCTCCTCCGTCAGTGTGTGACTGCAGAGTTCCTCGCCAGCGACCCTCTACACCTGCACCACACTCCTTTACCTTTGGTACTTAACTTCTTGCAAGGTCACACCTACTCCCTCCCATATTGTGAGTTCCTAAGAGCAGAGGTCATGGCTATGTTACTATTATGTTATTATCCACTGTCTAGAACAGTGGTTTGTACTTATTAAGAAAGTTATTAGACTGAATTGACTCTAAGTCTAGATTAACTTTCTGTAAATTTAATCTTATTACCCCCTCCCTACTAGAGTAAGTGTTTTAGTACTTGTAGAACCAGATTCTCTGCAGAATCTTCATTGGCTTCCCCAAGTACAGTTACAGCATTTAAAAAGGAGACCTTGAAATCCACCACACAACACTAACGATCAAACTTGCCTCCAGAGTCAGCATGCCACCACTCACAATATTCTCTGGACCAGAAGAAAATTGATAACTAATATGCCTTACTGACCAGTGTATTGATAATTAGACTATCTTTTCTTTTTCAGAAAATTTAAAGTCTCCTTGCTCATCTCCATCTTTATAGTAACTGTTATCCTCTATACTTCAAGGTCACCACAGAGCTTCAGACACTCACTCTTCTAAGCTGCTTCCAAAACCTGGCTATATCACACCATTCTCTTCAATACAATACTCTTCTCCAAAATGTCTATGGACTAGAATCTACTTAAGTTGAAATTAAGTTGGCCCATCAAGTATTCAAGCATCTCTATGGCTCTCATTCCGTCCACACTGTCTCTCCGCATTCTGCCCCATGCTCTTCTGCCTCACGTTTGTGTCTGGAACAGAATTTCCCTTTTCTCTGTCCTTGCTCACTGCTTCTTTTGCTGACTCTGACTTTATTGGTACTTGCATTAATCCCGAGAAATTCCATCTCACTCTGACTCCTGCACTGGCAAGGATTACTACAGATGATTTCACAACTGTGTCCTTTCCTACCGCCTCATATTTATCTGTATGCAATGCTCTTACAAAGGTCTGGAAGCTCCACATGAGCAAAGTTCCTAAATGCCATGTGTTGTCAGGAACTTAAAATAGGGTTTAAAATGGATGGATGAATGATAGCTATACTCTGCTGTGTATATATTTTTAAAAACTTAGGAAGACTAGTCTACCAAACAATATAAAGGGTCATGCTTTTTTTTTTTTTTTAAATATAGAGTCAACTATGCTGGGTGACAAGCTTTTGATCTGCAGAGCCATCTTGTTAGCCTCTGGAAATATTTTTCTCTCAAATGTTACCGTAAGTCCAGTTACTTAAGCTACTAGTAGCCCAGTCACCCCCACAGCAATAAACAACAACTAACTCAATTTTCAGTCACCTGTGTAATTCCTTTCTGTGTACTATTCAGACTCCATCAAACCTTCCATGGCTATATAATACACTATCAGTCTCCTTTAAGAACTGCAAGCATACATACATACAAACATACATACATACATACAAGAAAGCAAGAACTCATACACATAAAATAAACACAAATCTTTTAAAAGTTTTAGAAACCGTTTTCTTCTGGTTTACACTGAAATTTCATGGATATCTTTGCAGTTAAAATCACATTTACTTACTGACTTAGAGTTTCTATTGCTGTGAAAAGATACCATGACCAGGAAAATTCTTATAAAGGAAAACATTTAACTGGGGTGGCTTGCTTATAGTTCAGAGGTTCAGCTCACTATCATCATGGTGGGATATGGAGGCGTGCAGACAAGACATGGTGCTGGAGAAGTAGCTGAGAGTCCTACATCTCGCAGGCAACAGGAAATGGTCTGTCTTACTAGGCGGTAGCTTGAACATATATGAGACCTCAAAGTCCAGCCCCCTAGTGACACACTTCCCCCAACAAGGCCATACCTACTGCAACAAAGTGATACCTCCCACACCCTGTGGGGGCCATTTTTTTACAAACCACCACATTTACTTACTTGTTTGTGTGTGTTTGTGGGTGGCGCCTGCCATATGAGGGTCATATATTAGCCTGCAGGAGTCACTTCTCTCCTTACACCATGTGGATCCCAGGGACAAAAATCAAGTTAACTATGCTGGGTGGCATCCTTTTGATCTGCAGAACCATCTTGTTAGCCTCTGGAAATAGTTTTCTTTAAAAAAAAAAAATGGAATCTGTAGCATACTTTCTATGTGGTAAATTTGTCACAAGATTTTGAACCAAATGGAAGCTAACTTTATGGAAAGTTACTACTTTAGTTAAAAAATATATGATACATATCTGGACAGGATATAAATTGGTGCAGTAGAATTGAAGATTTCTTTTTCTCTTCTGGTACTGAGCTTCTTAAGAATTCAGTGCAGTTTTGTTTCACATTTTTATACTCTTCACAGTCATTGACAATTTTTAATGTTAAAGGCTAGGGATTTGTTAGTAAATCTCACATTTTGGAATTATTAAGCTAAAGGACAGTTTTAACCATTTAGGTGAAATTATTGCATTCCTATTATTTATAAAACATTAAGAAGTAAATGACTCTGGCTGAGTACTTTGGTTGAGTATTAACTATTCTTCAGAAGGATGCTAGGCAGACCACCTTATGACTGAGAACAGAACATATCAGCTTAGTTATAGACTCCATTTAACTTTCATTCCTTTTGCTTGAGAATCCAATAGTTGAGAACAGCAACAGAATCTTGTACCTTATTTTAGCCTTGCAACAAGTATGTCCTTGTCTAAATTCAGGGACTCATTTGGTGAAGGAGAACTAGGCACCTTCTCCAAGACAGGCTTTGAGCAAGGTGCTAATATACAAGCATAATCAATGGGGAGAAGAGTCCACCTTCAAGACCTCAGACTTGCGCTATGCTCTACAGATCAGAAGGAAACCCTTGCCATCTACCACACCTCATCTGTTAGTCACACAAAGCCAGAAATTCCTTAAGGTGAAACTTCCAACATGTCCTTGTAATAGAGAAGAGGTACTGTGCTCACAGTAGCTTTGCCCTAACCAAGATGCAATGAAATTAGACAGGAAGTGAAAATCCCTTTGGAGATTCATTTTGTGAAATTAGCTAGGAAAGAAAGCTTCTGACTATAAAAATCTCTGAGGAATAATATGAAAGGATTAGCAAGAACTAACACTGTTGTGCAGTTTAATCTAAAGATGCATCTTCTGTTCTTTTGGGATGAGTGCCCTGGAGGAGACCTCAAGGAGAAAGTATGTTTAGGTGGTTACAAGGGGCACACTGAGAGGAAAGATCTAGAATGTTAAGAGTCCACAGGAAGGTAAGAACCGTGTATGACATCAAAACTCAGGCCAGGGGTGATAGGAATATATAAAAGTGTAACAGAGAGAGCCTGACAACCCTTTACCCAGTTTGCAACTGCTCGAGGGTAGTGTTCCACATGAGGGTGGCATTCATACCAGGCTGACCATTTTACACAGCTTATAGTTCGGCAGGCTTGGGCTGGGTGGGTTCCAAGCTTCTATAAGTTCACTGCAGCTCAGATGCAGCTCCAGGCCCTGCATCTTTTTTGTATAATATTATTATTTTTGTTTGATATTTTTCAATTTATATTAAAAACATTTAGAATTTTATGAATATTGTATTTTCATTATTTCTATAGTTCTCACCCAAACTCCTGCAATCCCCTCATCTTCTCTCAAATTCATGACCTCTTTTTTTAAGTATTATTGGTACATATATATGCATATATAAATACAACAGGTAGAATACATTTAGTGCTGCCTGTATGTATATGTGGCTGGTCACTTGTGATTAGATAACTTACTAGGGGTTTTATCCCTCAAGAAGACTGAATCCTCTTTCAGCACTCATTAATTGTTTGTGGCTTTCATTTGGGGTTGGGTCCTGTGAGAGTCAGCAAAGAATTAATAAAGAAAAGGTGGTGTATACATACAGTGGAATTATGTTTAGCTGTAAAGAAAAATAAAATAATGATATTTCTAGGTAAATGGATGTATCTAGAAAATATACTGAGATGAGGTAAATCCTGACCCAGAAAGACAGAGAGGCAGCTCTTACTTGTGAATCCCAGTTCTCAGTCTTAGATAGATATTAGTATACAATGTGGAGTCACACAAAAGCCTTGAGAGTGAGAAGGAATTTTGGGAGGGGAGGGAACCACAGAGAGGGGATAGAAGAACCTAAGTGAAATGAGAGGACAAATGGGGAGAAAACATCAGAACATTTTAACAAGGATGGGGAGTGAGAGGGAAATACAGAAGAAGGGATGTTTGAAAAAGGTGATAGGAAAATTTTATCTTTCTTTAACAATACTGTGTGTGTGTGTGTGTGTGTGTGTGTGTGTGTGTGCGCGCGCGCGCATGTACGTATATATGTATACAGAATGAAGTCATAACACTTGGGGTTGTAGAGCCCCTCCTAAGTACCACAGAATAACAAAATGCTCAGTACCAGGCATGGGAAACCTCTCTTCGAGATGTTGGTCAGGGAGTCCAAGAGACTTCCAAAACAATGTAGACTATTGCTTTTGACCTTGGTTGACTTCCTGAACTTGCAGGTAAGACCCTATTGCTGAAGATACTATATACTTTGGACTTGGAAAAAAATTTGTCTAAAGACTAGCATTTATATTATCTGAAGGTGCCATTTAAGCTGCCAAGGGAGAAAAGCAATCAATAGTCGTACCAGATGTGAAGCCTACAAATGACCAGGAAGGCAAGATAGTCCTAAAGGTGCAATAGTGGACTTCTATACTGGGAGTAGCCAACAGCCATCTAATTGGACTTAAGGAATGCTCTACAGGAAGGCATTCAAGTTGAGTACTATACCTGTAGCTCATGAAGCTATGGAGCCTAGAGGAAAACCTACTACTGCCACTTTCCCAAGACAGCATATTCTCTAGCTGAATTCTAAATACTTATCCTGATATTTACAGATAAATAGTGCTTTTATTCTTCATCAGTTTCTTTTTTGCTGTAGATCAAGGCCATTACACAAATCTACAACTACCCAAAATGCAGAGAACGATTCACCCAGCCCTAACTGATATACCCCTATACATCAGGCTTAGAGAACATTGCTGTAGAGTAGGGAGAGAGATTGTAAGGGTGGAAGCACAAGGGCCTCTGCTTCTAGATAGCCCCTTCTTTAATCAACACGAAAGTTATCCTCCTGAAATCTCAACAATATGGCCAACTAAATAAGACCAACACAATGACAACGCCAGTTAACATGCCAATGTGGATGAGGAGAGTTTACAGATTTGAACTTGAGTTCAGCATCACAAATCAGAACGAGTTTTTCTGAGCTTCTTGAATACAGGTTCACATTTAGATCAGTTCACTTTCCTTGCAACATGTGTGACTCAGGAACTAGGAATCATATGTGTATGGAAAGCCTTTTTTCAATGCCTCTCCCCATAAAGCATTGACTGGCTTTTCTGGGCATAAGTAGTTGCTTCTTCTTTTGGGTTTTCATTTATTTTGTACTGAAATAATCTTGTGTTCTATGAAGTAGATAACAAAAGAGAAGCCATACTGACACACATATAGAAAGGTATTAGAAATATTAATCATGTTCCTTTCCCTCTCTCAACTCAAATATATGAAAAAAATTTAATTAAAATGTGTATAAAAAGCATTATTAGCAAAAAATACAAAATAAATAATGAAAAAAGGAAGTATTAATCAATATGTTTTAGCTCTACCCCAACTGGTACTCTGTCATTTTCCAATCTGCTCTGACCACCAGAAATAGCAGTAAGGACATTCTACAGCCTCTGACCTTATTTGATAGACATATAAAGAAAAGACAGTTAAGTTGTGATTTCCGACATGAGGTTTAAAAACACGTTTGGAAAGCAATACAAACTACAGTTTCTTTAACAATGTTTTTACCACCTAAGCCACAAAGGATACACATCAAAATAGTTTCTTGGCTGGGGATGCAGGTTGTGTAAATGGAGATGCTCTTAGATAGTCATCGAACACTGATAAACACATTAGATAAACTCTGATGAAGGAATGAAAAGTACTCATCCTTTGCTACTAGAACTCAGGGCAGCAACTGCTTTGCAGAGACCTCTGTGGTCAGCATGGCATGGCAATGGTTGAGGAAAATAAACAGCCTGCGTCAGAGAGGTCCTACAGCAAGTTTGTTACTTTATGAGGCTCAAGAATATTAGAGATGAACCAAATCTTGCAACCCCTGAGATGTGAAAAATAAAAGATACTGAACGGAGCCAGCATGGCCTACATAGGGCACCAGTAAGCCAAGGAGCACCTACAGACAACACTGGGTGTAAGTGTACAGTCTGTAGGCAAATGAGAATTAACTATGTAGACACTAACACTGGAAGGCCATCACTAAGAACCAAGCATGAGAATATGTGTTCAAATGTCATCTGAGAATAAATCATCTCCACACTGCTCTCAAGATGATAGAGAGGTGCAGGCTTACGATGACATGACAGCAGAAACATATACAGCACTTCTATGCATCAAGAGCCTCATGAGCATAGTGGAAACCATCTTCTTTACAACAGCTACAGAGGTGGGTGCCGTTGTTCTCTTAGATTATAGAAGAAACAAGCTTAGGAGGGGTAAGCATTTCACCCTTTGCTATGTGGGCCAGACCTGGATTCAAACAAGGTAGTCCAGATATACAGTCTGTATGGACATTGCAATGACTTCTTGTGCATCTGTGTTGAATGTGTAAAACACTAAAATACGGAACGCTTTTTGGGGTTCTTTGCAGTTAGCATTATAGTTCATTTAACATGTACTAATGGTAAATTACAAAAACAAGCACACTGGAAAGGAAGTATTTCCAGAACATGGCTCTAAAGGACACACTTCGCAAAAGTCACTGCAGGATAAAAATGAATGTGGCTTGCTTTGACTCTTACCTTACTTAAGACATACGTACTGGTTTACCTTTCCCAGTCCAAGTCTGACTGAGATATATTATTTTTCTTACTATGTATTCATTTAATGTTCTATAATCATCTCTTACTCAGTCTCAATGTTTTCAGTTTTGGGCAGGTGATTGTGTTAGAGGTACTGGGCTTGAACTTAGAACCTTGCTCAATCTGGGCAATTATTCGACCACTAACCCATAGCATAGTTAACCCCACTTTTTCCCATTTCCCTGATCACTTACTTATATATTGTGGTTTCCCCTGCACTGATTTCTCTCCCTACCCCAGCAATGAACCCTCCTGGTTTGGGCAGTGACTCCAGGATATGTACTCACATCAGAGGACTGGGAGCTAAGAACCTGATGAGAGAGAATGTGTGATATTCGTCTTTCTAGGTCTGGGTTACCTCACTTAATATGATCTTTTCTAGTTACATCCATTCTTAGCTTTTTGATTAGCTAAAATTACAGGCTTATGTCAGAAGGTCTGGTTCTCCCCTATAGATCTTATAATCTTTATTTGTCTAAAGCATCTACTAGTAAGACCTACTCATCACTGTGTGTGTAGACAGATGGAAGGATCAGAGTGCATGGGGCAATGCTGGAAGAATGGACGCCAGAGCTTATGAGATAGTCTCATATCAGACCACTGTCTCATATCAGACCACCGAGTGGCCAAACTAACAAAGAACCTTAGGTGAATCATGTTCCCTCTGAGAAATCCGTATACACCTCAGGTAGGACTCAGGGTATCCATGTCAGCAAACATCAAAAGCAGAGTTGGGGCTGGAGAGACAGATCAACAGTTAAGAGCACTGGTTGCTCTTCCAGAGAACCTGAGCTCAGTTCCCAGGATCCACATTCAGCAGCTCACAACAGTCTGTGCTCCAGCTCCAGGGGAATCCCATCTCTGGTTTTCATGAGAACCTGTACTCATGTGCCCACAGCCACAAACAGACACACATCTTCAGACATAATTAAAACTAATAAAAATAAAGCTTTACAATAAAAAACACAAGGGAAAATATAAAAATCACACCAGGTGCCAAGTGAGAAAGTGAGAGCAGACGCACAAGCTTCTGATACTTGGATTATCAAATATCAAACACAAAAGCATATTTGGCCAATATTTGAAGAAAAAGAAAATAAATATACAACTAAAGAATTATTAAAAATAACTGAACAGTTTTAAAGCAGAAGTAAAACAAGCTGGAGAAATAAAAATAATTGAAACTAGTTAAAGGGCATAATCAATAGCAAAGCTGAAAGAACAAACCCAGAAGGCACAACAGAAAGATGTGGACGAGAAAGGTTAAGGATCACGAGGCAATGAAAAAGAGCAAGATCCAGAGTCTTTCGGGGGAGGCAGAATGAGACAGAGGCAGCTTCTGAAGATGCTCTAGAAATGATTTCCTTGACTGACACAGACAGAAACAAGGAGATTCAAGGAGTCTGACAAATTTCATGTGAGACAGGAAGGGACAGGGGGAGGGAGGGAGAAGCAAGAAAGAAAGGTAGGAAGGCTGTAGTGGCATCTCATTTACATTTTAATAAATAAGGCTTGTGTGAAGGTCAGAAAAGTAAAACAGCCACACTGGCCAACCTTACAGACAAGGCAGCAATGACACACACCTTTAATCTCAGCAGCCACACTAGCTTGCCATAGAGACCAGACAGCAGTGGTGTGGGCACCCTTAATTGCAGAACTAGAGAGGATGATAAGACAGAAAGAGACAGCTCTCATCTCATTCTGAGTTTCCTGGAGGCAGGACCACCATTTTCAGACTGAGGTCCAGGTAAGAGGCAGTAGCTGGCTGCTTTGCTTTTCTGGTTTTCAGGCCAAACCCAATTATCTGTCTCTGAGTTTTTATTATTGTGCTTCAGAAGGAAGGAAGAAGGAAGCAAGGAAGGAAGGCCTGCAGTTGGCCTGCTCCTAGATGTATCAGAGTAACAGTGAATAACAAAGAATAAGACACAAATCTTCAAAGTGGCCACTGAGGCAAAGCCAGATGAATTAACTTGTAAATAAATGTAGGAGATGTAGATGTAGTCTTATTTTAGACCATTATATGTGGCAAAATTCCCTTAAAGAACAACAGAGAAAAAGCAACATTTAGAAATGAGTTTGCCACCTATGGTGGCTCAGTGAAAGCAACTTTTAAGAATATCTAAGGGTAAGGGTGGGTGTAAAGTGCAAGAGGGAAAGCAAGCAAAGAAAGAATGCATATAGTTCTGTAACAACATAATACTCCAAGGACGTATAAATTCAAAATAGAAATCTGGATTGCAAACTCTCGCAAAAGAGAGCCCGTGCCTGTGTGACAATGGCGACAGTGAGATAGGGTTTGGCATGAAGAGAGGATGAGTGCTCCCACCCCTCAGAAGCTGGAAATGCGACAGTGAGATAGGGATTGGCATGAAGAGAGGATGAGTGCTCCCACCCCTCAGAAGCTGGAAATGCGACAGTGAGATAGGGATTGGCATGAAGAGAGGATGAGTGCTCCCACCCCTCAGAAGCTGGAAATGCAAGAGGGATGTATTCTCCAGGGCTTAGGCAGGGCTGCGTTTTAGCAAACAGAACAATGTTGGAAGTATATGAAGGCCTCCTGTCTCTGCCTCATTTCCAGGGCTGCTGGCTCCTTCCATCACTGAGTTCCTGGCAGCCGCCTATAAACCATTTCATATATATTTCCTATACGAAATCCTTTAAAGCGACAGACTTTTCTTGCTTTCTGAGGATTCCTATGAATGAATACCCCATTTTAGACTGGCAGAGAGCAAGGAGATTTTAAATGTCCAGACTGAACTTCATTCCAATTACAGCAGCCAGCAGAGTTGACTATGCAGCACTTGGAAGGCCTGGCTTTAAGAGAGTCTCAATGAACAGCCAATCTTCTTTACCTTCTGAATGAGTTGGAAAGGAGAATTGGCTGGTACTGTTCTTTTTTTTTTAAAAAAATAATTTTTGCTTTTTCTTTTTTTACTGTTTTTTTTATTGTTTTTAATCGAGCTATACACTTTTCTCCACTCCTCTCCCTCTCTCCCCTCTCCCCTTCTACTCTTCTCCACTACTTCCACACTCCCAGTTTACTCAGGAGATCTTGTCTTTTTCACCTTATAGGCAGGTGCCATTATTAAAAGGGACTTACAAATTTCTTTAAAAAAATGAAATGGATGGGGCTAGTTCACTTGGTACAGCACTTGTCTCACACATGAAACTTTGGGTTGGATCCCAATACACCATAAACTGGATATGACGGTTTATGCTTGGAATCCCAGCACTCAAAAGGTACTGGAAGGAGGCTCAGAAGTTCAAGGACATTTCTTTTACTTCTTGGCAGCTTGTGAGTTCAAGGTTAAAAAAAAAAGTGAACCATAAATTTATCAACCTAGTTAGCGTCATTCCTGCCTATGAATCTACTCCAGAAAATAAAAAAGAAACATGTTCACACAAATAATTTTATGCAAATGTCCTCGAGAATTACTCAGCATTCCAAGATAGTAGAAATGTCGGTCACATGGTAATAGGTGACATCTACAGAGCCCAAATCACCTGACTAGTGGAAAGGAGAGCCAAAATCACATCACCACTGACACTTATGAGCCTGAAAAACACCATCATAGGTAAAAGACCATATGAAACAATTCATATACAATTTTCAGAGAAAGTTAATTTAAAGAGTTATATGCAAATCTGCCTTTATAGGACCAGTAAAAGTACGGGGCAAAATGATTCATTCTGAGTTGAATTATTCAACAAGTTGATGAAATATTCTAAAATACAAGGGAGTTGTGACCTGGGAACTCTAAATTTATAAAAAGTCACGGGATTGTATATATGAACTAGGTAAACTATATTCTATTATAATACTTTTGTATTGTTACTATAACAAAATACCAGAGGCAGCGAACTTATAGGGAAGAACAGAGTAATTTAGCTTATAGTTCTAGGCTCTCGAGTGAGCCTAAACTTTGGGCCATTTACTGGGTAGAAACAGGAAGAGACATGTATTGGAATCATTCTCACACAAGGCAGGAAGAAGTGCTTCTAGGCCTGAGGTCTCATAATACCCTTTCAGAGCATCTGAGGACCAACCTAAGGATCTCCCACTAGGCTGAGCTTCTTAGGGCTCCAACACTGGGCATCAAGCCTTTGCCACTTGGTCATGTACCATGTTCCACATGAAACCACTTATTATTGTTAATCTTTTGAAAGCAATGTCCAAGGGAAAAATAACAAGTGAATAGGCAGAAATACCTTTATATGTCTGAAACTATATTTTTACT
Organism: Microtus oregoni; assembly: GCF_018167655.1. Taxonomy (NCBI): domain Eukaryota; kingdom Metazoa; phylum Chordata; class Mammalia; order Rodentia; family Cricetidae; genus Microtus; species Microtus oregoni. The sequence continues at coordinate 2,264,096 of NW_024543096.1, forward strand.
GTTAAAAGTATACATTGCCATTTTTTCTTTTCTCGGGTTTTGCTAATCAGTTTTCAGTAGACAGCCAGAGATGCATGTTCTCATTGCATATGTGGGTTGTAAAATGCACACATTTTCTGTAATGCTGAAGTCTAATAAGCAGATTGAGTTCATGAGAGCTACTGTGCTAAGAGCAGGGAATGTCCACACTGATTTTACCAAGCATGCATCCTAATGCAATCTTGGGTGTGACGGACTGTCTGGAATGCAATTCCCTCTGCTATCTACCCATCAGTCAGATGCTGAGGGGCTAGGATAGACAGCAGAAGTGAACACTGGAAGGAAGTGAAGGGTAATTTTGGTGCCCTTTGAGCTTGAGACAATGCAGAATTTCCCAGTAGTGGGAAGCTGGTTGAATAGGCTGCTTACCTCTGGGTAGCAGGAAGCAGCAAGAGAGAAGACAGGCCTTCTTTATTATTCAGGCCAGATGCTTACATTATGTGACAGTGCTGCCAGAATCAGTGTGGTTCTTCTCCAGTATTAGAATCAGACCGCTGGAATTGCCCTCACAGCTCTCGAGTCCATTTTACCATATCTGCATGTTTAGAACCCACCACTGCTTTAGAGTCTTCATGTGAATAAATGACAAGATACATTTTTTCTGTGTCTGGCTTACTTCCCTTAATATACTTCCCTTTTGGTTTAGTCATGATGTCACAAATGTCAGGATCTGTTCTTTTTTATTGTTAAATAGTATTTCATAGTGTATGAACACTCATTTTCTTTATCTCTCAGTCAGTAAGGTTGATTCCATATCTTAGCTATCATCACTAAACTGATTTGATTTTCTTTGGACTCACAGTCAGTAATGAGATTGTTGGATCAAATCATAGTTCTATTTTTAATTTTGTGAGGAACTTTCATCCTGATTTCCATAATGGCCATACTAGTTTACATTCCTACCACAGTACAGAATATACATTCCGTTGTAGTCAATGTTCTATTGCTGTGATGAAACACTATGACCAAAGCAACTTGGGGAGGAAAGGGTTTATTTGACTTATACTTCCACATCACCATTCATCATCAAGAAGTCAGGACAGGAACTTACAGAAGGCAAGAATCTAGAGGCAGGAACTGATGCAGAGGCCATGGATGGGTGCTGCTTAATGGCTTGCTCATCACAACTTGCTCAGTCTGCTGTCTTGCAGAACCTAGGAACTCCAGTCCAGGGATCTCCAGAATGGGCTGGGCCCTGCCTCATAAATCACTAAGAAAATTCCTACAGGCTGCCTATCCCTAGATCTTATGAGGTGTTCTCTCAATTGAGGCTCCCTCCTCTCTGATGATTCTGGCTTGTGTCAAGTTGACATAAAAGTAGCCAGTACACATTCCCACCCTTTTCTTTACATCCTGGCCAATACATTAGTCTAACTGGGGTTACGTGAGAGCTCCTTGTGGTATTGGCTGTGTATGTCTTTAGTTAACAACTCTTCAGGCTACCAGGTCATCTTTAAATCATGTGATTTATTTTCTTGCTATCTAGGTACCACCAGTATTATTCAAAAGCTCACAGCATCCATCTTGTTTAAAATGGAAATAATTTGTGATATTTACAATGTGAGTGCTTGATGTAAAATGTTCAAAAAAAAAAAAAAAACCCTTCAAACCAGGTTTAGTAATACCCTAACAGTCATACAATGAGAAGCGACATTTGGTAGCCTTTTATAGACTTCATTTACAAGACAGCCACTTAGAAGTGTTTGTTCTGTAGTTTAATTCCTTTTTTTTTTTTTGCACAGTATGTACTTGTTTTGGTAGGCTGAAAATGGAGACAAAAAAAGATAACTTTATTTAGCTGTATCGTTTCTTTTCTTATTCTAGCAAGTTAAGGAAAATGGATTTTAACCAATAGGAGACAGATAGTGGGCAAGAGCAATAGTCCTGTCTTTAGAGTCTGTATAAGCTAATGAAGGAGTCAGCTTAATTCACTAATAAAAATAGCTAAAGCTGATTTATCAGGGCTTTTCCCCTTTTCCAGGAACTTGTATAATGGCTTGTTTTCATCTATCATCTTCAGTCCTGTAACACAGACAACACTATCTCCCTCCTCTAAAGAAGGAAATGAAGCTTGAGAGTGGACAACCTGTCTTCAAGCATGATGCTGATGACATTCACAACTAGGACTAAGACAGAGAACAAAACTTTAAGCAGGACACAACTGATACCCATAGACTCAGGATAAATTCAATGTTTATGATCAGGAAGCTAAAATTTAAATTTAAAATCTAGCATATTAAAAGTTCCCTAAAGAAATTGTACATATGCTGCTGATAACTTCCAGGTTGCCATCTTCAACCCTTACTCTGTCATCTGAACGACACTTGAGTATCAACTTGCTACTGGAAATATATACTTGCAGGCTGAAAACATCTAACTTAATAGGTGCAAATGAAACATTTAAAATCTTTTCTACCCCAACTGTTCCCCACCTCACTAAATAGCATCTTCACTGGCCCACTGAAGCCAAAATCTTCATAGCGTATCCTGGCCACTTTTGTTCACTATGATTACGATGCTAGTGAGATCACCTGAGGCAGGTTCACAGATTACATTTGCACATGTATAAAATCTTTGTAATACCAGGCTGGTAGAGATTTGACCAGTGGTTTTACCGTACAGGGTTATCCAAGATTCCAAGTCAAGGGAGGCAATGTCATCAAGTGCTCTTTATATCTTGTTGGGAAGGAAGGGTAACACAAGAGAAGGCTTGTGAGGTTTTCTATCATCTAGGCTTGAAAGTAGCTCCATCACTTCTGATTAAATTGATTAAGATTCAAACAAACTGCCGCACCAAATAGAGGCCAGAAAATGTGGTCCAATGGTCTTCCCAAGAAAAAAAGAAAGGAATTTTGGGAACATATACAGTTCTCCTCTTGTCTTCTCATTCTAGAGCTCTACTCTCTGGAGACATTCTGAAACCAAGGACTGGTCCCAGTTGTGAAGATCACAGCTAATCTTGGGAATACTGTTTAGAAGCAGCCTCCAGGGTGCTATTTAGAGATACCATAGCATGCCAACCTGAGGATAAGTGACAGTGTATGCAATACTAACATCCAATGCCAATCCAAGGATAAGTGATAGTGTACGTAACACCAAGAGGGATGTGCTGAGTACTGCTTCCTAAGGAAGTATCTGAAGACTTTACTGTGAAAAGATGACTTTCGACAGGTGAAGAATAATCCCAAGCACCACAGTAGAATTCTGTATCAAGTCTGTAAAGTTCAATCAATGGTTTTTACCTTAAAATGAGTTTATAGCCTGTGTCTTTGGTTTAGAGTAGAAGATGTTAAGTATTTTAGGGAACAGAGACTAGCAAGGACTCTTTGTGTTTGTCTATGTTCACTAAGTCCCAGAAGAGAAGGATCTGGCAAGAGAAGGCTTTAATGAATGCAGCAGAATAATGAAGATGGGACAGGATTCTGTACAATAAATCTTTTTCTACTCTGCAAACATACTACTTTCAACATAAAGGTTCTTTAAATAAATAAGAAAATAAAGCTTTAAGAAGGGTCTTGATACATTTCTTATGAAGATATTAATTGAAAACACTGCCACTGAGTTTAATAAAAATTTCCAACTGGTGTATCTAATAAATGTTACTGTTTAACTGATACTCAGCTTTCTGAGAGAAGAATGTTTCAAATCATCAGAGTGCCTTGCCCAAAGTTTCTGTTTCTGAAGGTCATATAACTATGTAACTGCTTAATAAAAAAGAGAAGTTCCTCTAAAGAGCCCAGGTCTTAGGGGCTTACATGCAGTGCCTTAGGTGAGGTATTAGCAAAGCTTATTTATTTTCATTTCCAAGGCTTTTATTTGCTCACTCCCTTGTGGCAAAACTGATTTCCATGATGATTCCCTTCTTAATTTTAATACCCTTTTTACTCATCATATAGACATAAGAATTCTCCATAAAATAATGAAATCCTTGCAAAGGAAATGAAGACAACTCAGAGTAAAGTATACTAGCTCTTTTTCAATTAATTGATCCACTGACATGCTCATGTAAGATTTTTTTTAAACCTAGGAATATAAGGTTAATTAACATAAAAGAGCCTCACTCTTCTAGATGCTGAATTTTGTATTTTACCCATGCTGCCTTAACTGCCTTGATTTCCCAGTAATGACCCAGTTCTCCTAATGAGGAACATTAACCCCTGGCTGTAGCTGTCCAGGACTTAATTGTCAACTGCAGCTGAAATAGGGGAGTTTGCCGATCAGCAGGTATGCGCTATATTAACTCATGTCATTTCAACCCCTGATAAATAAATGTGTTGCTAAGGCAACAGGAAGATCAGCTCCATCAGTATCCTCCCCTCCCAGTAACCAGTGCGCCCCTGCACTCATTGGGAGGAAACTGCCTTTCACACCAAGCATAGGAAAAAAGGAAGGAAATTAACTGCATGTAACCATAATTAGAAGTAACATCATTCATCATCTTAGAAACATATCTAAATTAATGAAAAAGGACAGCATAGAAAGGCATGCTTTTTAAGAAGATTGTGACACACCATTTCCTTTAACAGGAGATGGGCACTGTGAGGCACTCACTTAAATGTGAGCACAACTCTCTCAAATTTGCCTCTCTGTGTGAATTTTCTTCTTTTGTTTAACCAACAAATGACGCTAAAATGAATAGCATTGAAAGAGCTGATTAGTTGCACAGCCAACAAAGACAATACAAGGAAGGTGGCAAACCTTAAATAACTTTTAATAGTCTACCTGGGAAATCTTTGGTGTAATGAGTAAGGAAAAAGGAGACTGGCCACTGAGTCTCAGTCTGCATAACCCATAAAAGTCCAGGATCACATTTACTTGGATTTTAGTAAGAGTTTAAAAGGTGCTTTTAGTGGATGTTTCTAGCAATAGCGCCTGGCTTATGGTGAAGAAGTAGGTAGAAGGCATTCTACAGTGGGCTTTCTTCTAGATTCACCTTTCAATGACTGAGAAGTTACTTTGGTTTTCTTTCCAAGTGTTAGCTCTTTTTGTTACAACGAGTAGTTCAATTTTAACAAACTCATGAAGGATTTTTACAACTTCTATGACTATATATATATATAATTGAACAAGGAAACCATAGGCATTCTGAAAGCAATGCTGATCATATAACCACCTCCACCTGTGGTTTGGGATGCTGATTCCATTTATGTTTCCATAGTCATTCTTCTTGAGCAGAGGATAATTGATCAGCAACTAGTGACTCTAAATGTTATTATCATCATTATTAGATCACTTTGACTATGTCCTCCCATGGAACTCACTCTGGGTTTTTGCTATTGAAACAACAACATTCACTCCAAAGTCTGCATCTCAATCCCAGAGGGCTTTGGCACTTAACATTTATGCTAACAAACAACATCATTTAAAACATGACGCAAGTGGCGAGAAGGCATGTGAAAAGTGTGAAGTTCCATTCCATGTCTGTCTAGTACATGGAGCCATCTCACAGTCAAGGAAATTCACACATCACTAGAAAGGCAAGGCAAGCAATTCCATCCAGCTGCATGCCCATTCATGCACCCGCCCACACATACTAGTGAGCCATCCATTTGCTAACTCACGCACTCCTCAACTGTAACAATGATTAAAGTATAATACGAGCATAACAGGAGATTCAGGAAGAGGCAAAAGGAGGAACTGTCTTCAGTAGTTACGTGCCTGTCACAAGCATACGAAATTCAAACAGCTTTGTAGTGACTGTCTGTCTGTGAAATGAGTCAAGTGTAGATAACTTCTTAACCACAGTAAGCAAGAAAAGAACAACAGGAACTTCAGTTAATATTCCTCCAGTGATAACAATACCAAAATAATAATACTGACGGGACATGTTGTTTATGCTGACATCAAGTGTAAAAAGTGAAACACTCCTAAAAGTAATGACAGCCTTGAGTTATATCAACTTAGTTTATAGTACAGTCTGGAAATGGTCAGCAAAGACTGTAAGCAGGTATTAGGAATTATGCATGGGAATTGGGTAGGGTTTCTTTTTTGTCATGAATTTTAGTACTATTTTCTACCACCTATGTTTTACCCTACAACACTGCCATAAAATCATTTAGCAGTGCCAAATTATTAGTGGATATATTATACAGTAATTTTAGGTAGTATCTGTGCCTTTTCAAAAAGTCTAGTAAAAATTCTTGAGAGACTTTTGATTTTTAAGTGCTGCAAATTTGAAATTCTTTATGGATAGATCAAACATATAAACAAAATCCACCTCCCCCTGGGAAAGAAAAACTCTAGGAAACAAGAAATCTCAACAAAACTTACTGATTTGGGAATGGCTATACTCAACCAGAACAATATTCATGTGAGCTTCGATTGACTAACTGATGGATAAATACGAAACTGGTTGACATGCTGAGCTCTGAGAACGGCTGATGGTACTAGAAAACATCTGTGGAAGCATCTCTGTTTAGAAGGTCAGAGGGAAACAGCTTCCTCTCCAATGCAGAACGGTTACAGCCAAGTACACTAGAGAGCATGTGGTCACCCACACGACCACTGTCACCAGAATTAGTATTCTGTGAGGGCTATTTTCATTTTGGAAAAAGATTTCTATTTAACGTTAACATTGAACACAGAATGCTTGTCTCTGAATACTAGCACTTGGGCTTCCTACTCTTGTGTACAGAAAGCATGGCATCTGCACAGACCTGCAAGAACTTTCTAAAGCAAGGACCAGAAAAAAACAAACAAACCTGTCCCCAGTTGTTCTGGCAATGAGAGATCAAGGCAAGCCCTCATCCAGCCATCTAACATGCATCCTTTCAGATGCAGGCAACAACTTGGTTTGCAACGTTGTGCTTTAAACTCCAAAGTCAAGAAATAAGACAGTAATTTATTTTACTACTGAGTATTAATGTATTGCATCAATTAAAGTTTTGCATCAATTATTTTAGTTAGGGGTCACCAAAGTCTCTAAGGATAAGGATGCCAACCCTTTCAATGTTAGGTAGGACTAATGCTTACTCAGCCAGTCACCTAAGTACATTTTAAATCCCGATAATTAACTTTTGTCCTTTCTAAATTTATACCCTTAATTGTAATCAACTTTGCATGAATCAACCGATCACTATTCAATGGGAAGTGCTGCAAATGCCAGAACGCACATGAAAAGTCAAGATACTCGAAGGGGAAAGCCTGACTGATGGTTATCCCACAGTCCAGAGAGAGGGAAGGGGAGAACAAAAATATGTCATGTTTATCATTCTTCTCTGTGCTTGTGCATGTGTTCACAAGCCCTGGTGCAAATGTGGAGGTCAGAAAAGAACTTCTGGAATTGGATCTTTCTTTCTATCATGTGGGCTTTGGGGATGGAAGTTGAGTAGTCGGGTTTGGTGGCCCAACTGGGAAATGTTAACTAGAACTACTCTAATAACTTCAAACTTCTCAACACACCCACCCCACCTTTATCTTTCTCAACCAGAAAACACCTCTCAAGGGGTACTCAGGAGTTTTATCACAGCTATCAAGACTATGGTTTCCTAACCACTTAATTCAAATGGAGGTAAGTTCCCTTTGGTCTGAGTTTTTTCATATGTGACAAAGACTTGTTTGCTGTCAATTACTAAGACACAACCTGGAATTAGAATACAAAAAATATACAATACAATATCTTAAAATTCAGAGCCAGAAAATTTATGTCCACGAGAAGGATAATTCAAGCAATTCTCATCTCTAGTTGCGATGATCACACAGAGGTTTGCAAAGATCGTGAATGTCTTAGAATGCTTAATTTCCTTTCCAGGACTATTTAAGATCACAATATTTTTTGACAATAATCCTAAGATACAATTTGACTTTTTTACTGTGTGACGCTTAATTTTATGCAATAAAAGCAGCTGTGCCTGAGCACAGTTCGGGGCAATGGAAGCACACTGAACTAGTGGTATCCGAGTTTTCACCATCTGCCTTTGCAGCAAAAGAAGAAAACCAAGCCAAAACAAAATACTTTTGTTTCATTTAAGAATGTGCTTGGGGATATAGTAAAAACTGTTCATATTAGTTATTGAATCTCTCTAATAAACAAATGTCTTTTAATATTTTCTGTGACACAATTAGAAATGTATATGAGACATACATAGATCTAATCTACATGGGAAGTAGAAAAAGAAAAGATCTCCTGAGTAAATTGGGAGCATGGGGACCTTGGGAGAGGGTTGAAGGAGAGGGGGGCAGAGAAAAATGTACAGCTCAATAAAAATCAATAAAAAAGAGAAATGTATATAAAAGAACTTTCATGCAAATAAAGATATAACTATCTTTAGGATGAATATTCGTATGAATGCTTGACATATGAGATAAAACAGCTACTTTCTTTAGCACAGTTTATCCGAATGAATGCTAGACACACCACTGATAATCTGACTTGAGTATAGCAAATATTTTTAAATGCAAACCATGTGAAACTAGTTTTTAAAGACAATAACCAATATATATATATATATATATTGGTTATCATATATATATATATATGATAGGAAGCATATATATATATATATGCTTCCTATCATAAATTATAGCTTTTAAATGTCTGATAGAATTTTGGTGAAACTGTACCTATACCATAAGCTTAAGAGCTTTCTAAAACTCAAACATGTTTCTTAAGAGATTCATAGTGACATCTCAAAATCACATGATGAATCATCTCAAGACACAGCAGACCTGAATTATTCTGTGAATCTCTCTTTTCCATGTGACCTGTACACAATGCCCCAGAAAAATCTATTCACTTTGCAGGGAATAGACAATGGATAACACACTGTGCTGGCTCCAAATACCACAGTGGAACTAACCTAAAACAAACCCGTCTTGTCTGCTACAGCATGAAAGAGCATCTACAATATGCAGAATAGGCCCAACAATACTCCTTTTCAAAGTGACAGCTCTACAAGGCAGGTTTTTCTTCACAATCTTCTACTGAAACAACATATTGCAACAGGTATAGAGATGTGAATTAATGTCATTCTTTACCAGTATTTTTTATTTTTGAAACTATATTTTTCACAAAACATGATTTGTGTTAGCACGTGCTTGTTAATGTGTTCTTGCTAATTAAAATGACAATGTGAGCTGGGTATAGTGGCACTAGCCTTATTCCCAGCACTCAGGAGGCAGGGGAAGGTAGATCCCTGTAAATTCAAGGCCAGCCAGAGCTACAGGAGATTCTGTTGTAAACAAACAAAGAAAGAAAAGGACAAAAAACAAAACAGAACAAAACACAATGTAGACAATGTGATTTACAGACTTTTCCTCAGTTTTCAGGTGAAAACCAGTAAATACTTTTAGGTATAATCGAAACAAAACCTTTGGTGCGCTACCAATTTTGTAAAACTTTACCATTATAATGAGAGTATGTGCCTTTGTGTGTGTGGGCAAGCACATGTATGCTCAGATGAGAAAGGACAACCCTGTGGAAGTGGTTCTCTTCTTCCACATTTTCATGGGTTTGGAGGAAAGAACACGGGTCACCAAGCTTCCTGTGTCAGAGCTTTCACCCCTGAACCATTTCCCTGGCCCTCTAATTTCAGGAGTGTGAGTTAGAGGAGAGGGGCCTGGACAAGGGGGAGCTTCCACTGTGCTCTAAACTTGTTTTGACTCTCCATCTAGCAGTATGTCTTTGTGCCCACTACGATATAGAAACATTTACATAAAGATTGGAAGCTGGTATGATGCTTTACTATTTGGAAAGAAACAGCTTAGAAAAACAAGCACTGCCAAATGCAGTGTTTTTCACAGGTCTTTCTCTAAGCCATTTCTATTAGCAGTGCCATGCTACAGATGTTTTATAACAAGACATTAAAGACTGGGTAGAAAGAAGAAAATAAATCAGACTGCAGAGAACCCAGGAACTGCTGACATACTGTCAGTCAGTTACTTGTCTACTGTCAGACTGCAGAGAACCCAGAACTGCTAAAATACTGTCAGTTACTTGTCTACTGTCAGCACAGGCTGTGCACTACAATCCTTGACACTCTCGGCTCAGGAAGACCAACGGGGGCAAACCTTGTGTTTAAGGGGCTGCTCTCATGAAGACATTTTAACACAGATACAAAAACAGAATGTATCTTCTAAAAATGTCACTTTTGATTTTGATACATATTCTACCAAGGAGGCACTTACTACAAGATATGTTGGAGGCTAACACTGTGTTTGAGACCACTCATGATGCCATTATGGAAGAAACACTGAGAAGTCACCATCACTTCATTTCCAGTTAGCTACAACCACTGCATGATTTCATGACACATTTCTTATGACAAGTTTTATGACAGTGCTATCTCCCCTGTCCATTTCTCATTTATGCATATTCTTTCCTGAGACACCTCTCTGGAAAATGCGTATGGCCAATCAAAAATGCAACAGACAGCAGAGCTTCCCATAGCTATGCAGAAGGAACACATAAGTTAAAGTGCTCAGGTGCAGACAAGGGCACATATAGTAAGCCTAAACACAGAGGTGTGAATGAACAGGGCTGCACAGGAGACCCAGACAGTCCTGCTCACTTCCAGTGAAATCTTGCTTTCCTTCAGAACACAATTCATAGTGATAGGTCAATGATGGGATTTCCAGCCATACAAATGGAAGTCTAAATAAATGTGTGCTCGAAGCTGGGGCTGAATGCTGAACCAGTCTTAATTTTCTAATTCATATTCACCAATTAAAAATAAACTGGATTTTTATGAGCAAATTTACATAAATCAGATGATAAAGCACCTATCACTAAAGGGTAGGAATTCAGCTCCCAACATTTGCATATATTCTCCTAAAGAAAACATAGGCGTTTTAGCTTTTCATTGGAGAGTCTTGCTGTGCCGGAACTCTAATGGGCTTAGAACAGTAAATTTTGAAGAAACTGATTGCTACCCCTGTAGCTAGTAAATGTCTGCCTAGACCCAGTGGCATTTGAAAAAAGTGTTTTATCATAAAATTATCCCAGCAGAGTCCATTCTGCAAGATAGCATCATCATCATCATCATCAGTACTCCATGCAGGACCCAACAGCTCTGGCACAATATTGCCAGTCATTTATCTGTTGTCAGCACAGGTTACACACTGTAATCCTTGACTGCCTCAGAATTAGAATGTCTTTGATGTCCCCACAAGAGTTTTTTGCCCGAAGGCTTTACCAATGCTCGGCGGCTCAGTGTTTATTCCTCCTAATCTTCCTCTCATCTCCAGGCTAGCAGTGACAGATGGTTATGGGCACACAATAGTATTAAGAGTTTGATATTTTTTTTATGCTGTGCTCTCTGTACAACAAATAGCTATCAGACGCGGGCCAGAGAGCTGACATGGCTCGCGTAGGTAATGGCAAACAAACAGCTCGAGTTGATGCTTTCTGTCATTTCCCCTCCTAACCCTGCTTGTTTTCATTGTATACTCTCAAAGGTAAACTATATTAACCTTATAGACTGTTATTAAAAAGATATATCTATATGAGCATAAAGTGCTTTTCTTTTTTCTTTTTCTTACTCTTTTGATTATGAAAGTAATACTGCTGACATATTGAACAAATATCGAATGTCAACATAAATTTTTAGTGTGTGATAATATCCCCTTCATATAGCTGTGTGTCAGGCGGGAACCCGTGGATGATGCATAGCAGTAAATAACCCAAACAAAATTAGTTCTCTTGTCAGCTTCTACCTTGTATGTCCCCAGGCATCAGTAAAATTGACTGCACGCTAGATTTTCAAAATTAGCCCTAATGTTAGCTATGTGTCTGGCAACCTCCAAGTTTCCAATGTTCTACTATATTACCCGTAAGGATGAATGTGTTACTTTTATATTTTGGCATTTACTCTTGCTGATGCGGCTTTTTTTTCCCTCTTCTCCAAATTAAAAATAATTTAGCCTTAACAATAAGAATGTGCACAAACATCATGCTGCATCTCTTTAAGCAACTAACTTTAGGCAATTAAATTAAATTAAAGCAAAAATATACAAAGGAAGAGAGGGAATTATTCAATTTAATATTGTTAATTTTATTAACATAGCTCTGCCTAATTTTGTGCAAAGTATTGAATAACACGGTTCTCAATCTTGCCTCTATACTGGTGTTTTATACCCAGTTTCCAAATTATTCAACATTTTTACGAAAATCTAGAACCAAACTTTTAAGAATTGACTTTCTTGTAATAATTATTCACTTAGAAGCAAAGGTTAATGGAACAAGAGAGATTTTCAGAAGCTGGTAAATTAGGATGTGTATTTTACCTTCAAAGAGGGTTCATTTCATCCCGACCCACGGCATCTCAAATCACATGAAAGGATACTGAGAACAACATGATTCTGGAAGGGTGACGGTGAACAAACAGTCCCCAAACTGCATCTCCTAACAACGCTTAGCCCCTAAATTTTAGGTTCATGCATTTAGAATCAAAGACAAAATCCCTTTAGGTACCAGATGCTGCAGATCAACTGGGAGAGCTCGAGGAGTTTTAATGTGCTTGGAGGCAAATCCTGGGCAAAGGCGCCTTCCCGCCGGTGTGTGTGCTTATTACTTCACCTGCAGACAGTTGCTCTCAATCGGACCTAATGATCAGCCCAGCACTGCTGCAATAAAGAGGCCATAATCTGTAGGGGAAGCAACTCAAATCAGGCCACATGCAGATTAAACTAACTGGGAGGAATAAAAACTAGATTAAAATATTCATGCCTAATACCAGAAGATTATCAGGACATTTTACCTCCTTAAATCCTAATTTATAGAAGCCAGGGCTAGGTTTATGAGTTTATATTTGGCGGGATTATATGCTGCACTGACTTTCCTGTGATGAGAGGAAATTCAGCTAGACAGTTTGTCTAGCACAATACAAAGGCATTTGGTAGGAGGTAGATGGCTTCCCGTGCACTAATACACTATGACAAGTAAAGCGAAGCTGTCCAGTTAACACTGGTCAAGGTAAGAATGGAAATTATTGTATGAACAGTGATGCGGTTTATTGATGTCCATATGTGAATTAATTCTGGATTAGCACTCTCTGTGAGTGTATAATGGCATCTGATTTTTCTACTTTGAAACTTCTTGAGTAAGATTTGATTTTCTAAATGTGTCTGGCTGCTATTGCTAGTTGAACAAATCATTACAAATATCTTCTATAATCCACATATAAAGTAAAAACACAGCAATTAATGTACAGCTATGAGCAGTGCTGCCTTGGTTCTGTGCTAGTGTATAACCATGTGAAACCCTAAGTGCAAATTCAAGTGATCCTTTTCTTTAGAAGCTACAAGGACAGCAGATTGGAAAGCCCACCATCAGTACCCATTTTGTAAAACAATCAGTAAACTGGCATGTCTTGACTTACCACCTGTGAGGCCATGTGATATGCAATGGTCTCTGTTGATCATGAGCTCCACACAAAAGGTTGTTGGGATCAAGAGCTAGACTGTTGCTCACAGGAAGAGAGTCAGAATTATCTTCTGACAAACCGGATTTCTCCAAGCCTGATTCCTGGATAGATGGATTGTCCAGGGTTTCCTGTCCGGCACCAAGGTCAGGGTGTTCCTCAGACTTTGATTTAAAATTCTCCAGTAACTTCTTAGAATCCCTCTGCTCTGGCTGGAAAGGAGGCATCACGGGCAGAGCTGCAACACCATTTCCATTAAGGCTGAGCATCCTCCTTAAGTGGGCTATTTTGTGCTTGGGCATGAATCTGTTACAAAAAGGGAATGCAATATGTTTTTGTGAAAAAGAAAAAAAGTAAAATGAGTCTTACCTTCCAGTAAGGACACAGTGACGACATACCAAACTGAGAGAAAGCGAGGATGATATGACAACAGTTCTCAGGAAAGGGCAGCAAGTATTAGTCACCAAGAGAAAGCTCAAAGGTTTGAAGTTGGTCAAACTGTCTTTGAGAAGTTTCCAAAGAGGTTTTGTGGCTACAAATGGGTGTGGCACACACTGTAGACTACGAGGCTCTAGATGTACTTAATTATTTGCCACTCATTTTTCTTGCTGGATTCACATTATGTGCTTTTCAGTCACTCTATGTCTTAGAACATTTATCATTCATTGACAATGTTTGAAACTTTCTTTGTTAACTCAACTTCTGTTCATTTGGCTGCTCTGTACTCCTGGGAACCTATATATGCCTTCTATTAAATTGACCAGTCTGGTGTTTCCTGAAGTATATTTATTCAATTTCATTTCTATGTTTTCCTATAATGCTTTTGTCAAACAGAGTTAAATATGCTACTGATTTTCAAAGAACCAACAAAATCCTTTAAAAACAAAGTCCTAATATAATCTACAATCAAAGAGTCACCTATACCATTACAAGATCTAACATCAAGGAGATATCCATCTCTGGGGACCAAACCACAAGTACTTAGAGTGGGAGAAAGGTGAGTGAACACAACTAACCTATGCTGGCAACACTTTACTCACAACAGACAACTTAACTTTTGAAACCCGGAAATAAAAGAGTATCCTGACTTAGAGACCAGTAAAGGCTTAAAGAGGACTTTATTGAAAGATTTTGCAGGGCAGGAAAGTCTGTATTGAGAGGATAGTAGAGAGCATGGGAGGAAGAGGGTGTCATCTGCAAATAGCACACAACCCAGAGTCCTGGATGCAGGTCTGGAGGAGCTGTCTGGGCCGGGTGACTGAACTCTCAGAATTCTGTAAGCCCATCCTCTAGAGTCTAGGTCTCTTCCTGATTTGTGGAGCCAGTGAATAAATAGGGAATATGTGTACTTATAGGTAGGCAGGGAAGAAACCTTCTGAAAGCCGAAAAAGGAACCCAAGTGGAGAAAGTGATTTTGAGAGAGCAGTGCCACATTTCAGAGATTAACCAAAAGCCTTCCTCCACAGGACATGTAAACAGAAGCACAAGACCATTCAGAGGGTCTGGAGGACGGCTGCCCAGCACTTGGACCAGTCCCACGCTGATGGCTGCTAATGCTCACAGTTTCTGCAGGGTGGAATAGGCAGAAACCCTGCAGAAGACAAGGGTTGATGAGTGAGAAACAAAAGAATAGGTGGATAAAGGACTTAGGACTATTTCCCAGGGGACACTAGCTAAGTAAAGAATTCAGGTTCTGAAGACAGAAAAGTTTTGAGCAACAGAAGAAGATATTGTAATATATGATAATGGCAGGATTTATTGAAAAGGGATGGTTTGTAAAAGATAATAAATGGCTTTCCTGCAAAGCTGAAGGAAAGAGAAAAGGAAACAGAAATATAAAACAACAAAACAAAATCTTTCAGATACCAGACATGGAATTTGAAGACTTACTTCATGAAGTCATTGGTTCAGGCCCCTTATTTCAAGCAAGGCTAACAGAGGTGGAGATGAGAATTACAAACATACACATGTATACATATATGCCCCATGGAAGAGAAGGATGGGCAGAAACGATATGTAGTGAAAGATATTAAAAACAAACACACAAACACAGGTGCATTGAGAAGTGAAGACAGAGCTTACGGAACAGGGAGAGAACGTTAACTGGGCCTAAAGACAGGTCTGATGAGCAACACTAGAAAGCATAGGGAAGTGTAAGTGAACTGAATAGCTGTTTTATAGCACACCATGGAGGTTCTACAATCAAAAAATGTCTCCAGGGAGTCCTATGTTTGTTTTATGAAGCCTGGTATCTATTTTGATTTCTAACAGGTAGAGAAAAGCCAATGAGATTCATGGAACACCTTCCTTCCCAGTGCTAAGCAGACAGCAGCACACACAGAGAAGGTGCAAATTATGGTACCAATTCTATAAGTACCTTAATAAAATAATATGGTTTTTTATTTAAAATGGGAAGAAGCCTGGGCATGTATAGACTGTAATTCTACTTCAAAAGTGCAGAAGTTTTAAAAGAACAAATGAACTTACCTTCTTCCTAAAATAAATTCAACATATGAAGGGCATCAATAGCTCTCACTATACGTGTGTGTGTGTGTGTGTGTGTGCGCGCACGTGTGTGTGTATGTGTGTGTGTGTGAGAGAGAGAGAGAGGGAAGAGAGGGAGGGGAAGGGGAAGAAAGAGACAGAGACAGATTTTTAACTTCTGGACAGAAGGACAAATGGTAAGAGAAGGAGCCTCCAGCCTCAGCCACATCTGGAAAGCAGCAGAAATGTAAGCCTATTGTTTATGCAGATAAAGAATGCCAGCAAACCAAAGAGTCCAGCAAAATTACAGACAAAGTATAAAGGATTCACAGTAACAAATCAATGGGCATTGAAACCACATCTTCATTTTTAGGAAACAGTATCGGGACCCATCTTACTCTATTAAATTCCATTTCTACTGTCCAGCATGTGAGGGAAACTGCAATGAAAGGAAATTGGCTAAAGGGCTATAAACAATAGAGGCTGCTGTGGTGGGCAGGTTCTAGGTCATTCCACAGGCTTCCCAGACATTCTCAGGGATGATCAGACTCTCCTGCTAATACAGGTTGTGGCAGCTGCCTTGATAGATGGTAGTGAATAAGGACATGGAAGATGCAAGATATAAACCCAAAGAGCTTACACATCCCACACACCCATGAAATCGAACCAATCCTGAAACAAGGATGGAATAAGGAAAATGCCACTGAAAACACCCTGACCTGGCCTGATAAGCAAGTGCTGAGACATCAGGTAAACAGCACTTGAGTCCTGGGTCTTCCTGCAAAGGTAGGAAGAAGCCCAGGCTCTGTGAGTGCTGGTTTCACTGGAATCCCTTACAACTGTGTATGTTTGAAAATTACAGAGATCTTAGAAGAGCAATAATAATGATGAAGGCAATGGAAGTGTTGATTTATGAGGACAGATTAAAGGAGCTAAATATGAATGGCTGGTGAAGTGACAACAAGATGGACACATAATAGGCGTCTCTAAGGAGAGAGAATAATTATTTAGCCTGGTACAAGGGGGTATAACTAGGAATAATGAGATGAAATTAAGAATAGGAAATTTTAAGCTGAATTTCAAGAAAAACTCCCTGACGGTATAATTTATTAGCTCATAGAATAAATTCCCCATGGAATGCTAGAGCTAGGGAAACTTAATAATTGAGCTGGACAAAATACCAATAAATAACATAGATAACAATCCAGTACTTAGAAGAAGGAGGTTACAAGCAATTTTTCCCTTATTTATACATCTTTTTCACATTTTTTAAAGTCTATTCATTATAGTGATTGTCAACCAAAGAAATACTTATGTATTACCTGAATTTAACAGGATACCTCCTTTAGTTCTGAAGTTAAAAACACTATTCTCATATACTTTGCAGCAAAAGTAATAGCAGAAAATACAACACATTTTAACTACTTTATTTCAATAAAGCTGACTGTTAAACGGACTGGACAAATACATTAATCTGAAAATAAAAAAACAATATCATTCACCATCCCACACAATCTGAGCCTCTGTGCCTTGGAGCTTATATTTTTATAGGCATGTTTATGCAAACAATTTATTGCCATAATAGAAATTAAAAAACAACACCCTTTCGGCCTTTCTGGATGCAGTTCTGTGGTCAATTACTTCTCATCAATACCAAGTTCAAACAGGCATAATACTAACAAGCAGTTTGCTTAATAATAGCCACCACTCTAATTAACCCATCCAGAACATTCTTAACCAGGCGCTATTTATAATCTACAGTTAAGAGACGCCTGGCAATAGACTGTTCTTATGCTTTAAAAAAACCTTAGAGATGGGCTGACATAGAAATGGACAGAATGTCCTGGCACTAACCTATAGAGACTCTGAAAACAGGCTCAAATCCCAACACTTACATCCCTTCCTCAACTCCAATTCTGGTAGAGCTGCCAATGAGAAGAGAGCGAGAAGGTTTTGAAATTACCAGAGAAGAAAAGGCAAAAAAATAATCATCAGCATGATCGTGGGGCAAGGACTGTTCAGGTACCCTCTCCTCTGCTGTCCAAGGACCTAGCTGGGGACATCCCCATGGATACCTGGGATCCCCTCTAGAGCCAAGTCTCTTGCCAACCCTAAAATAGAACCCTTAATCTTCTTCCCTGCTCCTATATCTGCCCTTCCTCCATCTCCATCCTCCCACTCCCCCAAGCTGTTGCCAGTTCTTCTCTTCTCCCTTCCCTCTCCCCCTCTCCCCCTTTCCCCAACTTCACTCCCACCCCCATGCTTGGAACTTTTGCCCTGAACGGTCCTTGCCCCACTATCACGCTGATGATTATCTCGAATATCACCATAGAATCATTGTCTGGCGACGGACGGAGATAGAGACAGAGACCCTCATCAGAGGAACGGACTGAGCTCCCAAGGTCCAGTTGAAAGGCAGAAAGAGGGAGAAGACGAGCAAGGAAGTCAGGACCACGAGGGGTTGGTCCACCAACAGAGGCATGGTGCCTGTTCTAATGGGAGTTCACCAAATCCAGCTGGACCGGGTCTGAATGAGCCTGTGATCAAACTGGACTCTCTGATTGTGGCTGACATTGGGGGCTGACTGAGAAGCTATTGGTAAAGGCACTGGGACTTGGTTTTATGGCATGTTCTGGCTTTTTGGGACCCTAGTCTATATGGATGCACAGCTCCCTAGGCCTGGATGTAGTGGGGAGGGCCTTGGACTTCCCACAGGGCAGGGTTCCCTGCCCTCTCTTAAGCAGGATGGGAGAGGGAGGAGGGAGTATGGGGGAGTGGGAGGGGATTGGGAGGAGGGAAGGAAGTGTAAATTATTGAATGAAAAAATAAAAAAAAAAAAAGAAAAGGCAAAAGAAAAGACATGACCTGCCTTTGAGAGCAGGTATCAGGAGTCTCTCGGAAGCACTGCAGAAACTTTCGGGATTATAGTTACTCTACTCACTCCCATGCTTCTGCTCTGTTATGAGCCAGAGGACTCTTCTTTTTAACTTTCCTCCAAACAATGGCCAATTTATGACAGAGTCTCCTTTCTTGCAGCCTCTTCTTTCAAAACCTAATCTTTGCCATCTCTGTCCCACAGTCTCCAAAGACATTGTCACAAAGTCCCAGGACCATGCCAGGCAATGTGTAAAGACAAGCTTAGGCAAATGTTGTCTAGGTCTAAATTGATATCCCTCTGTCCCACCCTTCCCAAGTCCACACACATAAACTTAGAGCTGAACCCGAAGTCAGTCAGGAGAAGCCACAGGTTCTAAATAAGTTTAAATAAGAAGGGCAGCAAGCAAAGAGAATCTTCCTAAAAACCGCAGTGATTTTCTGCTAGCATGCAGAGATGTATGTAGCTGACCAGAAGGGAATTCAAGAGGAAGGCAGACTTCAAAGGAAGAAAAGGCAACCAGACATACATGTAGGCGCATACAATGCTGAAGGGAATGTTTTGGTTAAAATGTATTCATGGGGAGATATACTACTCACAATTCTCTTTTTAATAGATTGTTAATAAAAAGTACTTATCATAGTAATTTCCAACTACAAAGGTTTTTTTTTTTTTTTTTTTGAGGCAGGGTTTCTATATGGTTTTGGAGCCTGTCCTGGAACTAGCTCTTGTAGACCAGGCTGGTCTCTAACTCACAGGGATCCGCCTGCCTCTGCCTCCCAAGTGCTGGGATTAAAGGCGTGCGCCACCACCGCCCGGCTCCAACTACAAAGTTTTAAAGACAAACAAGTCAAGGACTGTGGACTGACGCCCACAAGATAATGATTATCTACAGTCTTGCTTCAGCATAGAGACTAGAGAGGCAGGAGGTAATTTAACCAATGATATAAAGCAGTGGTGAGGGAAGAGGAAAGGGCAGTGCAGATGACTAGTGGATCCACGTCTGAGTCAGGGGCAAGAGGGCGAATGCTGAGTGCACAGTGGACTCCTGTGGGTTGGAAGGAGAGAGGAGAGAGGTCTGTTCCTGAACATGTGGAAGGGCAGTGGTGGGCACCACTTTTACACAATTTGTTTCATGCAACAACAATTCTGTGGGACATCAGAAATGGTTTCATAAGAAATCAAGCTTGGGAAATGCTGAGATAAACAACATTTATTCATTACAGGCCTTTTAAGGTTCTGTGCTACCATGTGCTACACAAATGTTCATTCATCCACTCTTGAGTACCTAGTAGATCATAATATATATTCTCTTCCAAACTTGGCGCTCCATGGAACAAGAAACCTCTCTAATGTGGCATCCTCAGACCTAAAGACTCATCCAGGAAACTCTAGGAAATGCTACTTGAGGCCCAAAGAAACATGAGTGAGAAGCACGAGGCAGGAAGATGGGTGACGAACTGTCATACACCAGCGATAGCAGGAGGGTGCCAAGGGGCCTTCAGTTGGGAAAATAATGACTCCCAAAGCAGAAACTATACACTGACGTTCTGTATTAGTAGACAATATTAGTAGGAAATATGAAAGAAATTATAGAACTAACAAAAAAGTGACAGAAAAAGATATGGTTATACACACAAATGATAGGAAAAAAAATCAACCATGTTCATCTAAGTGATTTCTGTAGATTCTTGGATTGAAAACAGCTAAAGGAGAAAGAAAATGGGAATAATGAATAAGTTACTTCTAAAACTAACCAGAAATAAGCATATACAGTTTAGTGATCGAAGCCCTTGGGTACCTTATAAAAAAAATCCTATTCATTGTTATCCAACAATGTGTTAGAAATTAATTACAAAATTAACATTTTTAGAATTTATCCACATAAGCAAATAGCAAAGATAATTAAAAGATCATGTTTGCCCACATGTCTCCAATTCATCACTATATGGTGAGCAGATTTAAATACTTTATAGTATACTCATGAGGTATAAAAGCAAACCTCTAGACACAGAATTTGAATTATACATATTCTCCCTTTACCTCCTGCTATGTTATCTTTACTAAACAAAAGAATCACAAGGAAAGAAACCCATGCTAATTACAATGGTATGTTTATAAGGCACAGCATTAAGCAGAAAGTCCTGTATTATTGGTTGGCTGTCTGGAGTGTGGAGGCATGCTCTTTTTCACTGGGGATGACTAAGAGCAAATATTAATAAAATAGGTGGTACATGTCCATAGAGGTTGTTTCAGTGTGGTCTGAACAGACCCAAGTCACAGACAAGTCAGTCACGCTCCCACACCCCCAGCACCACTGTTTTGAGAATGAGATGAGACACCGAAAAGCACTGTGATGGGTGAGGGTGGCTTTTCAATGTTTAATATTTTTTGGTGCCTGAAACAAGATTTATGTCCTGTTACAAACATTCAAAGGCAACATGAAATACTGACAGCAATCTTGAGTGTATGGGAAACAAGAGAGCCTCACTTGGACAAGTCAGATGTTATAATAGGAAATGAGGATCCACAAAAATTAGTTGCACTAAACAGTAACAAGAAGATATCCTTCCACTATTCACTGGCCCAAGAAATGTGTGTTGGAACTGCAAGAGGGTTTGCAGGCCCCAGACAGGTCACACTGCTTAGTAAAGACATGCTCCTCTAGAGAGGACGGACAGAAAGAGACTATGGCCAAAGGATGACTTCCTGATAGTCCCCTTTAAATGGTAGATATAAGGTTGTCTTAAGGAAATCATGTTCTGTTCTCAGAGCCTATTCCCAGTTGTTTATATTTACCACCATGACTTGTAAGAGTGATTTCCACAAATCTAACACTTAGGGGGTAACTATTCTTTTACCATTTGCTTATACAGACTCTCTTAGAATAGTGTGTACAATTAGTATTATTTATCTTAAATGGTTATATCTTGAGTCCCCATTCCCTCTTAATTCAAAGTGTTTTAGATTGTATACTTTGCTAATTTCACTGACTACTTATATGAGCAATTCACCTTAGCCAATTTTATAAAATCCTTTTAGGATATAGTCTGCTCACAGAAAATTCAAATTCCTTACGAACATTTGAGAATATGAAAGCCACCTTGCATTCTTGCCAACATGAACTTCTGCCTTGACAAAAAAGCTCTTTAAGGCAACAACTAAAATCTGGCTTATGTGAGGGTTTTTTTTTTTTTTTTTTTTTTTTTTTTTTTTCCTAGCCATTCCATACTTAAGGAAATTTCTAGCTGAACCTTTGAGGATAGAATTTTCTTTCCCCAGTGAAGATCAGATTTTTAGGTTATATTTCTTTTTCTTTCTCTTCCCCTGTGGCCTAATGGTACCGTGGGCCTTCTGGTCACTTTGCTCCTCCACACATTATCTAATGCTGGGATTATTCCTAAGATCATCTTGGGTGTAAGTGTATTCTTCAATCACTCAATAAATAAGTCACAGTGTTTAATAATCAAACAGATCCATCCAATTGATAGTTAAGCCTCCTCTATGTGCAAGAGGGTACATTTATACTCATAAAGCTTCAAAGCTTGTTTACAGTGACATTTCATATACACTTGTTTTCATTGCCCACATCACCATTTTATTCCCTCTCCCTCTCTCTCTATCTCTCAGTGCTAGGGATTAAATTCAGGACTTAGCCTGTACTAGACAAGTTCTCAAACACTGAGTTACATTTGTAGTCCATCATAATATTTTAAAACTAAACTGATTTCTGATACCATCAATCAATGCTTCACAGACTGCACAATTTGCTTATCAATTCTTTTTGTAGCTCAGAATTTCATATCTACCTTGTTTTATGATGGTGAAGTACTATGGTTTGAGTCTGCAATGGCCCCTCCGTGTGCTCATCTTCTGAACGCTTGTTCCACAGTGTATAACAATATTATAGGGACTCTGTGGAACTTTTAGGAGAAAGCAAGCTAGGGAGAAGCCCATAGAGGTGATGCCCACCATTCATTCAGATCAGTATTTTCAGTTTCCTAGTCTACACAATGTGCGTAAAGCTGCTACTACCTTTGCACCTTGGGCTGAAGCATCTACTGTTGGCTCTTGCTCACATGAACTGCCATGATGGACTAAAATCTCCATCAGCCCAAATCATCCTTTTTGCTTTCCATTGTCTCCATCAGATGTATGGTTACAGCAATGCAAAGATCACTAAGGTAGCACACAAACACAAAGCCATTCCACAAGGTGGATTTGAAGTCATTTCTTTCTAAGCAGAGAAGGGGCTATTTCCATGCATATGATTGACTTGTTGTGTAAGGATTCACTTTTCAGCAAGTCTCTCACACATCAATAAAACATCAACACTTGGACAGGTCTGAAAGTGGCCTCCACTCACATGCTATTTTCGAGGGTTCCTTTTCTCCCTCTTGGGAAAAGACATTATTTAGAGGTTTAAAAAGAGGTGGGAAAAGTACATCGGTATTGAAAAGGCAATCACTTCCCTCTTTCTGAACAAATTTGAGGCAGGGTTTCCAATTGGGCTATTTCCTTTGGAGTATGACAAGATTAGTTTTTTTTAAAGATTCTAATTTGTACTAAAATTCTCTAATCCCTTTCCTTCCTCCAAACCCTTGCATATGCTCCCCCCATTCTCCTTCAAATTCATGGCCTCTTTTTTTACTAATTGTTACTGCCTGCATATACGCATATACACATACTGTGGCGGTTTGAATAAGAATGCTCATCATAGGGTCATACATCTGAATGCTTAGTCACCAGGGAATAACACTATTTGAGAAGGATTAAGAAAGGAGGTCTTGAAGCCCATGTCAGGTCCAGTTTCTTTCTCTCTGTGTGCCTTCTACCAAAGGATCAGGATGTAGTTCTTAGCTACTTACTACTCCAGCACCACGTCCTGCCATGATGCTAATGGACTATAAGACTCGGAAACTATAAGTCAGGCCCCAATTAAATGCTTTCTTTTAAAAAAGTTGCTGCAGTCAAGGTTCTCTTCACAACAACTGAAGGTAGGGTGGAGGCCTCCTGGGTACCCTCCTGTCCACATTGGCATGTCCATTGGTGGTATGCCATGATTTTTTATTGGATACTGTGGCGGGAAAAGTGGGGAACAGGTACAACACCATGATAGGTGAAACTTCCTGAAAAGGGTACCAGGAAAATAAGGAGGTTTTATATCCATGCTGATAGTGACAATAAGAGAATACTGCCAAAGTTGAAAGAATCAGGGCAATAAAAAGAAAATATTTGTAAGCTTTGTTTCCCAATGTTACTTTTAAAAAACAAAAACAAAGAAACAAGAGAACAAAGACCCAAGTTTTGGTAAAGAAATTTTTCTTAAGACTATGTTTGTTTTTTGACTATTCTCTTAATCTCTGTAGTCCTCGGTTTTCTGATCTGTCCTGTGAGAGTGAGACCACTTGCAGACTTCTCAAAGAGGTAAACGTCAAACTTCTAATCACGTCTACTGTTTACTTTATTGTTAACAGGCAAAGCAGCATGAAGAGTAATGCGGGGCCCAAGGCATGTTATCTGGTTTCAAAGTCAGGGCTCTGCTAAAGTTTAGCTGTCTTGAGAAAGTCTTTTCATTAGATACCAATTAACTTGTTAGTAAAACGGAAATAATACTGTTTTGCAGAATTATGCTGTCGTATTGGTTAGCATATGCTAAGAACGCAGTCAATTTCCACTCTAAAAAACTGATGCCAATGGTGAGGATCAGGATGACATCGTGTTCCTAAAGGGACACCGAATAGTCTGAGCACTCTTGCGCAGGGTTACATTATGCTTTCTTTAAATTTCCTCTCACATTATACTTTAGCCACCCATTTCAGATGAGCAGTTTAGTATGCTAATTTCATTTGTATATGAACTAAAGATTTGTGTTCATGTCTTAGGAGCACATAAACTGCAAAAATCAAACAAATATATTCCTTCTTTGGTCATATAGTATTGTTCTCTGCTTTTTAGTTTCCTTCCACTCTTTCTTTATTACCTTTCTTCTCTTTAAACTCCATAAAACTAGAAAAATAAGATCAGGAAAAGCAAAGTACCAGTTTCCATCCCTAGGCATGAATATACGACATCAAAAGTTCATCCTCCTATTATTAAATATTATAATGCTAGCTACTGATTCACTCATGTTCTGATTATACTGTTGTCTAATAGTTAAGCCACAGAAACCAGCCTTATAAGAACTAATATTATAAAATAGTGTTGTTAATTTTACATTCAAAGTAAGTGTGCAAGTTAAATACACAATATAATAGAAAATCAGAAATGCCTGACACGCAGGGTCATCCTACAATATAATCAAGGTAAAGACAGGTCTGAAAAGTCAGTGAAAACACTGAATAAAAAAGGTTTAGAGAGAAAAAGATTTATCTACCATTCAAGCAAAATTATACATGCTAGATGGCTGGCCAAATGGCCGACTGTTCTCAAGGAACACAGTTTGGGAGGTGCTGCATTCAGGAGGGAGCTGGGTGGGGCTGCAGCAGAAACCACATCTGGAGAGAGCATGGTTCCAGGACTGCACTACAACAGGATGCTCAGTTCTGCTCTCACGAAGCTCAGAAGCTTGCCAGGTATGCGAGTGTGAGGTAGGCTGTTGCTACGGTTTGGATGTTTTTTCCAAAGGGTGGTGCAGTTGAGACGTGGAGGTGACAGACTCACTGGGGAGATGAGTTTTAGGGGGGAAGTCTTTAGGTAATTTTGAGAGCTGCCAAGGAAGGTAGATTTCATGAAGTCCTGTGGTAACTTTGGCAAAGAACTACTATATAGAAGGCTGTATGCCCCAGCGTCTCTCTCTGTTCTGGTTCAAGATGAGACTGCTTTTACACATATTCCCACCATGTGTGCCACCATCTGCCATGCTTAGCAAAAGCCATCCAATAGAATGTCTGATCTTGGACTTTGAACTTCTAAAACTGTAAGGAACATAAACCTTTCGTTGTATATGTTGGTCCCCTCAGGTATTTGATTGTAGTAATGCAAAGTTAACTGACAGGACTGTAACTAGGAAGGAAAATCACACACGCAAATGGCCTAGTGCATGACAGACATGGTCACAGCCAGAGCACCAATGGGTGGAGGATAGGCAAGAAGACACGGTGAAGAATGATGAAAGATAAGGCCTGGTACATCAGCAGGGGAGGCTTTTGCCCTTAATAATCTAAGTGAAGGGGCTAAAAACCCTTGGAGAAGTTTTGGGCCAGTAGGGGTCTGTATAAATACTCTAGCTGTGATGTGAAGAACAGCTTAGGATAAATGTGGCAGAGCCAATAATAATATATAACCTCCTCTGTTGTCTGAATCCCCCTACAATAATGGGTGAAGGCAGAGACTCTTATATACAAAGAGGAAAAAGGAGGAAATGTCAGTAGAAAGGGGAAAAGTCAACAGAATTTCAGAAGATGGAACACAAATGGGTAAGTGGTGCCTGAAAACATACGAGGCAGAACATGTGGCTCAGGAAAAGTGAGTATACACAGGTGTGAGGCTGCTATCCAAGAAGCTGCTTGTGGTGCCGTAGAAGCTCTGAAAGGATCAAGAACTGGCTACTCTGGGGCTCATGGGGGCACAGTTGAGTAGAACAGAGCACAAGTTACTCATTCTCTGTAAAGTAATGCCAAAATCTCTTCCGTCAACCAGCTCCATTGACAGCTTCCATGTCAAGAGCAGAAAGGGGGATCGTAACTAGCGATGTTGGATAGAGACCAGGCAAGGACCAGGCAAGGCAACGGTGAGTCAAATGAAAGAACAAGAAACCCATTCTCCCTTGGCTTTCTAGTAACCTTTTCCCATTTGATGCCTAGACAGCTTGAGATTTGCTTCTAGGAGATTGTCCAAGCTTTTCTCTGGAAACCAACTGGACTGACCAAGAGAAACTCTTAGTGGTGACTCAAAAAAGAAGTTGACCTCTGTTTCACTGAGGAGAATAGTCACAAGTGAATAAATACCAGCTCCAAAGAACTAATCATCTTTTGAGGTCTTGCTATAAAATATGAATGGATATAAACGATACTAGAAAAACCATTTTAAAAAAGATTTAATCTTATGTGTATTTGAGTGAATGTATGACCACATGTGCAAGGCTATCCACCGATGACAAAAGAGGTTTCAGATCTGAGTCACCTGATAAGTATACTGGGAAGTCAACTCTGGCCTTCTGGATGAACATGATGGCTCTTAAATAAGAAGCCATCTCCCCAGCCCCTGAGGAAACTTTTGAACAGAAAATGAACAAGACAAAGAAAACTCTGAGAAAGAACTGTTACAACGTGGAGAACAAAAGGAAACAGAAAAATTCTATAGTAAGTGTCATAATACTAACATTTTACATCCATGAGAGGAAAACCAAAATGTAATAGGAAGGGCATTCAAAACCAAACCAAAACAAAACTAACAATTTGAAATATTATAGGGGTGGGGAGGGCAGTACAGTGGTTAAAGTGCTGGCCAAGCAAATGGCAGGGCAGGAGTGTGTATCCCCAGAGACCATAAGAGCTGACTTCTGTAATTCCAGCCTACCAGGGTGGAGAAAAGGTACCCAGGACAAGCTGCCTAGCTAGAGAGCCATATTCTTGAGCTCTGAGTTTGACTGTGAGACCCTGCTGCAACAAATCAGGAGGAAGAACGATTGAGAATGATTTCCATCATCAACTTTTGGTCTCTACATGTCTGTGAATGTAGCATAGCTACACACAGTGAAAACAATGGAAACCACACACACACACATACACACACACACACACCTCATACACATATACATACACATATACACATAGATATAAGAAATTGAAAAAAAATTACATGAGGAAAAAAATCAGAGTTGAAGGAACTGAATGAGAAAAAACATTGTGGGGGCAATAAGCAAAGAAACAATACAATAGTTTTGTATTGATGAGATAGAGTGCCCAACTAAAGGAAGGAGAAGAAAATTCAGTTCAAATATAACCATTCAATAGTTTCAAAATACTTTGGTAAAATCTAAAATTCTTGTCTCTTTCTAGTGATGGTTGTGCATGCCTGTACTCCTAGCATATGACAGTCTGACCTAAGTGAATATGGGGGGGGGAGTCACAAAAACAAAACAACCCACACAAATATGAAGAGAGCTAAATGAAGCAACATCCCAATAGCAAGAAGTTTTGAGGTAATGCATATTTAAAAAAAAACAAAAAATTCAAAATGTAAAAAATGAAAAATTTTATCAATGGTGGGTGCTGAGGAGGTTATGGGGCTTGGAGATGAAGTCTGGGAATAAGAAGTTTGGTATTTATTTTGAAACATCTCTTGTTTTTTCTGACCCTGTAAAGTGAAAACTTGTATACTTTGAGAATTTAATAATCGATGGGCATTTGATGTAAAGATCTTTATGAATACTAAATTTTCTAATTTTTCCTTCTTGATCTCCTATTTAACATCTCTTTTTTGACTTTCAATCTCTTCGTTCATGAAGAATGTGAGGAATTAACTCTCAGGCACTGCTCAAAAATGCCTAGGAAGAACTATAGACATCCAAAAAATGGAGCCAAGGCAAGAGAACTGACTCCAGATCTGATCCCCTAGACAAACCACCAATAGCTTTTCCAATTTGGAGATGTTCATGGTATTGTGAAACCAGCATGTTTCACCGGGGGCACACCTAGATGCAAATGTTTTTATGTTCATGTCCTTAGGAGAACACAAACTGTAATAGTGTACTGTCTACAGATGTACTAGCGCAGTGGGGGCATAGACTCTGTGGGGATAAGAAAGCAATATCTGACTTGACTTAAGGTCCACCCCACAAGGTGGAACCCATACCTGACACTGCTTGAGGGATCAACCAGAGACTCGATATTTCAGGGACTGAGGATAAAACTAAATATCGCTGATCTACTAAAGGAATGCAACAATAAAATGTTTCCTAATGACATTTTGCTATCAGTGCCTTGCTCTGCCATCATCAGAGATGCTTCTACCAGTAGCAGATGAGGAAATACAGACACCCACAGCCAGACAGAATGCAGTGAGAGAACTTGGGACACTCAGTTCAAAACCTGATGTCACCATCAAATTCCGTTCAGGTGACCCCTTAGAAGAGAAAGCAAAAAAAAAAAAAAAAAAAAAAAAAAAAGAATCCTCTAAGAGCCAGAGGAGATGAAGGACACCAAAAGACAAGGCCTTCTAAACACAACAGCAACAATCCACTTAAGAACTCACAGAGACTGGTATACACTGGTCAGTACCAGGTGGGGGGGCCCCAGAGCTGAAGGAGAGTGGATATAAGTCACTACCCCTAATCCAGAAGCTATCTGCAATTGGTAACCAGAACAAAATAAAATTTGTTTTTCTTCGAAGGAGTCTCACTGGGGAAACTAACTACTCTTAAAGGCAGACTACATGCCCAGCAGTAGACGGGCAACAGAACAAGCACAGCGGCACCTTTGGATGTTCTTATTCTCATAATCCCATAATCTTGTAAGGGCCTTTTCTTTTCTTTTTTTTTGAAAGAAATCCTCCACCTCACTCCCTCTCCCCATCTCTCTCATATACAGTTCTTTTGTATAGATATTATGACTTCCAGGCTGGTGTTTTTATGGTATTCCTCAGTGTGCAAATAATTGGGTCTCTGCATCTATATATGTTCCTTGTGCCTTTTCTTGGGCTCTTTTTTTTCTGCTTGTTTTGTCCTGTTTAAGGGTGCTTGTTTTTGTTTTATCTTATTATATTATATTCCCTTAGATGCCTGTTTTTTCCAATAAAAGAACGGGGATGTATCTGGACTGAAGGAAGGGTGAAGAGAAATGGAGAAGTACAGGGAAGGGAAAACACTGAATGGGAAAAAAAAATCTATATTTAACAAAAAAGAAAGGAAAAACCAGACATTTCAGCATTATGAGGCCACTGTCCCTCCTTTAAGCTTATTATTATTGTCAAGTAATTAACTGTGTGTGTGGTGGCAGGAGGGAGAGCTGCTGCATGGCGCACACGTGAAGGTCAAAGGACAACTCTGTGGAGCCCATCTTCTCCTTCCACCATGTGGGTCTGAAGCTCGAGCCTTTACCCAAAGAATCACCTCACTATCCCTCAAGCTTTTGAAATAAATATAGTGTTGATTGCTTCCAGTTTGCTGCAACACACATCCTCTTTCAGGATGTGAAAATTATGCTGAGGCTCAACATTATTTGCAGAAGAAATTTTACTTTTCACCTTGAAACATCCTTCCTTTGAATAGTGGGTTCATAAATATGCCAAATCCTCTCACGAGGGGCATCCATTCACTGCTTTCCTTAAGCAGTGTCCTGTGTCATAGGCACAGAAATGTACAATATGTCTTTAAATACTAACGTGGATATAAACTGAAACTTTATCTTTAGTACATATGTATTAGAAAAAGAAACTACTTAATGAGAGATAGCAACTCAAGGAATCTGCATACAAACTTAAGCAATCATTCCACAATTTAGCTATATTGAAAGTCTGCTTTTTATGAGCTGTATCACCTGAAATATCAATAATCTCATTTCTAGACAGGTGATACTTCAATCCTGTCAACCAGGGCATAACTGAGCCCTAAAAGTATCAAAATCCAGGTTATTCTAGAACTGAAAGTTAGTTTGGGAGCACAGACAGCAAATGGCCAGATGGCCCTGCAGTAAATTGCTGAAAGCCATTTAAAACCAATCCATGTGGAGATGTATTCCAACAGAGCACTATAGGCAACAAGCCAAGGAGATACCAAAAGACTTGCGACAACATCTTTGTTAGCCATAAATAACATTTCAATTTTATAGAACTCAAGTTAAAACAAACCTTGTTCTTTACTTCCCAGTAGTAAACACATGAGCCAAATCAAGTGTGTTACCTACTAAGGCTATGGCGCCATTAGATACTCAGGAGCGGCTGCTAGTGAGCGGGGAGAAAAGGCTATGCATACACTCCTCTATAGTCTCCTCCGGCTTGACTGACTCTGTCTACTGATGTGCAGTGTGGGAACTTCAGTTATATTTTATTTAGGTACTTTGCATATATGACGTAAAAAGAAGTGAGGTTGGCTGAAGGGTAATTATTTCTTGATGGAAGAATGTAAGAGTACAAACAACACAGTTACAGTTATTGTTTAAGCAAACTCAGCTCTTCATTGCTGTTATGCGACGCAAACGGTATACAAAATACAGAGTCATTGAAGACCGACTGCCACACCATCAGTAAAGAGAATGAAGACCTGCTATGCAGAATTATCAGATATATTGCATTTGTTGTCACTAAGATTAACAAAATACTACTTCGAAGGACTGTACACTGTGACATGGAAACAGCTTTGCAATACAGAACACTCTTCTTACATACTGCACTGAAATAGGATAACACCTCTGGAAGAAAGGGATAGCCATTTATTGATGACCTAAGGCCACAATTGAAAAAGCATCTGTGATAAGTGAAAATTTACAATACAAAACTAACTCTATATTAAGAACTTTCCCTGGCATCTTAGCATTACATCCCAACGCTGAAGATTATATGCTCAGGGGTAGGAAGAGTTAGGTACAGCTCTTCAGGACTTGCTGATGGCCAATCACTTTCTACCAGCCTCAATGAGAAGAGGGTGAAGGCTGGGGAGGAGAGCATATGCAGCAGATCCACTCCACGGGGAGGGCCAGGCAAACTGCCTGGCTTTGATTTCCTCAGGAGGATAACTGCCACACTGCTCAAACTTAATAGTTTGGATGCTCTGATTCCAGCAAAAGAGTACAGGGGAATTCTTAGAAGCTCAGAGTGGCTATTGAGAGAGAGAAAGAGAGATCAATTCCATAGAGGGAGGAAACCAACAGAAGTTAGCCAAAAACAGGACAAACAGAACAGACAAGATCCTCTATTTATTACTACTTGGAAGGTGAAAGATACTTATTTTCCCCCTCCCCCTTTCCTCCTATAGGCTTGGTTGAGGGGAATAAGAATTGATTAACTGAAAGAACGGTGTTCAAGAATACTGCCTTCAGGGTAAGGTATATATCCCTAGTGGAGAACCTGAAAGGTAAGTATGAGTCTGAATCACGTAAACAGGATTTTGTCCAAAAGAGGCAGTCTTAGTCAGTTTCCTTCCTGCCAGCACGCTTCCACCTCTTTCTCCTTGATATCTTATCAAGGAGTCAGGAAAAAACTTACTTTTGTGCCTCATAGGAACAGCACTTTGCTATGGCCTAATAGAGCACAGTTTCCCTTCCTTCTTCTCGCTCCTGCTGGAGCTGGAAAGGGACAGTGGAAAGCGCGTGACTAGTATCTGAAGAGGAAGGATTCTACCAGCTCTAATGAGAAAAAACCTTTCTGTTTCCACCGCTACCTTAATTACATTCTCGGAGCTTCTTTTCCTTCTTATTGCTGACAGCATGCATAGTTTCCACGGCTTTCTGGCTTTTACTTTCTTCTATCTATTACTTTTCTGCCTATTCCACACTACAATCCAGGCAAAGAAACACCAGTGTCAGTCATGTGTGAAAAAACAAAACACTTTGATTTAAGACATCAAAAGTGTCATAAAGGCAAGTGAAATGAAACCTGAAGAACTACAAGGGACATGCAAACATACACACAACAGCAGGGCTCGTGGTCGGCTTGGCCATCCACTCTGTAGCTGGTGACAAAGCAATTCAATAAGCATCTAAGGCTTTCAGTTTTCTCATTTGCAAAGGGAGGCTAACATGTTTCTCAGATCTGGGAAGAGCTAAATAGGTTTCTTCCTCCATTCTGTCTGTACAGTCATAATTTACCATAATAAGAATGTGTTACCTACATTGGGAACATACACCAACTATTTCAATTAAAATGGAAGAATGAAAGCAGCTGTGAG
Organism: Microtus oregoni; assembly: GCF_018167655.1. Classification (NCBI taxonomy): domain Eukaryota; kingdom Metazoa; phylum Chordata; class Mammalia; order Rodentia; family Cricetidae; genus Microtus; species Microtus oregoni. The sequence goes on from NW_024543096.1 coordinate 2,296,677, forward strand.
TCGCTGCCAACCTTAGTGGGTAGAGGAAGGTAGCAGCATGCTTCTTGAATTAGGGGTGATTATTTAGCTTAGCTTCTTATATGTGGTGTCACTCAGAGCTACAGAAAAAGCAAAAACATTCTCTTCCAACAGAGACAAGGGCCATCTGGTCATTCATTGATGGAAATAAATACCCAAGGATGAATTGTGTTTGCACTGACTGGTCTGTGTGCACACAAGGCATGCAAAAGACATAAAAGCCTTAGAACACATCCACAAGAGCGATCAAGATGTTGTTTTGCAGTTTCGTGCCATGGCGTCATGTCAGGTTCCAGTTGTTTACTGTATCACCTCATTTACCCTAATGAAAAATTACTCGTAGGACTCAGTTTCCTTACTGGCACCACTATTCATTTCGAGCACAATTTTACTTTAAAAAGGGAATGGAAAGATACTGATGTCATTGTCAGATGAAGCAAAACCACATGAGAGGCCCGGACTCTGGCGCTCATTTATTAGATAGAAGTCTGGGGAAGAAGCTCGGGGACGTATGTGTCACAGCATTTTCAATGGCCGCCCTCCACAAACAAGGCTGGTTTACAAGGGAGAAACACATAAGATAGGAGGGGTTTCAGTTTTTAAACTACATTACTGAGTACACATTTGCTTCTAAACTTTAAAGCAGTGCTGAATTGCATTTGGATAGAGTTATAGCATGGCTTTAAACACACACGCACACCCAGACACACACCATGGAGGTAATCCAGTTACTCCTGCAGCACAGATGTGCACAAGAATGCTCTAAGTGATTAAGAAGGGGCTTTAAAGTGGGCTAATTAGAAACATCTTTCTTACTATGATCAACACTGATATTAGCTCTGAGTTCTGATTGGTGGAAATTTACATTTGAATTTAGATTCCACCTTCAGAAGTAGAAACACTGGCCGCACTTGCTCCTGTGCTTCGGAACTGTCTGACTGTGAGGACCTACGGTTTGAAACTCCGTCCATCAAGTCAGTTTTGAAAATAGAATTCTGTCCACTTAATAGAACTTCTTGTAACTAGCATTAATCCTCTTGCAGAAAGAAGGACAACAACAATCATGCAGCAGTTTAAAACCTATCTTGACAGAAAGAAATCACTGTCTTGTAATAGCAACCACTCTACTCTGCTTTGATTAACGGCACAATGCTGTCTAGAGAGGCCAGTCACAGGACTGCTGAGACGGTAAAATACAGTAATCTATGGGAACCTGTTCAGCATACTGCTTGACAAAAACAGTTTATTAATAAAGTTTCAGTTTTTCAAAATGAATGATTACAAAGGAATATGAATCCTGAGAGCTGCAATATACAAAACCTTATTTTAAGTCTATGTTTTATTTCCATAAACCTTACAGGATATCATCTGCATGTTAACCTAAGAATCTTTTTGCCATTGAAACTTTTAAAGTTACAGTCACATAAAGTCCCAAAGGTCAGAAGAAACTGCTTCCTATTCGTCTCACACCCTGTGACCCAAGACAGCCATGCACGGACAGCACAAGGTCACCCTACTCTCCCAGGCCCATGCTGGCAAGATCAAGAGTATGACTTCTGTAATTAGTAGAATAGCTTAGTTATGTCATCTCCTAACAAATAATTACTCTGCACTGGGAAATAATACAGAGACACTCTGAAAGACATATTCCATCATGTCTCCTCTCTAGGCTTGAAGAAGCTGATGTTAATGGCAACAGAATTTGTATAAATAACAGGGGACCTGCCATCTTGCTTTATTTGTATTTTGTTTACAGTTCCAGAGAGTTGCTAACCATCCCAAGTCAGTTTACCTTTCACTGAGGAGGCACAGGTGTCTACACAGCAGGACTGGGAGGCGAGGCAAAGTGCCTGTAAAATGCTGCAGTGACGGGCACTGCACCACCGCATCTTCAGGACCAAACTGCCTTCGGATCAGCTTTTACGGCCAACACAGAAAAGGTAAGGGGTATTTGGTTGAAAAATATAATTCAATAAAAGTTTCCCACTTATTAAATGTGAATAATCAAACTGCTATCCAGTACACATTACACATCAATAAAGCTATTTCACATCAAGATCAGCTTCTTTAGAAGGGAAGCACACTTCCACATTGTGGACAATGTGACTGATGGTATTGAGAGGGAAACTCAGAGAAAATATTCCAAATTCATGATCTTCCTTGTACTTTCTTATGCTCTAAATACCTGACTGGATTTCTCATCTTGCCCTGGTGGGTATACATAACATTAGTGGCCCAAAACTTCCCCGACACCTACATGTAGCCCTGCACTATGGGTCAGTATGCAAGACAGGTACTACTCAGCAGTAAAAAAACAATGACTTCTTGAATTTTGCATACAAATGGACGGAAATAGAAAACACTATCCTGAGTTAGCCAGGATCCTATCCTGGGTAAGCCAGACCCAAAAAGAGGAGCATGGGATGTTCTCACTCATATTTGGTTTCTAGCCATAAATAAAGGACATTGAGCCTATAATTCGTGATCCTAGAGAAGCTAAATAAGAAGGTGAACCCAAAGAAAAACATATAGGCATCCTCCTGAATATTAAGCTTCATCAGGCAATGAAAGGAGACTGAGACAGAGACCCACATTGGAGCACCGGACTGAAATCTCAAGGTCCAAATTAAGCTGGAGATTTAAAAACATATGCACACAGAGTCACGGGGACACGGGTGATCCTTGAAACAAGAATGCCAACTTTATTGTGCTCCAGGGAAGCTTATATAGGAATCCTTAAGTGATAGCCACACCCCAGCTCTTGGGATTTTCAGCTGTAAAACCCACCATAATTCACTCCCCTGCCATCAGGAACTCATGATGGTCTTGTGCTCAGAGCAGCTACAGGCACAGATAAACAAGTTGTTTCACCCCAGCAGGCAAAGGGTCTGAGGTAGGCCAAGAAAGTCAAGGGGTCAAGGGTCTGCAGCCCCCAACATCTATATGGAGAGGACAACAACAAATAATAATATTCTATGTCTCTTCGTTTGTATAGTGGTGAGTATCCCTGCCTGTCATGCAGGAGTCCGGGGTTCGATTCCCCGAGGGGGAGCCAAAAAAAAAAATATTCTATGTCTCTTGTTCCCTTCTTTTCCTTCTTTCTGACTGGGGCAGCTTCAGAAGGCACTCAAAGAAAATCAAGGAGGAAGAGGAAAAACTTGTTTGAGTAGCATGATTCAGATTGAGTGTTAAATGCAGATACCTTGACATTTGACTATAAGAAAGCATGGAAGCAAAGCTTGGGGGCAAAGGAACGGGCAGAAGAGAACCTTTAATAACAAACCAATATGAAAATATTCAGACTTCAAAATGTTCCCCCCTTGCATTTTTATTTAGTCAAAACACTATCAGATGGTATCTACTTTAGCACTAATAGCTTTCAGACAGTAGGCACGTACTGTTTTCCTCTTCTGTCATGATCCATGTATACTCAGGAAGACTATCTTTGCCAAATCTCATACAAAGCAAAGAAAATGTCTCTTTTAAAATATTTGATGACTTTTTTATTTTTCCTTAACTGCGTAAGGTTATACAGATAGAGTAAAAAAGCAGCTTGACATTAAGTTAATGTTAAAATTTTGTTGAAAAATAGTCTCGTGAAAACTAATACAATCATCAATTCGTCACAACTATGTGAGTTCAGTTGTATATTAGCATTGTATGTATTAATTGGGTGGAAAGACTGCCTAGAGTAGACTCTTACATAGGAATAGACAACATCCTTCACAGTGACACTTGTTCATAATGCCTTTCTTAAACTATTTCTCTGCAGCCAGCAAACTGTGAATTAGTTCTAGGAAGTATAAATGATAAGAAAAAGTCAGTTACTTTCAAGACATCAGCATGTTTTTACATTCCCACACTGCCTACCATTCACCAGGAAAGTCTTGAGTGACCTCTAAGAATCTTGGGCTCCTGGTAATTATAAGGAATGCAGATATACAAAGACACTGTCATTTCTCTAGAGGAGAACTCCATTTTTAAAGGAATTTATGATATCAGCTTTTTAAGAATTCATTCATGAACACATATCATATAGCTATCCTGAGTTAGGCACCATGCTAAGCACACAGGAGTACAAGAAAGACTGTCATCTTTGGATGTAAGAGACTGTCAGCTGATTACAGAATTGAGGGGTGGGGAAGAATCACTAACTTTACCACACTACAATAGATCTCTCTAATCCTAATTCTTTGCCAGCTCTCACAATCTTTTCATAAAAATGTTGCCATTTGACATTGTCAGCAAGGGTAGTTTGAATGAAAATGGCATCCATAGGCTAACAGGAGCTGCACTATTAGGAGGTGTGGCCTTGTTGGAGTAGATGTAGCTTTGTTGAAGGATGTGTGTCACTGGGGGTGGGCTTTGAGGTGGAAAATGCTTAAGCCAGGCCCTGTGCCTCACTCTCTTCCTGCTGTGTGCAAGAAGATCCTGATGCAGAACTTTCAACTACTTCTCCAGCACCATGTCTGACTGCATGTTGCCATGCTTCCTGCTATGCTGAAAATGGAATAAACCTCTGAACTATAAATCTACTAAATGGTTTCCTTTATAAGAGTTGCTATGGCCATGGTACTTCCTCACAACACCAGAAACCCTAAGACACAGCTTATTCTTACTGATGCGGATCAGCCAATATGAGGTGCTGTCTACTAAAATGTTCAGCTCAAGTTTCATCTTATATGTAATATTTTTGCTTATGCTCTTGTTTAGGCTGTGTCTTCTCAAAGTAATAATCTGTTTGCTGCTGGAGAAGATGAACTAAACACAAGATAGAAGGTAGTCTTTTAAGAAGGGAAAACATGATTATAAAGAAAAACAAATGATAAGAATCATCAAAAACTATGTGCCAAGACAGGCAGGAAGAGAAGAGTAGAGTTGGAAGGATACCGAGGATGTGAGCTCTCCAAACAGGTGATTTTCATAGGCATCACAAAGCCCAGTGCACTGTTATCCCTCTAGGAGACAGGTGCAACGCTATTACTAACTGCTGTTACAAGAGAATCTATGGACAGTGTTTATTCTTGTGAGACAAGCAAAGTAAGAGGCCCATTGTTTTCCTACATCATGAATCATAGTACAAGATGCATTCTGCCAACACAAATAAAATAGACGCACTTCTGCTCACTTGGAATAAATGTAACTGTCAGACATAGCCCAAACGCTGCCAGTCTTACTGTGCTGCATACCAGAAGTTTTAAAATACTGGGGAGTTAAAAAATACTATCGCTGCCTAATACCCAGACATACAACTTATTCTGAGAAACTCAGCTGATCTAGGATGGGGGACTAGGGACTGTTATATTTTCATACCAAGTAATTCTATTACTATGACACTCTATTTGAGAACTAGTATAACTGGTGCGTAGGAAGAAGACTCAGGAACATGGATGTGGTGGGGGCAGTTGGTAATCAGTTCTTTACAAATGTGAAAGTTCTGACATTAAATGAGAATAAACGTATAAGGAACAAACAGGGTCCTGCACAGATGATGCCCTAAGGAGCAGTGCATTAGAAAAGGAAACCTCTAACTTGTCAAACCCATCAAGAAGCTTTCAAAAATGATTTACTTATTTTTATTTTACGTGGACTGGTGTTTTGTGTGCATGTGTCTTTGTGAGGGTGTTGGAGTTCCCGGAACTGGGGTTACAGACAGTATTGAGTTGGCATGTTGTGGGAATTGAACTGGCCCTCTGGAAGAGCAACTAGTGCTCTTAACCACTGAGCCATCTCTCTAGTATCCACTAAGAAGTTATTAAGACACATTTTGGAAGCAAGAGAGGAAAAAAAGAACATTGTATTGGCAACCGCAAAATCTGAAAGCACTGGAGGATAAAACAGCAAATGGTAAAAATGCTCAGAAGTTTTAAGACAAAACAAAGGCAAAGCAAAAAGGCTAAAAAGTGGGGCTTAAGAGTCCTGTAAATCAATATAGAAGCTAAACAAGGGACTGGCTTAACTTGCAGATACCCCATATATTCCAGGACGGATGTGTATCACTGCTAGTCATACAGTAAGAGACTATAACCACCAAGGGCAAACTTTGAAGAATGAAGATTCCTTATGAAAATCCTGGTCTTAACCACTTTTCAAGCCTCAGGTTCCTCACAGGAGAAATGAGGACAACTGCTGTCAATTTTCATCCAGTCCAGAGCAGAAAGACTTGAAGATGTAAAAGATATGAAATATGAGGTATAAAAATTACAGACTAAATGTTAAGATTTTTAATATAAATGCTATTGGTAATAATAGATTTTCGTCAAAGAGAAAATCTGGTATTAAATAAAAGAGATTTGCTCAAATTGAGCCATACATTAAACAAAGATGATAATATCTAGCTTGCAGATTCTAAAGGATAGATGTTCCCTGGAGAAAATGGAGAAAGTCATGGTGGTATTGTTTTGTTTTGTCTTTTGAAATGTACACCAGACTGCTGACAATACAGAAGACATGGTTTGAAAGGAGAAATTACAAAGCTGGAAGAGAAGTAGCATGAAGTAGGGCTGGGGACTTCAACCATGAGGACACCATCTGGAAAGATTGCTTGGCAAAAATACAACATTAGATAAATTCTTGACTTACTTTGCTAAAAGTTTAAGTTCAAAGAAGGCAGATGATGCCAGCAGAGAAATGACTTTCCTGGACTTTCTTCAGTCAGACTGCAATGGAGGCTGCATATCGGGTGAGAAAATTAACAGGAATTTGAAGCAATAGTAGCTACTGAGCATCAGAAAACTTTTGAAAGGAGGTAAAATGAGACTAAATAGCATTTGATATATACACAGGTTGGAGAAGAATGTCAAAACCCTGAGAAATAAATCAGTGTTATCATATGTCAAAGGCAGTGCAGGAAGTACAGGTGAGTGTGGCCATGACTAGTGGCTACTTCCAGAAAACTTATAAAAATCAAAATAAAAAATTGTTGCTTTAGTTTTCAACACCTCTAGAACCAAATGTGTGGCGTTAGTTTTCCCCACAATAGAATTCTACTCCAAACGGATATTCTACAGTGTTATTTAATTCTACCACTATTTACCTGGAGATTGTATAGGATCCCTGAGGTAAAGGGCTCAGTACCAGAAGATGGCCTAACTTTAGATGCCCAGTCTAGGCATGAGGTACTTCTAATCAAAAGGCTACAAACTAAAAGGTGTGACACTCATTCTTGGAATTGATAACTGCCAGCATGGTGTACAGAGAATAGGAAAAACATTAAGTTCTTAGACTTCTGGGTTAATGTGAAACTTAGGAGGGAATACAGTGAGGGATAAGTAACACTAAGACCTTCAAAGAAATCCATGTGGACACCTACCACTTCAGAAACCCCCATCCTCCAGAAAGTTAAAATGTAGCTATACTTTATGTGGGGAACACTGCTTCTACTAGACACCACAGTGGGCTAACAAACAAAAAGCATGTTGACAGGAATGGGTTATTTCCATTGGATTTGTTGGCCGGTGAATTTCAATAGACCCCTAAACTTTACAGGCTATTTCCAATGCTCTTCATAACCTCTAGAACTTGATGGTAAGACCTTATTGCTGAAGACAACACATACTTGAGCCACAGAACATAGAGGAGTCAAGTTGGTACTGACCTGGAAATTTCATCCTTACTAGATAGCCTTCACAGTGCTAGAAGGTACTGTGAATGCTGGAAGAGGGGAAAAGCAATCATCGATCTTATCTACTTGTGAACCTTGTGAGCTCTAGACTGGGCCAGCAGGACATGCCCACTAGTGCAATAGTGGCACAACTGTCCTGAGAGTAACCAATCCATTTTCAAATTAGATGTATGCGCTTTACGCCACAAGATGAAACCTGTACCTGTCGCCATTACTGGGTTAAAGCACAAATAGCTTAACAGGTCATATGCTCTAGAAACAACTTATTACTATAATTTTTGCTAAATGGCATAGTATTGTACAACTCGCAATGACATAATTATACCGATAGATAAGTGGATTTCTCAACCCTCATCAGAGAAGTGTATGTTTGCAATTAATAGAGATTAATGCGGAGACTCACAACTGGCCAAGGTGCAGAGAATAAAACACAGCAGAATACTCAGGTCGAAGAGGAATATAGATATATACAGCACTCTCTCCTCCCAAGGCTCAGGAGTCATTGGGAAAAGGGAGCAGTGAATATTAGAGCCAGAGGCAGTGGATGACTACTAAGAAAAAATATTTTCTGGACACATCAGGACAGCTATACAAAATCACATTGGTTGTGACAGCATGCACAAAACCTTTGCAAGCACAAGCTAGATCAAATCCCAACACCAAGAGGAGACTTGGGCACGGAGCTCCACCTCTAGCTAAGGAGCTACTGGCAACAGTTAGCTGTTGGGAAAGCTCCTGGTAAGACAACCATGTTCTAGTGGAAAGCCATACATTCAAGAATATTTGGACACACAAATTACTATGGATGGGTTAAAAAAAGAGAAGATATGACACAGAGTTGGGTGAGTAGGAAAGGGGAGGTGATATGGGAAGCGTTAGGGGAAGGAGGTAAACATGACCAAAAAGGAAGATGCGAATTTCTCCAAGAACTAGTAACAAAAGACTTTTTTTGTTTGTTTGTTTTTTTTTTTTTTGAGACAGGGTTTCTCTGTAGCTTTGGTGCCTGTCCTGGAACTAGCTCTTGTAGACCAGGCTGGTTTCGAACTCACAGAGATCTGCCTGCCTCTGCCTCCCAAGTGCTGGGATTAAAGGCATGCGCCACCACCGCCCGGCTAACAAAATACTTTAAAACAACAACAGCAGAAACAAATCACATACTTGACTCCTGTGGCAGGCAGTGGGGGTACTCTTATTCTTAATGATTTTCTGAAAGTTGCTATTCTAACCTACATCCACGTTTGATTATAAGAGACTTGCTATACACCACAAAAGACTCCTTTACTATCATGGCTCCCACTACTTCAGACATCCTGCCAGTGAGCACAAAGCCACTGGATAATGAAAGAGTCTGGTATTACTTCTTATTGCCACATTACAGTGGAGCAGGGCTCTCTAGACAGTACTGCCAAGCCTGACTTGCAGAATTCAGCAGAATGCTGCAGTGCCAGCAAACCGGGGATTCATACATGTGTCACACAGCTCTGTACAATGGTGGGACACTGATTAAATCTAGCTGCCTCATGGCCCGTGATGCTGCAGCTACAGTCCCATCTTAGTAGTTGAGCTGCCGCATCATGCATTAAGCCTGGGACTGAAACCATTATTCGTGTGATTCAGCACTGACCTTAAGACACATGTTAGTGCTGTAAATGCCTTGTTCTTTTGAAATTGATATTGAAAGAGAATGAGAAAAAGAGGATCTTTGAATATCTACTTGGCATTATATTCTACCTTGAATCCATTTTGTAGCATAGTCTCTTGAAAATGGAAAAAAACTTTTTAAAAAATTTTTCTTTCATTTTTTTTTAAAAGAAAACAAACTATCTTTTTTCCTTTTACATACCAATCCCAGTTCCCACTCCCTCTCCTACTCCCATTCCTTCCAATTATCCCCATACCCCACTCCCCATCCACTCCTCAAAGAGGGTAAAGCACATTGCTTTGAGGAAGGTCCAAGGCCCTCCCTACTATAGCAAGACTGCGCAAGGTATCCATCCAAAGGGAATAGATTCCCTAAAAGGCAGTAAAAGCAGTAGGGATAAATCCTGGTGCCATTGCCAGTGGACCCTTAGTCTGCCCCTGCCATACAACTGTCACCCACATTCAGAGGGACTAGTTTGGACCTATGCTGGTTCCTTCCTGGTCCAGCTGGAGTTGGTAAACTGTTTCAGAGGGTGTCCCCATCAAGGTCTTGACCTCTTTGCTCATATTCTTACTTCTCCTACTCTTCCACTGGACTTCGGGAGCTCAGCCCAGTGCTCCATTGTGGGTCTCTGCCTCTCTTTCCATCAGTTGCTGGATGAATGTTATATGGTGATATTTAAGATATTTATCAGTCTGACTACAGGGCAAGGCCAGTTTGGGCACCCTCTCCTCTATTGTTTAGGGTCTTAGCTGTGATTATCCTTGTGGATTCCTGGGAATTTCTCTAGTGCCAGGTTTCCTGCTAGTCCCATGACGGCTCCGTCAATCAAAATATCTCTTTCCTTGCTCTCTGTTTCTGTCTTTCCTCCGTCTCATTCCTTCAAGTTCAATCCCCTCCCCTTCTCGGCTCCTCTTTCCCTTCCGTCCTCCCTTCTCTGCTGACACCATGCTCCCAATTTTGTCAGGCAATCTTGTCTATTTCCCTTCTCCAGGAGAATCTCTGGATTTTCTTAGGGTTCACCTTGTTACTTAGCTTCTCTAGGATTATGAACTATAGGCTCGATATCCTTTGTTTTACAGCTAGTATCCACTTATGAGTGAGGACATACCATGTTCATCGTTCTGGGTCTGGGTTACCTCACTCAGGATGTTTTTTTCTAGTTCCATCCATTTGCATGCAAATTTCAAGATGTCATTTTTTTTTATTTATTTATTTTACCACTGTGTAGTACTCTATTGTGTAAATGTGCCACATTTTCTTTACCCATTCTTCAGTTGAGGGGCATCTAGGTTATTTCCAGGTTCTGGCTATTACAAATAATGCTGCTATGAACATATTTGAACAAATGTCCTTCTAGCATCTGAGCATTTTGGGGGTATATGCCCAAGAGTGGTTTGCTGGGCCCTGTGTTAGTTTGATTTCCAATTTTCTGAGAAACCGCCATACTGATTTCCAAAGTGGTTGATCAACTTTGCATTCCCACCAACAATGGATGAGTGTTCCCCTTATTCCACATCCTCTCCAGCATAAGTTCATTGGTGTTTTTGATCTTAGCCATTCTGATTGATGTAAGATGGTATCTCAGAGTTGTTTTGGTTTGTATTTCCCTGATAGATAAGGATGCTGAATATTTCCTTAAGTGTCTTTCAGCCATATGAAATTATTCTGCTGAGAATTCTCTGTTTAGTTCTGTACCCTATTTTTTTAATTGGGTTATTTGGAATTTTGATGTCTAATTTCTTGACTTTTTTATATATTTTAGCCATACCATCCTGAACGTGCTTAATCTCAGCTGATCTTGAAAGCTAAGCAGGGTCGGCGGGCCTGGTTAATACTTAAATGGGAAAAAAAAACTTTTAAAAAGTAAAGTTGTTGGTGTGTCTTAGACCTGCTAAAATCACTTAAGTGGATATTTTAATTTTTAGTACAGTTGAAATCTAATGGTATTCTGAAAATTCTTCCATGTCCTTCAAATTACCTGGTGCCTGAGCTACAGTTTGGCAATGGTTTATTTTTGTTTTAAGAGGCTAAGAAGTTGAGAATAACCATCTTAGTGACAGTTTGAAACAAGCTTATTTTTTCTTAAGGTGAGTTCCCAGCATTCACTGACAAAGACATGTGTCTACTTTGATGGATAGCTTAGCCTTGTCTCCAATTATCTGTCATAGTAGACAGCATAGCAACCTTCAGAAGAAATCGGGTTTAAACTCAAATGCAACAAAGATATCCCATGTAGTTTAAAGAATATGCTATAAGATAGATTTCATTTCCCTATTTAATGGCTTATTTATTTCAAAAATCATAAAAATTTTTATTTAGTATAACATTTAAATTTATAAAAAAAGACTATGGCCATTTTCATAACATGAAAAGATTGTCACTGAGACTCTATATGTCAAGTGCAAAGAAAATGATGGGGTAACAGCCCACAATGGAATTTTATTTAATATTTGACAGATGTGTAGAACCTCTGAGGCACATACCTGTCAAGTTTCAAAGAAGTCAATAATATGGATGTTAAAAAAGGTTTAAAAATCCTTCATCTCAATATTTGTCAGAAATAAACTTCTGGAAATAAAATTAAATGAAACACCACACAACACCATTAATAGTTTTGCTAAATGGCATATAAAAAGGGCATTCGCAAATGCATGGGATAACACCATCATACATCCGTTCTTTCCTAACTTCACTCCTATTTCATCAGATTATTCAGAATACAGCTATAGCCAGACTCCCTTTGTGTTGTATATAACACAGGAATATGCCATCACAACACTTCAATAGTCACATGGCTTTATAAGAAAAACGGTTCCAAATGTTTTCTCAGACCTTCCCAACCACACCCAACCACATTATTATATTGTGTTTCCCCAATGCTTCCAATACTTAACTTGCCTCTCTTAAAATGATACTTGGATAGGAAACTGATATTTATGTAATATATGTTGTTTCAAAAGACCTTGTGTATATGATTATTATATATGTAGGATGTCAAATAATTTATAGCTTTCCATTAATTGACAAAAATTACTCAAAATTTTTGCTTACTAAAAACTTTGAGCAGAAATTATTTTTTTGCCCCTAACTAAAGCTATCCAAATAATCATTTTATGACTACCAAATTTAACACTGAATATAGTCAAGATTTATCATAGTACACTTAAAATCACTTTATTTAGTGAAACGATAATTACAGCTTTTCCCCCTCCTTTCCCATCTAACCCCTCACAAATTCATGACCTCTTCTTCTTTAACCATTGTTTTTACATATATTTACAACAAATAAACACAAAAATACAACCTAGTGAGTCTGTTCAGTGTTACTAGCATGTACGTGTCTAGGCCTGGCCACTTGGTATTGGGTAAGCAACCAGCAGGCTCATCCCTGAGAAAGAATAAATTATTCTCTCAGCAGCTGTTTGCTGCTTGCAGCTTTTCATCTATGGGTGTGACCCTTGAGATTTCCTTCATTTATGTTGGGATGTCAACTGCTAGAATTGTTCAGACCTTTTCTTTAGGCAGCCATCTTGTTGCAATTTAATGATTGTAGCTTTCCTATCATAGAGAGAAAGCACACTCTAACAGCAAACTTCCTGGTCCTCTGGTTCTTAAAATCATTCCGTGTTCTCTTCCATCATGTTCCCCTAAAGAAGAGTTGTGCTGTTGATATATCAACTAGGACTGAACATCCCACATTGTTCTCTGCATTTTGACTGGTTGAGGCTTTCTGTAATGGTCTCTGTTTATTGTAAAAACAAGCTTCTTTGATGAAGAGTGATATTAATACTTACCTGTGGGTATAAGGATGAGCATTTAGAGTATACTTAGGAATTATATTGGTTTAGGATTGTGACATCATAGTTATATATTGTTGGCTTGGAACACAGTATCAGAAATGATACTGTTGAGTGGGCCTCAAGTCCAATCAGACAGTTGTTGGTTATTCCCAAGATATTAAGTGCTACTATTGTACCTTCAGAGATATCTTACCATGCTGCTCATTTTGTATCTTGTTGCCTATCTTAAGTACCTAAAATTAAATTTCTTTTTAAAAACAGTATTAATAAAATATAATTTATTTTTGATGTAGTACATATATTTAGTTCATATACATAGAATGTTCTAAATCATTTACCAAAGTAACATGTCCATATATTTCAGGAAGTACAAGAACTACTCTTCATGTCAGTTTAACATTGAATTCTGTCCTAAGGGGCTCTTGTTACATACAGAAACCACCCTATTTTAAATGACTTTGGAGCTTTTTGTGGGGAGATACTATGTTCGGTAAATAACATCTGAGTAAAAGTAGCCCAAATGACCATTATTGGGAAATGATTAAACAGACTGGAAACTATACATACCATGGAAAATTACTCAGCTATAAAAGGGAATGAATAACCGAGGCATGCTAAGAACTAAGGTAAAGGAAAGAAATTAGATAGAAAAACATTCATTATTATTCAATCCCAATTAAATGAATAACTAAACCTATACATTTGAAACACAGACTGGAGGTGGCCAATGTCTGGAAAGAGGAAATAATGGGGAGAAACTGGATATCTGGGGTAAAATGACCTCACTTTCGAAGGATGGAAAAGTTCTGGAAGTATACAAAATCAGTGGATGCACAAATGCTTATATAGACTTACTCTTCTTTTGTAGATGGTTACTTTCATATTATGTAAAATTCACCCCAATACGTTTTCATTGAAAATGAAATGAAAAATATTTTTGTGTCTACCCATAATTAGGCACCCTGGCACTGAGCAGAACACACAGAGCATGACGACACTCTGTGTGGGTGTCTCCTTAGCTCCACTCAAGCAAGATCAGGTGGGGCAGCACATGAGCACATAGCATGCAAATGAAAAGGAGAAACTTCAGGCTTCAAGAGGAAAAACAAAAGGTATCATACAACCACTCTGCTCTAATTCGAAACTTCAAAAGCAATTTTTAAAAAACTTTTGATATGGGGAACATTCATCCATTGTTGATGGGAATGCAAACTTGTGTAACCACTTTGGAAATCAGTGTGGCGGTTTCTCAGGAAACTGGGAGTCAACCTACCTCAGGATCCCGCAATTCCACTCTTGGGAATATACCCAAGAGATGCCCAATCATACTACAAAAGCATTTGTTCAACTATGTTCATAGCAGAACTATTTGTAATGGCCAGAATCTGGAAACAACCTACGTGCCCCTCAATAGAAGATTGGATAAAGAAGGTGTGGCACATATACACTTTAGAGTTCTACTTAGCGGTAAAAAACAATGACATCTTGAATTTTGCATGCAAATGGATGGCAATAGAAAACACTTTACTGAGTGAGATAACCCAGACCCAAAAAGAGGAATAGGTATGTACTCACTTGTAAGTGTATTCTAGCTACAAACAAAGGACATTGAGCCTATAATTTGTGATCCTAGAGAAGCTAAATAAGAAGGTGAACCAAATTCCTGGATATTGGAAGTAGACAAGATCGCCGGGCAAAAGTTGGGAGCACGGGAGTGGGGGTGGGTTGGGAGGAAGGAGAGTTGGGGTGAGAGAAGGGAGAAGGGAGGATTGGGGAGAGCTTGGGGGAATGACATGGTTAAGATCGAGGAAGGGTAAATATGGGAGCAGGGAAGAAGATATCTTAACTAAGGGAGCCATTTTAGGGTTGGCAAGAGACTTGGCTCTAGGGGGGTTCCCAGGTGTCCAAGGGGATTTCCCCAGCTAGGTCCTTGGGCAGCAGAGGAGAGGATGCCTGAACTGGCCTTCTCCCATAGCCACACCGATGAATATCATGCATATCACCATAGAACCTTTATCTGGCCATGGATGGAGATAGAGACAGAAATCCACATTGGAGCACTGGACTGAGCTCCCAAGGCCCAGATGAAGAGCAGAAGGAGGGAGAACATGAGCAAGGAAGTCAGAACCGCGAAGGGTGCGTCCACCCACGGAGACGGTGGGACTGATCTAATGGGAGCTCACCAAGGCCAGCTGGACCGGGACTGAAGGAGCATGTGATCAAACTGGACTCTCTGAATGTGGCTGACAATGAGGGCAGACTGAGAAGCCAATAATAATGACACTGGGTTTTGATTCTACTGCAATGTACTGGCTTTTTGGGAGCCTAGTCTGTTTGGATGCACATCTTCCTAGACCTGGATGGAGGGGGTAGGGCCTTGGATTTCCCTCGGGGCAGGGCACCCTGACTTCTCTTAGGACTGGAGGGGGGGGAAGAGGGAGTGGGAGGGAAATGGAAGGTTGGGAGGAGGTGGCAATTTTTAATAAATAAATAAATAACTATAAAATAAAAAAATAAAAACTTTGATATATAATACCCCACAAAGACATGTTTTAAGTAGTCATACAAATTATGCTATAATACTTAATGTTGAAGAGAAACAATTTTCTTTTCTATTAACAAATTTTGTAGATACAGGCAAGGCATGCAGACAAAAAGAAAAAAAAAACCCCTGGAATTCTGGTAATTTGACAAGATGTTAAATGCTTATAATATAATAATTTAATAGTTCAATTCTCCTTTAAAATAACTTTCGATAGCTAGGTGATCTTGGATGAAAAATAAACCCATTGCTTCAGTTTAAAAAAGTGTAGCCTGACAGTCAGAAGCCCCTTCTTCTAATGTAAGACTTTAGTTAAAATAATTGTCTCTCAGGGGCTTCATTTCTTCACCAAGAGAACCTTGATATTATTGCTTATACATTAAATTGTAATGTCCTCGCTAGACACGTGACATCAAGAAATGTTTTTCATAAGTCTCATCTTCTGCTGTCCCTAGCTAAAAAATATTCCTAATCATTCATTGTTGTGAATATCCAATGCAATCAACACACATACGCACATAAACATAGACACGGGGTGGGGGGAGACAAAGACAGAGAGAGAAATATATGACTTGGGATGGAAGGAGAGAATTCCATTATTAGATGATATCTCATTTGAAAAGTATGCTCAAAAATTTTTCACATGTGGGCAAATGAAAAGTATACAATTTTCCCCCATAGTTACAGATATATGGCCATCACACAGACATGAGAACATATCTGCAGATTTCATGGTTAAAAAGCAAGCTGATATTAATTAGTCTTATAGCTCAATGCCAACTGTAAAAATAGGTTTACTTCTTCAATCAATTAAAAACAAAAGTGTAATTCTATCTAGACTTAGGGAATAATGAGAGACTTGAGGTATTGGGTTTCCACATACACAGTTTATCCATTGCTGGGTACTATAACAAAAACAAGGAGCAACTATAATATAGCTAATATTGTTGGCAATAAAATATTTAAAAATAACTAGGAGAATAATGTCTAAAGAAACTTACAATATAAGTTGGAAGAGATAACAATAAAAATCATAAAGTATGGAAAAATTATTTCTTTTTAGCACACACTCAGTTTAAAACTAATATAAATTTTAGAATTAAAAACTAACAAATAATTTCTTATTAAAACTAAGGGATGGCACATAACTTTCATTTTATAAAGGAGCACAAAATGGAGAGAGAGCTTGTATATTAGTAAACACAACACACAGAAGAACCTGTCCCTTTATCTTCTCACATACTTATTAAGAAATTACTTCAGTTGGTGACACATCTCACTATTTTACTATTCTGTGACAGTTCTTCATTGCATCATTACAGCTTCAGTTCCCCCAAACCAAACTGTTATGGGCTTAGGCTGAGCCTGTGGTATTTTGGAAGTTGTGGAACCTTCAGGGGGTTAGCCTAGTGGTTGGGTAGCCTTAGAGGGACACTGAGACTGCAGACCAGTTCCTCTCTTTCTGCATCTTGAGCACTACAAGGAGAGAAGTTTCCTTCACAACGCCCAACCGCTGGTCAGCCGCAAGCCGACTGAATGCTCAGGAATGAGGCCAGAGTCCCCCATTGGGTGCTGTGTACTTTCTGTGCACTGTCCGGTTTCCTGAAGTCTCTGCGTTACTTATGTCACACCTTCGATAACCATTTCCTGATTTCTCTGTAAGTCAGTCCTCAGGTTATAATTTATATGTAACTTAGGGCCGGCAATGGGAGCGCCACCAGCTATCTCCAACACGCTGACAGCCTTGGCTTCCTTAAATTCCTTCTAATTTACAGTGTCTTTCTAAAGGAGACCCAGGGGGCTGAAAGTTTTAAATGTGCATCCTGAAAACCCCTTGATAAAAT
This sequence comes from Microtus oregoni, assembly GCF_018167655.1. Taxonomy (NCBI): domain Eukaryota; kingdom Metazoa; phylum Chordata; class Mammalia; order Rodentia; family Cricetidae; genus Microtus; species Microtus oregoni. The sequence continues at coordinate 2,314,150 of NW_024543096.1, forward strand.
GTCATCCAAGTTACTTATTGACTTGCTGAGGTATGGCTGACTTGCTAAGAAACTATTCCACTTTAAGGAACAAGTGGCATCCAGGTACCGTAATAAAAACAGGGAGTGCATACTCTAAATTTCTAATAGCAACAGGTGATGTAAGTAAAAAGTTCCCATTGCTCCCATGCATATTGGTTTTACATTAAATACTCCCCAGAAGAAGACAGCCAAAGTTGTTTTTTGAGCATCTTCAATTTTCAAGTTCAGAACAGAAACATCCAGATCAGTTTAATTTTTATGTGCTTGCTTGTGCAGGCATTCACAAGTGTGTACAAAACTGGGCAGTAATATCTGTACCAGTTCGAGTAAAGCAAAGCCTCACAGTGGTATTTTAAAGAAACGAGATTCTACGGACTGTTTATTATTATTTGCTTCTGCATGTGGTGGACAGCGTTTGAAAATGTTACTTTATTTCACCAGATCTATGCCATCTTCTAAAAGGAAAAGATAAAAGGACCACCGACGTTTTTCCTGTTTTCCCTTCTTGGAAGTTTAGGACACTTGTCTGTTAGTAAAGGACACCCTTCTCTGTCTACTACCTACATCAAAAGAATGTGTGCCAGCACATTCTATGTCACTAAGACCCTAAAAGCCCAGGGCCATAATGATAAGAGGATCCTGCAGGAGGTGTCGGAAAATCCAATAACTAGAATAAAAGAAAAGAAACAGATGGGATGAAGCAAAGTAAGAGTTTATGAGGAAAGAAGCTTAAATAGGTGATAGTCTAGGAGCCCAAAAGGGGTGGTGGTGGGGAGGGTGACTAAAGAGGGAGACTTCAAAGAGAGAAGGCAGATATCAGACAACAAGAGCTTTCACCTGTCAAGACACTCAGAGCTCTTTGTTCAGCACTGGGAAGGTAGGCCATGATTCTCAACCAATGAGGAGGACTTACCATCACCATTCTGTATTTGCCTGCATCAATATGCGTCAGTAAGTTACCCTGACAGTGTATTCCAAGTATATTGCTATTATCAAAAATATTTTTGTATTTTAGTTGTCACACATTCAATCACTCACTCCTTTTGCCTTTAAGGAAGATTTATTGTGCTAAATGCTGCACTAAACACTAGCATTGTCCTTGAAAATTTCATGACTCTCTCCACTAAATATATTTGAATATTGTAAATTTGGGGTATAAGGCATCTTAATTCATAAGAGATAAACTGTGATGGCCAGGTTGAGTAAGAACATGTTTGGTCACAGTAAGAACAGCCGATTTCCTTGGGTGACCCCTAAACTATAGAGGAAGGTGAAATGCCGTCCTCACTGAAATCAGTGCAGGAATTACCAAATGAGAAAACTTCCAGCTAGTTGTTCCCTATCCCCTCCCATACTGGGGACTAACTGCAGGGCCTTGAGCAGGACGAGCATGTGCTGTACCCCTCAGCTATACGCCCCAGTCCTCTTTTTGCTTTGAACCTACTCTGTTGTCTAGGCAGGCCTTGAATTTGTGATCCCTTTATCTCACTTACAGAATGTTGCATTACAGACCTGTGCCAATGGGCCAAAGACAGGAAGACAGTATCACTGACATTTCTTCAGGATATATAGGCTAACTCTGTAGAAACAGAAAAGATGCTAAGGACCAGGCTACCCACAGTCACCGAGACTAACTAAAGGTAATAACTGGTAAGAAACAAGAAGGGTAACACAGTAGGGGCTTGATGGCAGGCAGGCTATTCCATGGCTAACTATAACTGCTGTGCTTGAGACAAGCAACAACAAAACAGCAACAAAACCAACCCCCCCAAACAAAACAAAACAAACAAGCAACAAAAAATAGTACACTGACAGAAAAAACAACAAAAAATACATGGATAACAAGTCCATATATAAAAAGGATCAGTGGTTAAGAGCATGTACCCTAGGACCCACATCAGGAGGCTGAAGGTCTTAGTTCCAGAGGATCTGAAACCCTCCAACCTTGACAGGCAGCTGCATGAACATGATGCATGTAAACTCATGTAGGCACACATATATAAGCAACATATTTTAAAACTATTTAAAAAGAAGTATGTAAACTTTAGTTTGGATTCAGGCTTACAGGTCAGGACTATATCCTAAAATGAGCACTGCAGAAGAGCTGCCAAACCTCATCTGCTGCTGTGCTTTGTTTTGTCTGCAATTGTCTAGAAAAGGACACTTTAAAAAGACATTAAAAGACACATTAGAATTAAAAAGTCCTATGGGTCTTCATAAAGTCTCGAATGACTACTACACAGGGTTACTAGCTTCAGCTAGAATCAACCCGAGCTAAGCATTTTTAAGACACCTCAAAACACTATAAGACTCTATCTCTCTATCATTCATCCATCTACTGATTATCTGTCATCTATCTCATACTGCCTTCATGATGACTTCTCCACAAGAAAGGCAGAGGGTGGTTAGACCTAAATACATGGAATACACCAACAGAACAGAAATCTATCCTTAGTGCTACAGACCAATCAGGAACTAAGATACAACAAGATTAAAACTATAACTTGTTAAAAGGTAGAACCAAGATATTAATGCAGATCTACCTCTCCTATAATCAGTCCTTGCTCTTTCTACAAGAGCATCAAAGAACTTTTTACAGCATAAGGAACAAAGTGCAATGATGGAAAGTAATGTGGCTCATATGCTTGGAGAACCATGGATGCATCCACTAAAGGTCACAGTGGAAGAAATGAGAAGCAAAGGAGACAGGGAGTGACAAATGCTTAGAGGCCTATCTGATAAAAACAGGTTTTCAATTATAATTGGTAGTATTTGATGGTGCTCTTAATATAACAATGTTATATTGGGTGGCATTTTCAGAAGGTCATAGTGTATAGGAAATGTGGGGTATGGATGGAAAGGACAGGTTAAGGCTAGAAACTGAGCAAATATGTAAACTATTATACCACTTCAAAGGAAGGTAATGATGACTATTGCTATGTCAACTCTAGCAATAATTGAACCAAAAAGAGTCAAAGGCAAGACACATTTTCTAACAGGTACAATACATGATTAGTGTTGATTTTAGTTGTTTAAAATATTAAACTTGATGCTGATATAACCATGAGATATAATTATCCATATAGGCTGTCCAAATGAAGCTATTCCTGAACAAAATGAAACTTATAATCAGTATATCTCTACTACCAGACTTTCCATCTGCATTAACAGCAAATTATAACATTTAAGACCCAGTATCAATAGGTTTGACATTGTGTAAGGTGGATTGACAAATCAAAAGTCAGGGTAATTTAAAGGATTTTTGTGGCAAGGTGTTTCATACCTGATTTGGAATATGCCTGCATTTCCATTTACTTACCCAGCCATCTACCCACGTACCTACCCACCTATTGGAGGAATTAAGAAGAATTTAAAGTGGTTCTAAATTAACTGTAACAGTTAATTTACTATTACATACATGAATGACAATTTCTGCTTATTTCAAAGCATTTTATTATGCCTGGGACTAGTAGCATATGCCTTTAATCCTAGGACTGGAGAGGTAGAGGCAGTCTGATCTTTGTGAGTTTGAAACCAGTCTGGTCTATGTAGTAAGTTCCGGCGCAACCATGGGTAAGTAGTGAGGCCCTGGCACAAAAAGACAAACAAACAAAACCCCTAAACCCATTTTATTATTACCACAACTTTTCCAAATTTACTATTGTATCATTGGTATTATCGTTGCTGTAAAATAACAATTATAAAGGAAACTGACATTTGTTTTTTTATTTTGGAAACATATTTCTTATTGTTAAGACAACTTGACAAGCTATCAAGAGTTGAAAACAGAAACCATTATCAATTATCCAACAAAGCAATTGTAACCTGTATAAAGTCATTATATAACAAGATTGACAGGATTGCCATACTTTGCCACTGATTACACCAGAGAGTTCACTGAGATTTTAAACAGTGACGCTCCCAATCAGATACTCGATGCTCTCCTCACAAGGGCTAAGAATCTATTGTCACAAGTAAAGCTACAGAATATGTCCTAAGTGCCTGGTGGCTGCTGCACCAGAGTAAGTGCTGACGGGAAATAACATATAGAGCCCTGGAGAGTCAATGAACCAGTATGGGGCTACATATGCAAGCCTCAGACAACTAGAGAGTAATAACATATCATACAAACAAGTGAAGAACTCACTGTCTAGTAAAGTATATGCGGATGTCAGAGACTCGGGGAAGGGAAGGAACAATATAGGAGGGAGTGCTTATAACAACTACATGCCAAATGCAGAAAACAGCCTTCCTCTGTCCTTTTCTTCCAAGTATTCACTGGCTGACCAGATATTTGTCCTAACCTCACGTTGGAAACAATAGCCAATAAGGTAACAATTAACCCAATTATGTCTAAAGGATAACTGAAGGTGAAAGAGATGTATGGATGGATATTGCTGTGATACAGAAGCACTGCATTTCCACAGAGAAAAATATAGCTTTAAATTATGTCACATGTAATGCCATGGTCTTATCAATGAATTAAACAAAATGGTCAAAAGCCACCATAATTTAACTATCTTTCATTAGGTCTCGGCTGAGACCTCAGAGCCTGGTACCTTTAAAGCAGTTAGAGGCTGCAGTATCCCTTATTGACCCCTCCCGCCCCCATTTTCCCTTCCTTATCCATTCACACACACACATGCACATGCTTTCCTGTGGTATATATTTTCACACAGAACCTTCTACCTTATAGCTCATAAAGTGATGGGATAGTTAAATCCTCAGAAGAAAGTGGAGACAGTTTGCCTCTGGTGTTAGCATTTGCTGTAGTTATTTCTGGCACTGGGCAACACATGTTTTTAATAAACTTGTAAAAACAGTGTAGATCTAGTTGTAAATATGTTTTGCTTGGTAATGTAGGCTGAACATAATGATTAGATTGACAGTTGTTGGGCTTTTCTCCCCTAAAACATTATCATGCAATATAACAAAAAATAGATAAAACAATGAGGCCCAGGGCAGTGTCATGATAGCAATGTGCTGATAACCAGCTTCTGACAATGGCTGACTCTCAGCTGAACATGCTGCTGCTTTCCTTGTCTGCAGCACTACATGTGTTGTGTAGTCTCTTAGAAATACCCAGCTCTGTGTGAAGTAGCCTGTATCTGTAATTAGAACCAAAGCACATAGGAAGACAGTCAGTACTGTAGCAAGCAGCTTAAAAACGGAATAAATGTTCAAGTTACTGGTACCAAATTTGGAAGAATTACTACCTAAGTCATTGTTTACTTTAATTCTCATTATCAATAAAATTGAGTGATATACACACACACACACACACACACACAACTAGTAAAAACATACACAGGGAAATAAAGCAATAAGTATTATCTAGACTAAAAAACTCATTTCAGTAAGCTACATCCAAAGTTGTTATGTTGTTAGTAAAAAGTGTATATATTTAACAGGAACTTTCTGAGTTTTAGCTTTGTCTACATAAACCTTTTATCAACATTTATTTGTTTTTTTTTGTTTTTTTTTTCAGGGTGAGGCTGAATGTTTATTCAGGGGGTTATGGAGGAGGAAGGGTGAAGGGGGGACAGAGAGAGAGAGAGAGAGAGAGAGAGAGAGAGAGAGAGAGAGAAGAGGAGAAAGAGACAGAGAAGGGGGAAGCAGAGAAGTGGGGAGAGAGGCAGAAGCGAAGCTGCCTCTCTGAGAGGAAGATGGAAAAGAGAACCTCAACATTTATTTGTTAAAAAAACTTTTGTTAGTAGACTTAAGAGTTACAGTAGCTGATCCTGTTTCACGGTGGCACGTCAGAGTCAATACTATAACAAAAATATCAAGTGAGGTTTTTTTTATATTTACAGGTGGACATAACTAATTAAACCATTGTTGTGGTTTGAAAGAAAATAGCCCCCAAAGGGAACGGTATTAAAGGAGGTGTGGCTTTGTTGGACTAGGTGTAGTATTGGACAAAGTGTGTCACGGTGGAGGCAGGCTTTGAGGTCTCCTTTGCTCAAGTTATGCTCAGTGTGGCACACAGTTCCTTCTGCTTGCTGTAGATCAAGATGTAGAACTCTCAGCTCCTTCTCCATCACCATGTCTGCCTACATGGTGTCATGCCACCCATGATGACAATAATGAACTAAACCTCTGAACTAGGCAGCCCCAATTAACTGTTTTCCTTTATAAGAGTTACCTTAGTCATTGGGGTTTCTTCACAGCAATAGAAATCCAACTAAGTCAACCATCTATTTAATAAAGCCATAATAGTCCGAGAGTAAATTTGTCATTGATCATGTACGAGAAAAGAAAAAGACTTAGAAAACAAAGCTTTACATTGAAAGCCAGAATCTAGACCATCTACATAAAGTGCCAATGTACGTATCATATCACAAAATCATAATCTAGACTGAAATGAAATGTTTCCAAGAATGATCATGGATTGACTCTAATAGCTGTTTCTTGCACTGACTATTTATGTTTCTCTTCTGACCAAACAGAAGAAAGTTCTTACTAGCTACATGTGGAAAGAGAGGCAAGAAGTGAGAGTGTTACTACTTCCTTCAGGTTTTCAGCAGACTGCCAAAAGGAAGACTACTACACCTCTTTCAAGGGCAGGAGTCAAGAAGAGAAAAGGTAGCTATCAGGAAAAAGATTCTGGCTCCAGAAAAAAATGAATTCCAATAATCAGAGCTAACAAAATGAAACAGCTGCCTGGCAAGGCAATGAGTTCCCAACTCCCAGATGAAGCAAGCACTGGCTGGGCATTCACTTGGGGGGGTTGGTAGAGAGTACTAGATAGCTGAGAGGGGTTTCTTTTATGATTCAGTGGATGAAGGGACAACAGTGATGAAGACTGCAATGTTATAAAGCATAAAACAGTTTAGAATTGAAGACAAGAAGGGAAATTGATTTTGTAAGCCTCCCTTTTCTACATTCTTGTTTTAAATAACAATATCAGAGGCTTAATGGTTTATCTAACTTTAAGGAAACCTACTTTCCCCAAAATAGACTTGAATTGTCAGTAATTTTCTGTGTTGTTATTTAGTTCATTTCCTTTGTTAGCAAGCACATGCATGTGCATACAAACAGAGACTCATACATACCCTTACTGGAGTGATTTTTAATTTCTTTGCTGTTGGAACAAAGCGGGAACAGCCCTTAACATGATGTGTGGAGTCCCATGCATATCACACCCTGTCTTCACTGCTGCAACATAGACACAGGAGCTTCAGCTTTGCTTTTAGTTTCTACTTACAAGTTAGCATGGATATCTTTAATCAGCAAATAATGAACTTACTTTAGTTTCTTTTTAACAGCTACATAGTATTTCTCTGAATGTATGTACCAAAATAAACAATTAATAATTTTTATAAGCAATTGCCTCAAAATATATCATCTTTATTATACATTCCTTTGAAGTTATATTAGCATTTCTTTAGATAAAGTAATTAAAAGCATGATTATCAAGTTATATGTATTATACACATTACAAGTTTGACAGTAATTTCACTATTTTGTAATAATTATATTAATAATACTATCATGAGTGTGAAAATTATCTATTTATTATTCCTTTATTAGCATCAGATATTATAACTCATGTTAATTTGGAATATAACCATCAAATTATATTTTTCTTTGAATATATAGCTTATAGTACTATAATTATATATTTATGTATGTACATTAAGTACACGAAACTGAGTATTTATGAAGGTTACTGGATGTCATTGCTGATGTATGCAAGGTAAATGTAAGGATCATGAACACTACGAAGAACATGTTATACTGGGTTATGCTGTTTCTCCTCACAGTCCAGCTGATGAGAGAAAACAAACACACAGAATAATGTAAAGCAGAAGGCACAGTAGCGGACATGGGAAATGTCACATGAAAAGGCACAAGTGAGTGAGAGCAGGAATGCAGACTCCGGAGAACAGGAAGTCCTTAAACCATGCGGGGAGGGGGGGAATGAAAAGGTCCTGCAGGGTTGGGAACAAGTGGAAGGTCATTCACATGAGAGGGAATGGTTCTGGTGCTGATGATGCTGGGTCACATGACTCAGAATATAAGATTAAGTAGATTCAAACATTTCCCCCCCAAAGTCTCATTGTATAGCCTTGATATACAATATAGTCCTCTATGAGCTTGCTAAAGAAATGATATGCTGAGGTCACTCTGAGGACTGAGAAATAGAAACTGAGTTTCACAGGAAAGTGGATAAAATTAGGGCAAGAAGGATGAAGTACCATGCTTTTTATGGGATTTAGTTTAGCTTTGTTATACAAACAAACTGATCTGGTGGTCAAATTAGAAAGTTAGCAAGAAAATCTCTATAGAATTATAGGGAAAGGAAACAGGCTTGAGGATGGAGATGGACAGACAGAATATCTACACAAGGGCAAAAAGACATGCAAGTAACAAGAGTCAGTGTAAGTATGGAGGCATGCTTCCTTCATTGCATGCTGAGTAGCCATTCTGAGAGAAATACTTCTATTACCCAAAATTTTAACTTCAAAGAATTAGAACACAGAAGGTTTAAGTAATTCATTTACAGCCACATAACTAGCAAGTGGTCCTGTGTCAGTAAAAACAAGGAGATCTCTCTCATGTTGAAGAAAGAACCTTGTACTGTGTTGGGGGAGGGAGTAAGCGTGGTCACAGAGTAGCAGCACACATGCATATTCATGTCCAGACCCTGGTATTCACAAGGAAGAGTAAATTGATCAAGTATGTGCTAGGTCAGTGTTTTCATGACCAATTAATGGATCATGAAATCAATTTCGCGAGTCATGATCAGCATTTTAAAAAGAAATGAGACAGTCAACATAAAGAATAAAAGAAAACATTAAAGGGAGTCACTCACAGTAGTTTCCTGAATCCTCTCTGTGCCTGTGCTGGGACACTGTGTTAAATGTATTTCTTGCCACAAGTTAGGTAGCTGTGTCAGGATGTCTACTGTTAATCTTAGGAAGAGCTGAGAATTTACCTGGGTGTCTGAGAAGGGGTAGAGGATAAGAATACAAAACCACAACAGACTCTCAGGCTTTGCTTTAAGAAGGCACAAATCTAAACACAACTCTCATAATTTCGGTATTCAAGTTTCTCCTTGGCTGCCAGAGGCAGCCTGACTGTAGTGGCATCAGACAGGTACTAGCATTACCACACACCTACCTCTACCCAGGACTGCTTCTACTCTCAGTGCAGAGAGCCCGGATTAGAGCCAGCATGTCTGCCTCTAGCTGCAGGCTCCACCCAGCACCAAGCAGCAAATCAGGGGGTTATGAGTTTTGCTTCATTCAGGCAAGAACCAGTTGCAGGTCCAAAAACTTTTGCTTTTCAGACTGTATATCAAGGACAGGGAGGTGCAACACAATTTTTCAGCAAGGTCTATATTCCAGCCACTCCCTAAACCCAGAAGACAAACATCCAGGCCAGGGCCAGGGTGTAGGTCCTTGGAAGAAGTGGCAACAATCCAGAGAAGCCAGAATCCAAGGCTGCACAGAAAAAGCACTTTGCTTCTCCAACACTTGTGTCTGCAAAGAGAAATAAAGGTAATTCCACTTTCCCATGGAGTCCTGAAGCCTGCCTGATTCTGAAAACCTAGCAGGGGCCATGGGAACTGCTCAGTTCCCATGTGTGGCTTCACACTTACAGAAGTAACAGAAGCTCAGACAGGTTAAGTAGGTAAGCCAAAAGTCACACACATAATGAGTGGGTCCCAAAGGACAACGGTTAGCCAATGTGCATGACCCTAGATAAATTTGATCCCAGTTTATTCATGAAATGTTAAAATGGTCAAAGATGAATGGCCACTAGGATTTTGCTTTGTTATTTGAAGGTTGATGGACCTGGGAGCTCTGATCTGTCCTGGGCTGGAAATTGACTGAGACCTGCAATCTCAGCTCTGAGCACAGACCTGGGACCCGAGTAGCCATGCCCTGCATGAGATGTCTCACACACCTTCAATGGCACTGGGTTCCACTGCAGTAGGAGATGCCATTATTTTCTCCTTTCTCTGCTTGGCTACTTTTAAGGCATGCTATCTTCCACAGGCTCTAATACTGGCACATGTGGTACTCACCAACTAGACATATTGAAGACAATTCTCATTTTTTTAAGACACCATTTTAGCACATATATTTGTCCTTGAGGTTTAATAAGGTACTTAAAAATCCAAAATTGGGCCTGAAATGCTTAAAATTACAACCAAATTATGTTTAAAATCTATTTCTGTGAAACAACTTTTAGAAACAAGTAGGATTAAGATAAAGGAAGGTAGAGTTTCTTGTACTTCTACACAGTGACTTTTGCACTGTTTACAAGTGCACTATAATATAAAGGTAAGGATGGATGGCTATATATTTAATTCAATTTGTATCCCTTAAGTGTTGGCAAACATTTACCTCTCAGACAGAAGACAGACACAGACAGACAGACAGACACACACACACGAGTTCCATCTTCTAAAACAGATGATTCTTTTATTTTTTCACCTTACTAGACCTGGAAGGAGGTGGGAAGTCCTTGGACTCCCCACAGGGCAGGGAACCGGTCTGCTCTTCTTCAGGCTGATGAGGGAGGGGGAGTTGATTGGGGGAGGGGGAGGGATATGGGAGGCGGTGGCAGGGAAGAGACAGAAATCTTTAATAAATAAATAATAATAAAAAATTAAAAATGAAAAAAAGGAAAAAAGAAAAGCTTCCATGTTTGGATATTTTACTCAGCAACATGCAAGGTTTTTAAAGGTCCCCTTGTTATTATAATACAATATATCTATAATACAAAAGATGGCTAGCAATTAAACCAAGAAACATAATAGCAAGTTAGGCTGAGCTGCCCTGTGGAGCTGCATTCTAGAGCTGATACCAAAGAAACAGATTCAGCCTACGGCAAGACTCACTGTAGAGAGCCAAGTGGGATACACTAGTGGGAAACCCAACTTCCTTACCCCTAGCATCCTAGAGCAGATTCTATCAACAGGGCCTGTCTAGTAGGCCAGACTTAGTCTACATCTAGAAGTAGGTAAGCCTGGATCATGAGGGAGACCTACAAGCTTTCCCATATCAGATGAAAGCGAATGAAGTTAATTAAGTGCAAAAAAAGAGACAAACAGTTAATGGTAAAATAGTTTGTGAGTCCAAGATCCATGATTAAATACCGGCTACACCACAAGTGAGCTTTGCAACTTTAGGCAAATTACATCAATTTTCTGTGCCTTAGGCTACAGCACATGAGTATGGTATATTATATAAATGCAAGAAGAGGGTTCTTGTGAAGATTAAGTTAGTGAGGCTCTCAGGACAACTGACACACAGGAATCACCACACCAGAGTCTTAGCAGGCGTAGGTACATGTTACAATATTCTAATTTCCACTGCCATCCCTGAAGGGTGCAGCCAGACATTAGCAGATTCTGGAACACTGTCACGTTTTGATTTTTTCAGAAAAATAAAAAAACAATTCAGATTTTAATGTGAAAGGCTTTGAAATGTTGAGAACTAATTCAAATCAGAGTTATTTTTAAGGAATTGTATGGCTTAATTTGAGGGAAAAAAAATCCCCAAGCTGGAAAAATACCAAGAAGTACAGCATATAATGATGGCCAAATAATCTTCAACCTGAACTTTGGGGTTCCTGGGCCTCCCCTTGGTTTCTTTTCACACCCTTCTACCTACTGACAGTGTGCTCAGTCACCTGTCTGTCTTTGTCCCCACCATCATATAGCAATGAAGCCTCCTGGGAGAAAAGATTTTGGGGCTTTTCACTTTCGGAAGTTAGAGTTGGAGCCATTCCCTCCTTCTGGCAGACTAGCCACACAAACATAAGGAAACCAAGGTCTATTTGCTAAATCCTAGAAAAAGTTTATGCTTTTCTAAAGGGAGATGAAGAATCTTTGATTTGAGAAGAAGCAGGCAGAGTAAAATGTGTACAAAGTAATGTTGCTCAGCCAACTTCAAACCAAATGGAGAGAAACTCAAAGCGATCCCACTGAAATCAGAGACAAGGCTGTTCACTCTCTCCGTATCTAGTCAGTATCGTTCTTGAGATCCTAGCTAGAGCAATAAGACAACAAAAGGAGATCAAGTGAATATGAATCAGAAAAGAAGTCAAACTCTCACTATTTCCTGATAAGATAGTTTACATAAGTAACCCCAAAAATTCTACCAAGGAACTTATACAACTCATAAACATCTGCAGTAATGTGCAGGATACAAGATTAACTTGAAAAAATTAGTAGCCCTCCTTTACACAGATTATAATTGGGCTGAGAAAGAAATGAGGGAAACATCACCTTTCACAATAGCCAAAATAACACAAAATATCATGGAGTAAGTCTAACCAAACAAGTGGAAGACCTGTATGACAAGAACTTTAAATCTCTGAAGAAAAAAATTGAAGAAGGCACCAGAAAATGCTCTTGGGTAGATAGAATTAACATAGTAAAAATGGGAATCTTACCAAAAACAGTCTACAGATTCAATGCAATGCCCATCCAAATCCCAGCAAAATCTTCATGGACCTTGAAAGAACAATACTCAACTTCATATGGAAAAACGAAAAAATCAAATAGCAAAAACGACCCTGTACAATAAAGGAATTTTTGGAGGAATCACAAACCCTGACTTCAAACTCTACCACAGAGCTACAGTACTAAAAACATCCTGTTAATGGCATAAAAACAGACAGGAGGACCAATGGAACTGAATCAAAGGCTCAGATATCAATCTATTTACCTATAAACATCTGACTTTTGACAAAGAAGCAAAACATATAAAATGGACAAAAGAAAGCATATTTAACAAATGGTACTGGCCTAACTGGAGGTCAACATGAAAAAAGAAATGAAAATAGATCCCTATCTATCACCAAATGGATCAAAGACCTCAACATAAAGCCAGCCACACTGAACCTTATAGAAGAGAAAGTGGGAAGTACACTTGAATGCTTTGGCACAGAAGACCACTTCCTAAATATTACCCCAGGAACACAGGCACTGAAGAAAACAAATAATAAATGGGACCTCCTAAAACTGAAAAGCTTCTGTAAAGCAAAGGACATGGTCAATAAGACAAAATGACAGCCTACAGAATGGGAAAAGATCTCCAACCTCAGAGATCTGATCTCTAAAATATACAAAGAACTCAAGAAATTGGTCATCAAAAGAACAAATAATCCAATAAAAAAATGGAGTACAGACCTAAACAGAGAACTCTCAACTGAGGAATCTAAAATGGCTGAAAGACACTTAAGGAAATGCTCAACATCACTAGTCACCAGAGAAATGCAAATCAAAACAACACTAAGATTCCATCTTACACCTTTAAGAATGGCCAAGATCAAAAACACTGATAACAACCTATGCTGGAGAGGATGCAAAGGGTAAAGGGAACACTATTGCATCGATGGTGGGAGTGCAAACTTGTATAGCTTCTTTGGATACCAGTATGGCGATTTCTCAGAAAATTAGGAAACAACCTGCCTGAAGAACCAGTAATACCACTGTTGGGTATATGCCCGAAGGATGTTCAATTGTACAAAAAGGATATGTGCTCAACTATGTTCGTAACAGCATTATTTGTAAAGACAGAACCTGGAAACAACATAAATGCCCCTCAACCAAAGAATGAATAAGGAAAATGTGGTACATTTACACAGTGGAGTACTACATAGCAGGAAAAAATAACGACATCTTGAAATTTGCGGGCAAATGGATGGATCTAGAAAACATTATATCGAGTGAGGTAACCCATACTCAGAAAGACAACTATCATATATATTCACTCATCAGTGGCTTTTAAACATAAACAGCCTACAATTCACAACCCCAGAAAACCTAGACAACAAAGAAAACCCTAAGAAAGACACACATGGATCTAATGTACATGGAAAGTAGAAAAAAGTCAAGATTTCCTGAGCAAATTGGCAGCATGAAGACCATGGGAGAGGTAGAAGGGAAGGGAAGAGGAAGGGAGGGGAACAGAGAAAAATATATAGGTCAATAAAAACAATTTAAATGAAAGCAAAAAAAGAAGTAACATTGCTGACCTGTCCAACAACCTTCCCAAACTCTTAAAAACAACAAAGTGTCCACTAATAATGTACCTGTGGCAGCAAGAAGCTTCTCTTTCTAAAACAGTTTTGATAAGCTGAAGCTCTACATTGAACTTTTTTTTTTTTTAATATCTTGGTGAAGGCTACATCTTTCACCTCATGGTCCATCTTCTTTTCCCTCCCTTCTAGCCATCCATCCTTCCCAACTAATAGTGTCCCAGAAAATCCAATTCCTTGTCTTTGGTCCTTTATTTGTGTCAGTCCAGATAATCCGTTTCTCAATTCAATTATTAAAAATCTAGTAGTTTTCTCCAAGTCAGTGTTTTCAACATTAGTATAGCAAAATATATGAAAATGAAAGTTGGTATTATTTCTGTCACAATCACATCTTTGTTGGCTTTCAGTGCCCTGCAATATAAAAGCTATCTCTTTGCTGCTCAACTAGAGGCTATCTAGCCACCAGAAGTCCAGACATGTGCCCACCTATGGGCCACCCCATTTTCTTGGTGCTCCATACCCCAACTCCCCATCCTTGTCACTCTGTCCCAGTTTTCAACATGGGATGGGCAGAAATGCCATGCTAGACCAGAGGCCATGCCTGCCACTCTCTCAGAAGCCCCTCTCATACTATTCCCAATTCTCCCATTTCTCCTTGTGACTGTGACCCAGCCTTCAATTTGGGCAGAGACTACCTGATTGCCTAGAGGCCATGCAGACTGCTAGAAGTCCAAGTAGACCATTATCTGTCTGCTGATCCTATTTTCTCAGTGACTCCCTACCTCCCACAACTCTTCATCACCAAGCCTCAGTCCCCAACTTGGCTTGAGAATCCTTGCTCGACCTAGGTCATGTTTGTCCCCAAAAGTATAGCCTCCAAATCAGAAGGAGACCCACTGCTCAAGCACAGGTCACAACTACCAGAAGACCAGAGATGAAACAAAAACCAAGGAACAAAACATCCATTCAATAAAGACAAAAACAGAAATCAGTACACAGACCTATAATCACCGCAAACCTAGATGCCAGCTTAAGAACTGGTGTACCAAGGCCTTAAATGTTAAGTATGTGGCCTGAATTACTATAAGAAATGTGCAATTAAAATCCCTAACAATTGCAGTGGTTTGAGAAGAAGGCTCTCAAACGTTTCTTTCACTGGGCTCAGCACTGTCCGCACATCATCTGCTGAGTTATCCACCAGTGCCCCTGCTGAGTCTCTACTGCTATGGCCTCCTATCTATCTATTCCCCACTTGCTGGGGAAATCTGGAGGATGTTGTGATATCAGTGTCAGGACAGGAGAACATGCTGAGAGAAAGACACTGCTCCGTGTAAATGACTATGTTTCTACGGGGTCTCTGTTGTAGGTTGGTCAATGCATCATCAAATATCAACAACTCTGAGTTTATTTTCTTCCCTAAGCTTTGTGAAACTGAAAAAAAATTTGAGGCTTCATATGGTCATAAGCCCTGAGCAGTGTGAACTAGTGAATTAATGTTGCAAAAGGTGGTCTCTCCTGTAGATTTTCAAGGACTTGTAGCATCCCGAATCTTCCTTCTGAGCTAGAACCTGAAATTTGCCTTTATGAAAATACCAAAGTCTCACTGTTTGGCATTGCTGATATTCATACAAGTTTATCATTGAACATTAGCAAGTACCATGAGAACATCACTTTACTAGAGTATTTCTAGTACCTGTAAAACAGCTTATGAACATGGTAAAAGCGTTTGCTAAGAAAATTAACTTTTATCTTTGAAACATTAGTGGAACAATAGTGTGATGATTGTGTGTTACATAAAACAAGAATGGAGTTCTGAAATAATTAATGGATTCTGGGTGCAGCTTTCTCTTGTCTACTTCATCTTACTAGTACACTGATACATTATAGCATAGTTTTTACAGAAATTGATGAAAAACAAAAATGTAAAATTACTAAGACATTTGGGTCAAATAAGTCACCTTGAATTTAAGAGAAAATATGAGAAAAAACGAACAAAATCAACAATACCCAACTCAGTATGTTGACACCACCAGAGCCCAGCTATCTAACTACTGCAAGCCCTGAATATTCCAAGACAGCTGAAACACAAGAAAAAGACCCTAAAACCAACTTTATGAAGAAATGAATAAATCCCTTAAAGAATTTGAGGAAAAGACAAACAAAAACTTGGAGGAAACTAATGAATCCTATAAAGAAAGCCAAGAAAAAACAAACAAATAGTTGGAGGAAATGTCTGACACTGCCTGGATGACCAGGGACTGAAGGCTGGAAAGACTGGAGCCCTAGGGTAGAACTCAACACAGGACCAGGAACACATGACCAGGAACTGAAGGCTGGAAAGACTGGAGCCCTAGGGTAGAACTCAACACAGGACCAGGAACACATGACCAGGAACTGAAGGCTGGAAAGACTGGAGCCCTAGGGTAGAACTCAACACAGACAAAACAAAAACAAAAGCAAAGAAATGATCCTAATCATGTTCTGCCACACTTGCAAATTTGTGCCGACTCCAGCCATCATTAGAGAGGCTGCTCCTAGCAGCTAATGAAAGAAGATGCAGAGACCTTTAGTCAAACATAAGCCGGAGCCTAGGTTGGAGGTCTCCATTGGGTCCCTCCCATTGGAGCTTGGGAAAATCCATGGTAGAGGAGGAGCAGGAATTGTGAGAGCCAGAGGGATAAACATGGTGAGAGCATGGCCCATGGAATCAATTAAGTAGGGCTTATGGGGCTCACTGAGACGGAAGTGGAAGTCAAAGATCCAGCATGGGTCTGTACTAAGTCTTATACATATATGTTATAATTGTTGGCTTGCTGTTTTGGAAGTACTCCTGACAGTGGGAATGAGAGTGTCTCTAACTCTTGTGCCTGCTTTTGGGACCCTTTTCTTCCTATTGGGCTGCCTCAGCCAGTCTTGATGTGAAAGTTTGTGTCTGGTCTTATTGTTGATGTCCCTTGTAAGCCTGCTCTTTTCTCAGAGGAGAAGGGGGAAAATGGATCTAGGGGAGAGGGGAAGTGGGGGTAACTAGGAGTAGAGAAAGGGGAAGTTGCTGTTGAAATGTATCGTATAAAAAGAATATACAAAAAAGTGTTTTAAAAAGGCTAACTTTTGATACAGCAGAGCCTTCAGATTCTGGCCTGTGCCTGCCTATCATCTTCATCTTTATTGGTTCAAACCATAGTATCATGGAGTTCTACGATATTTGTCTATGAACATGCACAGTCTCATGTATGAAGTTGACACAGTGTACCAGATGGCATACTAATTCTTCTGATACAAAGAAGAATGCTGTTATCTGTTCCTTATTCTTATTGATTAGTCTGTTCCTTTCATGCAGCTGAACTGAAAGGAGCTCCTGAGTGTTCTAGGAGAAAATGAGGGTTGCTTGGGCTGAGGCTCAGGGGATGGGAGTAGACTGTGTAAACAAGAGACTAGTGCCAAGTTATTCCCACGAAAGGAGAGCAAAGTAGAACAAATAGAAACACTTCAGATATTGACTCACTTCAGTGGATGTTATTCTGCAGCTTTCCTCAGCTGTTCAAAACCAGAGATCATCCAACACCAACTTTCACTACATCACCCAAGTTAAACCTCAACAAGGTCAAAGTCATGTACCTGAAGTGCATCAGAAGTGAGGTCATCACCATACCCACCTTGGTCCCCACAGTGAGTCCCTTGGGTCTGTCTTTTCTAAAAAGTTGGTGATAACAAGGCAACCAGTGAATGGAAAGTAATCTAATCTATACTTCTCAATCAAGGCTGAAAGCCATTATTAGTTAGAACCAGATAGTCTCAGAAGCAAGCTTTTCTACACAACCACAATTTGTAATCTCCTCTGGTAGGAAGGAGCTATTTTGCTAGCCTATAATTTTTACATCACTCCCAAGGAAATATCTCTGTATGCCTAAATTGTATGACTTGTCTTTACGAAAAGAAAATTATTGAAAATTAAGCTTTCAAAAATAAGGTAGACTTGACTCTAAAAATACTGTTAATGTCCAAGCACATAAACAGAAACAAATTAACAATTACCATTTCACAACTTTCAGAATGTTTATAAACATAAGTTTATTTTTTTCCGGAAAAACTAAAAATATCAAGACTTTTTAAAATAACATTTAAGAAACTTTTGACAAATTATTATTGAAAAATCATCTTATAGAGACATCATTACAAACAGTGATATGATTTTATTGACATCTTATAACCTTGAAGACATAGTATTTTAGATAGTGCTCCTATTATGTATGAATACTATAAATTTAGTTATTGGTATAACCTGGCAAAACAAATCAAAAGTAACTTAAAATCACATAATTTTATTTTTATGCGTGTGAGTTTAGGAACACAAGGCATCTAATTTGTATGGGAATTTTACTTTCTCCTTCAGAATTCTTATTTTATAGACAGCATTATTTTCATCAATTGGAATTGAATGATCACACTCATTATAATTCCATACTGGGCAAAGCTATTGTTTGAATGTTTCCTCCATTTCTTCCCCTATTTGGGGGGAATTATTTCACTAACTAGATGGCCAGAGATATAAATGAAATTTCCAGTTTATAAAACCATCCATTAAAACATAGACACATGTGACTGGTAGATTAGCTAGCAAATTTTGCAAGCAGAGTCACAGCAATGACAGCAGCCATGCTGAAGCAGAAGCAGGCTGGCACCAGCTGTGCTTTTAGACCTGTTTCTTAACTGTAACATGCCAGCATAGGTTGTCTGTGCTGGAAAGCTTTCTGAAATTCTAAGAAACTTGGATTTTTAACTAATGCTCTCGTGGCTGAGTCACAAAATAAATATTTTGTCTGGTCAGTGGAGGTTTAAGCTATTTCTGTATTTCTGAAAACTTCTATTGTAGAGTTTACAATTCTCTAACAACAAAACTTCTTCAGGGAAGGGAATCAGTGTGCCTTATTAATGTGAATAACACATTCAAGTGCCATGGAAATTAACAGCTAAGCTCTGAATTCAGGGTGTGCCTAATGAAAACCAGGCAGAGAAGCTAATAGGAAATTTAACACAGGGCAAATGTCATTATTGTTGTAAGAAGTATACTATAATCAAAATGCTTCTGAGTCTCGGGCAATGACCTACAGTAATAATGCTTTGTTGACCTATTTTAGAAATAATTTTTCATTACTAATTCAGTAAAAGAGTTCCCTTTTCAGTCATGAGGCATAAATAATGAAGACAAAATCAGCACCTGATTCTTCATTAAAAGTAACACAAAAACCCTGGCTCCTAAAGGAAGACTCCTGGTCCAGAGCCACAGTTCACAGAGGGAATAAAAACAAATACCTTTCATAGGTAAAGAAGTATAGTTACTTCTGACAAGGAAGGAAAAAAAAAACCAAAAAACAACAAACAAGATGTGGCCACGACACTGGATAACATTCCCTCTATACCTTCTGCACAGCCCAAGTGATGTGGTTTGCACATTGCAAGGCAGACTGATTATATTTTGTCTGATTAGAAAGAACAATTCTTTTAAATTCTTATGATGTCTTACCATATTTGGAACATTATTCCTGGAGGCCGCGTGCATATTTAAACATAACATATAGCGCCCATGAAAGTCCCTATAATGGAATTTCACCTGTGAATCTAGCCTGTCCTTCTTCTTCTCTGGCTAGAGATCCATGGGAACCTAAATTGGATGAGAACTCAAGGAATATTCTCTTTCCATCTAGCAGCAGAGAAAGAGAAACTGCCAAATAGAAAAGCTTACGACAGGCTTTATATGTAGTATATTATATAAAAACATATAAAAACAAATTCTAACCAATTAAAACTGGAGGAGGGGGGCTGCGAATAATCTGTATATGTTTTCTATCAAATATTCAAATATGTCACTCAAGGGAAAAAGACACTATGCTTCCAACAGTTGTTTCTGCAACAACATAGAACACATCCTCTAAAGAAAACGGCCATTTGAAATAGAGCCTAGGACAGGTAAACAGCTTGAGAAAGAGTGAGGCAGGCAGCTCCAGTGAAAAGGCAATGGCCACATGCCTTTGTTTTGGTCTAAAATCTTTTATGTGTCGGCCTAGTGATAAGCATATTAAAAAGGCCTGAAAGATGCCAACACTGGGCAGTAAGTTCTACACAGAGGCATAAAAGTTCTTTAGAATATTTTTTGAGATGGGATTTTACTATATCATCTATGATTGCTTCCAATTGCCTATATAGCACAGATGGACCTCAAACTGCAACCTGTTGTCTTCCTAAAAGTACTGGAATTATAGACCAGGCTACCTTACCTGTTCACATTAGACAAAGTTTAATTTTTGATAAAACAAAACATTGAGCTTTGCAATCACTATTGCTCTAGTGATCTGGATTTGAATAATATTTTAGTCAACACTGGAAAACTATGCTAGCAGAACAATAATCCCGGAATTATTGAGTCAAATCAATAAAAGTAAATATGAACACAAAGCAAAAGTAACTTTTACTAGTATGAACATCTGAGAGGTGAGCTGCTTTTTCAGGTCAGTCCTCCACATTCCCTCTGCACCTCTCTTGGCCTGGTTTTGTGCCCTATCAAGGTGACTCAAATGGGCTGTAATTAATCTCCTTTGCTGGCTAATTTTAGTTGGTTTCTGCAAACTGGGGACAAAAGTTAATTCTCATGCACCTTCTCCATCAAGTTGCAATAGGGAGCAGCATCTTTATTTCCTAAGCATCGTTGGAAAACTCTCTTGAAGTTCCTTAGGTTTCTTTAAGTTGCAAGTGTAAGGATGCCATGTTTGGTGTGTGAACTCTGACACACACACACACACACACACACACACACACACACACACACAGAGAGAGAGAGACAGACAGAGACAGAGAGACAGACAGAGAGAGAGACAGAGAGAGCACACATGAGTGTAGAAAGGCATAAATGAATTAGAATGCAGACCCAGGTATCAGAAAACTACAACCTAAACCGGGCGGTGGTGGCGCACGCCTTTAATCCCAGCACCCGGGAGGCAGAGGCAGGCGGATCTCTGTGAGTTCGAGGCCAGTCTGGTCTACAAGAGCTAGTTCCAAGACAGGAACCAAAAAGCTAAGGAGAAACCCTGTCTCAAAAATCAAAAAAAAAAAAAAAAAAAAAGAAAGAAAGAAAGAAACAACCTAAAAGGGAGTGGTAAAGAAAAAATGGACAGAAGCAGACACACAAGGCACAACTGCTCAAACCTGAATGGAGGGCAGGGTCTGGCTGGGAAGGCACTGCATGGTAATTTAAAGGTGGAAGAGCATATGCTAATGGGGCAGGACCTGTGAATTCTTCTCAATTCCTTTTTCTTTTTATCCAAAATCTCAATCATTCTGTCGATCTCTCTCCTTCAGCATCTTTATACTAAAAAGGCTAGGGGAAGTGTGTGGTACTTCCTTTCTGCTTTTTTACTGTACTTTCTCTACTATATATATCATAAAGTCCAATAACATGCCCACATAAAAACTTTGCTTCAACTAGTGAGATGAAAATAGGAATAAAACTAGAAATGCAGAGAGTAATACAATACATCTAAATGTCTCCCTACAAATCTTTAAAGAAAGAGCAGCAGCAAAATGTTAAATTCAGACAATTTTGAGCACTTTGAAGTGGCGTCCCCTAGTCCACACATGTATTTGTGAGTTCTTGTGTCAACTTAACTTGTTCTGAAAGTATATTTTGAAAAAGACATGAAGAAAATTGTATATACATCTACCCATAACCTGCTAAGATTTTTTTGAGGGGGAACCATCTTTTAAAAAATAGTGTGTGGTGTGTGGTATGTGTGTGTGCGTGCGCACACAACACAGTGATGTATGCATGTATGGGCATGCCTGTTTCTAGCAAGGTGCTTGTGTGGGTGCACAGAGAGAGGCCAACATGTGTCCTCTAGCACTCTCCACTTTATTCCTTCGAAGCAGCGTCTCTTCCTGCACACAGAACATAAGTACCCAGCACAAACCAGTAGGCTGGCACTCAGCAAGTCCCAGATTACAAGCTAGACCACTCCTGTCTTAAATAAATAGTAGAATTTGAACTGAGGCCTTCACTGTACTGAGGGTTCTCATAACTATTGTCTCATCTCTCTAGCTTTTTTGTTAAGATTTGGCTGCACAAAATAATTATTAGTCCCAACAATATGCCTTTTCTTTTTATATGTATCAAACTCACGTCTGCATCAAACTCCTCATTCTCTTTGGTAGAGTTAATAATCACACCTAGGGTCTTACATGCTAGGCCCATGCTCAACAATCGCTGAGCTGCACTCCAGTCCTTGAATCTAACATTTGTCACAATCTCCCTTGACTTTAAAGTTACTCAGATTAGAATAAGCTGAGTGTTATCTTTGACTGCTTTCCTTTTTTATAATCTATGGCAGATTCTTCAGCAAATTCTGACTGTTCTACTTAAAAAAATACGTTGAAGTTGGACATTTTCTACATAGCTATCAGTCTGTTTATGTGGCTTTATAGTTATCATTTTACCTAAAAATGACAATAATCAGTTTTATCCACTTAACTGCTGAAAAAATGAAGTTTCACAGAGAAAAAAAAAAACAGCTCACAAAATGGCATGCATAGGAAACAAAATTGAGATTTGAAAATAGCCTGGAAAATTCTCATGTTTTTGTTCTTTCTTATATTCTATGATAAAAATCAGCTTTAAAGGAACTGGAAAGATGGCTCAGGGATTAAGAGAATACTGACAGTTCCTCCACAGGACGGGCATTCAATTCCTAGCACCCACATGGCAGCTCACAACCATCTGTAACTTCAGTTCTAGAGGATCTGACTCCCTGTATAGAGGGCACCAGGTAGGTACATGGTGTACACACATGTGGATAAAAACATCTATACACATTTTTTTTAAAAAAAATTAAAAATAGACTTTTAAAACTTGGTTTATGACAGCCTGCTTCTAAGAAGTTATTTTTTTTCTCCTGATTTAGGACAATCAAGAGGTTTCATTGATTTGTTCTTTATAAACTTTTACAAGAAGGTATTTGCACATGCATTCAAAACTCAAAATACAAAACAAAATAACATGATAGTTATGTCATTCATGGCAAATTTAGCCTTGTCACAGCTTTGAAAAGAAATCCAATTAAAGAGTTGTTGGGTGGTGACTTGTAGAAAAAGATTATTTATCCCATTCCATTCTACATAGCCAGGAGCCAGACAGAGAAGCAGCTGGGTGCAAGGAAGCATTAGGGAGCTAAATCTAGGGTACCGCCAGGGAAGAAGGTGGCAGCTGGGAGTGGGGAGGGTTTCAGCATCCAACATTTAAAAGGATCCAAACAGGAAAATGCCAGCTGGAAGAAGGAGGGTGCTAGGCATCCAGTAACCTTCTGGTAAGACCAATTTTCTGTCTGGTATAACAGAAAACACATGCCACATGTTAAGTACCCCAGGTTTTGAAGGGGAGAAGTGCATTTTCCCAACAATTATCATGTTCATTCTGTGAGTGTCACCCCTAAAAGGGAAGGCACCAGTGAGGACGACCTGCTATTAAGTCAGCACATTTTGCCCTATGTCAGCATCAGGATGGTTCTTCTGAGTAACAGAATAATATGCCAAACAAACCATTAAACATTTTATATGCTCCCTAATTTAAACTGGGAATATGAGGGGCCCTTAAGGTAATTCTGTCTTTAAAGGGTTTATCATTAAAAGGGTTATGGGAGTTAATTCCATTAATACACACAGGCGTGCATGAGCACATACACTCACACAGATGCACAGAGGGTGAGATATATACTTCAAGAATATGTGGCATCTAAAGATTGTGCTTTAAACTCTCAGTTGATCAGCTCCAGAGGCCTAATTTTGCAATCAGCTAAACCTACAGAACATTTTCACCAAGTGCTGCAAATCAGCAAAATATTAAATGGATCTTGAAAAAAATGATTATGAATCCACAGTTCTGTTTGACTGTATAATTCTATTTAAGATTAAAATTACTATCATAAAAGGCCACTTTCTGAATGTAATTCCACAAAAACATCATCACAAAAGCTTTTACTGCTATTTATGTCAGAATGTATTTTAAACAGTTCTAATCATTTACCTTTGTGGACACTTAATTAAAATTACAAAACCAATTTTAATCTGTAGTCCAATTAATATGCAAATATATGCAAATGTGGTAAATCAAGGTGGTGATTAAGTTAAGGACACTCTATTTCATGTCTGCTTTAAGTGTGAAAACAAACAATCTTTTTTGTAATTGTACTGATGGATTGTGATGTTTATAGGGTTAGTATGGGGTACAAATGTTTATGCATCAACATTATGCCAAAACAAAGATTTTATACTCTGGAGTGATTTAGCATCCAGCATACATTCAGATGCAACAAAGTCATTTTGCAGTCATCTTGTGAATTAGAATAAGGTCAAAGCAAAGTTAAATTTCTATGTCATCCATTTGTATGGCTATTTAAAATTCAACAATCACTTTCTGATGTGTTAGGTAAGAGCCAAGAAGTCTCAAGAATGGCATATTATCGCCCTTTATCATTTACGGTTTCTAATATACTGGTTTATCTTTGATACTATTACAGCAATCATTCTCTCATTAAGGTACAAAGATATTCAGCCTTTTTAACCCCTCTTTTACACAGGTTTTAAATACAGAGAGTACATCCAAGTGACCATTGTAGCTTGCAGAAATGCACAACACATTCTCAGCATCAATTCTCTGCTCGTTCCCCCCTTACTGCCTAGGCACTGATGACAATTTCCTGAAGAACTGGCTCCCAGAGCACTGTTAAAAAGAGCACATATGTAAATTTTGAAGGTATTTCTTAAATGCATAGTAAATATTAGGAGGATATTTTGAATTTTCTCTATTTTCAAATAATCTGTTTTGAAATATGTATGTAACAAAGATGAAGACAACATAGGTTTACTTGCTGAAAAAGAGACAGTAGAATTTGGGGCTTATCGTGTAGTTGAGTGACAGAGCACACTTAGCAGATATTAGAGTCCTAGGTACAATTCCAAAGAAAAGAAAAAAGGAAGGCAAGAAAAGAGAGAGAGAGAGAGAGAGAGAGAGAGAGAGGAGAGAGAGAAGACAGGAAATCTCAAAGCTTTACTCCTAATAAAATATCTATTAACTATTATGCAACCAACTTGTGCCAGAAAAACATTAAGAACAATAGACTGATCATAGTGTTTAGTGAGGATGTGATTATTTTCAGTTTTTAAAAGAGTACAGAATTGCCCATAAAAAATTTAAGATGATTGAAAGAGGATACTTAGGAATAATACCTTTGGTTATTAATATATCACAATTCTAAAATATTCTTTTCAGCATTAAACAGTCAGATACTGATGAACAATTTCGGCAATGCAGCATCAATCAGCTTTTTAAGCACTTATTTCTAGATATATTTTCTTTTTGCAGTTGCATTATTTAAAATAATCCTTCCTACTTGTAACTGAAGATGTAGTCATGTACAGTGTCCAATTTCACTTGAAAAATGTATGTGAAGTTGCAGTGATTTTATCATTTTGTCCCTCTAAATTTAAAACTAGTGTCATTCTGTGAAGGTAGATAAAAAGCAATACGCTTTAGTGTTATCTTTTTTAAATCAGGTAATGTGTCCTTAAAATGCTTCTAGAAACGTCTCTCTCTCAATCCAATTAATTTTACCATTCGTATTTTGAAATCCTCAAAATACCTAAAGTTTCCAAGAACACAGATACTAATAAATGCTGACTATAATTGCTACATCTATTTTTCCTTTAACTGTTCCACTGTTACTGTCATTATTTTGCATTGTATATATTCTTACAAATAAGTCATTCTCCTAAAATATTTTTAAATGAAATTGTAGACAACAAACCATTAAGTTCATTTCTCTCTCTGAGTAGGTGTTTAGGGACTGTAATTTTCTAAATGTATCTAGTAACAACATACTCCATTATGAAACAGTCTTCATGTGACAATGCACCTAAGACAGCAGCTTACATTTATATTAACAAACTCTGTCTTCATTATAGTGCAAGGACAAAGCAAGACTCCCTTCCCCAATTTAGATCCAACAGTGAAATACATAGCACAGTGCAACATAAAATGAAAGGAACATAAAATGCACTGCATTAAATATTAGGAAAATATAGCAAGCACAGAACTGCAGAACCAGCAGCACAGAGAGCTGCGCTAAGACAATGGACCATCTTCTTGAGAGCAAAGAAAGTAGCTTGAAAGTTACATAATCAATGAACTGAAGTCAATATTTTTTTTTTTAAAAATGACATCTCTAACTTTTCTGAAGATTTCCTAATTTTCTAAAATTAAATATATCTAGTGTTACAAAATGTCATCTGTATTATAATCTGAAAATTATGTTAACCAATATAGTGGAAACTCTGAGCCAAACAGACAACTCCTCTGGCCCAATTCTCCTAGGAATATGTCACAAAATTGTATTAACTGGTACACAGAATCCTGACATGACACTGGAAAACAAAGAATTAATGAATAGGAACACAGATCAAAATATCATCTAATTAAGAGGCCGTCATGATGGGGTATCCTGCTGGCTGTGTGTGAGAAAAGAGGGCTGCTATTAGAGGAGTTTGAGACAGCCCTTAGTTTACACTGTACACTAATCAGAGGCATAGAAGAGGTTTAAAATATTTTTACTAAAACAAAGCATTAACAAAGAACCCAAAACTTGTTGCATTTATAGAAGTTCATTAAATACATTGGCATCTTTAGAATATTAAAAAAACAACAACCCAGAAAACTTTGATCTATTAAATAAGGGTAAGTTTGAAAAAGAAAATGATGTCAAGTTTTTAATAATCATTATACTAAAGTGCTAAGTTTTAAAAAAATAAACATTTTTATTATTGTATATATGGTATGGCCAGTTACACACAAATAATTCCAGTTGTGTGTAAACACATCGAGTTTATATTTTCCAACCACAATCTTCTTTCAGATTGGACAGATGGCTTCAGAAAAGGGTAAAGTTTACAGAAATGAATTCTTGTCTTCCTTTTCATGTAGTTTACTGATAATCATGCCTAAATAAACTGATTTGACCTTGGGAATGTCTCACATTCCTTAGAGCAGCCCTTTTGAATAATCACCAAAACTTACACATCTGAGATGATGTTGGACCTCCTCCCAGAAAAGCCTTCATCCTAATGGCCACCTAGGGGGATTGGAAGGCCCTGCATTTTCTCCAGATTTCCAGGAGGCTGAATGTTGCCATTGCCAGCATCAGTCCTTGCTGTCCCTATGCCTTGGGTGGAGAAAAATTAAAATGAACCAACCACACAGAATAATACGACATTATCCTCAGGGTGCAGTTTCTTTTAATCAAACAAATCTTTTCTGAACTATATTACTCTTAAGTCCCAGAAGTTCACAAAAAGGGAGAGAGTGGGAAAACAGGGAGTATCTAGCCTTCTTTCAGTCAAGGATATACAGCCAGCTCAGGAAAGAGAAGCCAGAAAAAGCCTTCGCATCTGTTTGCCATTCAAGACCCAACCCTAGAGTAAATCATCTCAGAGATTCTACTGAATCTACAATTTTCTACAACTAGTGTGTTTATTTCTTTGCTCACGCGAAATGCCACGCATTCAAAACCTGTGGGTCAGAGAGCAAGCAATCTAGAGTGAGACTTCATCTTTACTTTGATTATATTTTTATGCTGAGAAAAAAAAGTCTCATGTCCAGAGGGGAAAAGCAGTTATAATTTCATATTTTCTTTGGAACCTGTTCTTTTAAGCCTTTGGTTTCACTGTAGCATGTCCCAAATAGAGTCTATGTGGATGAGACTTAACCTGGTAAAAAAAAATATTTTCTTATTAACACAATTAAAAGAGTCTACACATTTTAAACTATCCAGACAAGCCTGAGGATTCTTTGTAATGTGGATGTAATGACTTCTGTGTCATCTACTGAGACCGAAGAGAGTTGAATGACAACTTTTCCAGCGTCATTCAATTAGTTCTTACCCGAGCAGGGCATCAGGAAAGCTGTTTAGAAGCTAATCGGGAATTTTTCTATTACCCAGAAAGGAAATCTATCCTTAAAATCTTATCAGTAATCCACAACATGAGATCAGACTCGAAGGAAAGAGCAGCTGAAAATCTGAAAGAGATTTTTCTACTTTTGTAATCCTTAGCATACACATGGCAAGCTTGAAGGCTACTTTTCAGGTTGGAAAAATTTTCATTAGCGCTTGAAAAATATAAAGACAAGACTACTTCATTATGCCTGTACATCTACTGGCTGCTATGGGGTTAAAATGGGGGGACTATCTACCACCAGACATACTAGGTTTCATGGCGTTGCAGCTTATTCTGACATTTGCCCACTTCTGCCTATATTTAGAAGAGGGGCCAGAAAACTGAATTCCCGAAGTGAGATCTTGGGAGGGATTATCTTTATTAATGCCAACAATACCATGTGCATAAAATCTCTAAGTTAATTGAAAGTCGCAACTTAATAACACAGACGATCCAAATGGACATTTCCTTATGGTGGCACAACATACTGAACATACTGTAAAAGCAAGAACTGTGACTATGTCTTTTAGGGATGAAGAAATAATTACTTTTAAAAACTGAGTTTCCTAGTAGTAGTTACAACTAATGTACTGGAGAATACTTTTTTTTTATGTATTCTTTTGAAAGAGAGGGAACATAATACAGCCCAAGTCATATGATGATAGCAACTCTGGATCAATTTAATGAGAATAATATTGTTATGACCCCTTGAACAGTTTAACATCTCATTATAGATGGACAGTATAGTTTAGCAACTACGAAGAGTCAGAGAAGTTTGTGAGTTCACAGATAGGACTGAGGGGTAGCATGGTCAGGAGAAATCCATCTGAGGCTTTCCCAGATAATAAGTATGAAACAACATTTTTTTAAATAAAGCGTTTAATCATACCAATCTCAACTGGGGAAAATTAAAGTTAACATAGATAAGACTGCTAAATATCAATTTCTCTTGATGCATTTATCTCCTAAACCTTAAACCTGATGACAGACTTCTGCACAAACTAATAGAAATGAGTAGATTTTAGTAAAAAAAAAAAAAATCCCATGTCCTAGTTCTGTAGAGTTAATATTGAATTTATTAAAGGCATGGACTCTGTAGGTGCTGTGCCCTATACAACCTCTTTTACAAATGAGATTGGGGCTGTGTAATATTCGAATGCTTTGTCTAGTCACATGGCTAGTAGTCACTAGCAAGGCCGAGACTGACAACCTGTCCCTGGTCATCTAGTGTCAAGCTCTCTTTTGATTTTACCAGCTGACAATACAGAGAATACGTTGGTGCTTCATTTGTTGGATAACCACACAATCATGAAGTAAGTGTGACCCAAGGCATGTGAATATACACATAAATATAAACATTAAAAAACTGAATGGTAAAATACTGTTATATGTTTGCAAGAAAAAAGAGAAAGTGCTGGGATTAGGGGTCTTGTATTTTTAATCTTACTTAGAGACAGAGTAAATACCAAATTAAATAATCAGTCTTATATAATGATACACTGAAATATATAATTTATTTGAAGATTAACAAAAAGGCAAAAGCTAAATTTCTTATTAGCTTGTAACTGGTTTTGTTATGTCCCCAGTCCAACTTCTTTCCATTCTAGTTATACAAACTGGAGAACACAGAGAACTTGCCAACATCACTTAACTGAAAAATGTTTTAGCTTTACTTCTCAGGATGAGGAAAATTAAAGATAAACTGACTTTTGGAATGCATATACTTTCAAATCTTACACAGCTGGAATTTAACCAGACTTCTAATTGGAAATATAAAATCAGAGAATTTTGAAATGCAGGGGGACTTAAGACAGAATCCAGTTTGATGATTTCACTGTACAGATTCAGACACTGAGGTTATGAAAGGTTAAGTGATGAGTTTGACCACACACAGCTAGTTAGTAGCAGTGCAACAACTCCAAACAACTGCCTGGAGTGCTTCTCACCAGGGCAAGCATTTAAAGCATTATCCACGACATATGTAATGTTGTCCAAATATGTTCAGAGGCCATAGATGGGCACAAAGCCAGCTGTCAGGAAAGAGGACCATGACCCCAATAAAGAAGGTGTGGTTTAACTCTTGGAAAAAGCCAAAATATGCAGTCACTTATGCCTAAGTTTCCTCCTTGATGTACAGATATTTTTGACATATATGTTGCAAAAAGTAAAAAAAAAAAGAAAAAAAAACCTCATGCTTTTCCTACTTTGGTGGCTGAAAAGTTCAATTAACTTTCAGAGATAAGCACTCTGTAAAACTGTGAGCTTGCAACTGATTGTGATTGTAAGCTAATGCTTCCACATGGTTTACACACGTCACTAACGTAGAAAGGTCTACCTGAAACTTTGAAAAGAAATAGTAACTCATAAGTCAAGACACTGAACGTAGTCCGAATGTGTGTATGCTTTAGGAGAAATGCAGGAAACACAGAACGGGGAGGGCTTCGAAGAG
This sequence comes from Microtus oregoni, assembly GCF_018167655.1. NCBI lineage: Eukaryota > Metazoa > Chordata > Mammalia > Rodentia > Cricetidae > Microtus > Microtus oregoni. The sequence goes on from NW_024543096.1 coordinate 2,344,649, forward strand.
GACTGCTTAGCTAGTCCTATGTGTCTTTGCACACCAAAAGTGTCATTTGTCTTGGCTGATTATACTGAAAGACATGCTTCTATTACCAAACTATTCCAATGTCATCAACCATGGATATAACAAAAATGTACATAAATTCTTTTGAGGTTCTCAAATATCAGATCTTTCCATGTATTTTGCTCTTGGAAGTCATTTTCACAAGTTTTCTTTAATGATTTTGAAAAAGATGGGTGTTGTAAAGACAAACAGAGGAAGCATGAGGCCAGCACAGCACTCACAGTACCGTGCGGCAGGACTAGTGTATTTAGTGGCCCCACGCTGCATGAGCGTGGAACTAAGAGAGGAGTGCTGTTTTCGCCTTTCATTCAGTTCAGTCACAAGTTTAATTCTATTGCTACTGGTGATGTGTTTGATGATTCTTGCACCACACCAACAGTGGCATTGTGGATCCCAACGCCAGATCACACTGTTTTCAGCAAGCCCTCTTCTTTAAACAAGCAGAGCTCAACGTTTAGCCTCAGTGTGAGATAAAACCAGAGTACAGCACTGCAGGATGGCTGTGGATGGCTGTGGGACCTATTTTTACTGCACAGAGCAATCCGGACAAAATTATGGGAAACGGTTTCAACAACTATCTTACTATTCTCAAGTGGGCAAGTGCTGCTAAAACTGAAGGCAGTTTAAACAGTCCACTTTGAGATCAACTTCTATGAGGAGGGGAGACGAGAAACACCATCCTCCTTGTTACACTGAGGATGGAGGCCGTCATACACAGACGACCCGGGGCAGCTAGGAAATCACCAGTACTGGCTGCCGACGTGCATTCTGCAGTTTTGAGGATGTTAAGGAACTTTGTTTAAAAACAGCCAATTTGCCCATTTAATGAGCAAAACAGTGAAGAGTAATACAAATTTTCTGCATATTTGGGAAATAAGGATAATTATTTTTTAATGCATACTCACAGAAAATGTAAGAGAAAAACAGGATTTACAAAATTAAAAGCAAATTAGTTTTTCACTGTTATGAAGGAATAACTGATACAATCATTGCTCTATTCTTCCCTATCAAGATACAAAGGTCATTTTCTCCCAAGCAGCAAAACTAAAAACTGCACACAATGGATTCAAAGACTGGTAAATTTTATAAAATTTCCACACCTTGGAACATTTATATTAACTAATTAAAAATCAGGCTAATTAGAACTGGTACCATGTAATGTAAGATGAAAAGACAGACAGCTCATATGATATACTATGACTCTCTAGGTATTTTTCACTTGAGAATAGTGCAGGTTCAAAAATGGACCACTACGCATCCTGCATACGACAAAGCCACACTCACCATAAAATGTCAACTCCAAAAGTTAAACAGACACCAAATAAAGTCACACACAAATTTAATCTATAGTAAAAAAATTAAAGAGCATGAAAGTCCTAGAAGCCAATCATTTCCTCAGCTTCCATCCTCATGCTGGTGCACAGGCAGTAGCCGCACCTACAGTGTCGCCAGGTGAACAGTTGCCTGCAGTATTACTCACATCTGTTTATTCACATCCCTATTGAGTTATAAATCACAGCATCTCTCATAAATTTTACTTGAAGTCTGAATTAATCCATATCTATGTGCATACATATATGCAAACAGCTATTTTTGCATTTGTTTGTGTAGACAGAGCTCAGATACAAAGGCAAAACTGATGATTATTATCTTAACAGTTGAGAGTGCTCTCGATTTTATAAAATTACAAACAAACTACACTATTTTACAACCATAGGAAAAGTTTTATAATTTTCTTTGTAAACTTTTATTGTGAATGGACAAAATTTCTTTTCATCTTTTCATCATTTGCAATATGCTTTATTGTCTTATATGTATTATAATATTGTATCCAAACTACAAGGATTTACACAATGGCAGAAAAGAGACTCTAGGAATTTTAAGTCAAAGATTATGTGTTAAGATGTCATTGACAACATATTTAGATATTCATTATGCAGAACATTCCAGGATTTGACGACTGTAATTTGAAAGCTCTGGCTCCATTTGGCCTGGAAGGAGAGCGTGCTCCACTCTAGCAGACGAGTGCACTCATTGACTGCTCAGTTCACAGTCTCTGAACACAACACCATCCACCAAGAGTCAGCTTTCATAATTCAACAGTACAAAGTCTGCAAACACATGTAACCTAGATCCATATTTCCCAGTGACAGCATATGATAGCAGAATGTGAAGTATTAATGCTGGTGTCACTACAGTCCTACACTCTACTGCACTTTAAGAGAAAGCAGCTGCTGAGATGAAATGTGTGCCAACTGTCTGAAGACAGAAACATAAGAAACGTTCCTTCTGTTACAAAAGGAGAGACACACAAACAGACTTGCTTTAGATGCTGCGAGCACAAAGTTTCCTCCTTTCGGTTTTTAAATTTCTCAGAATAGACTCACCAATTCAACATACACAGAAAAAGATGCATTTAGGCAAACCAACACCCGTCTCATAAGAGTACCCTGCAAAGAGCCTATGACTATACTTCTGCCTCTTATGAAACAGTTTATTCACTGAGTTCTCATATCTAGGAAAATATAAGTGCTATCTATGGAGCAGATCACATTATGTAACTGAGCATTTCATATTAAAAACATATGGTCCTTAGGTCTTCCTTTAGTAACATTATATAGTTATTATCTTGAAATAATCACCTGATTCTTTTTATTTTAACATATTCCTGAAGAAAGCAGGCTGTCTCTTTCCCTTATCAGGGACCTGGTAGTTTTTTTGCTTTGAATAAACCATTTGCAAGAGGTGAACTTCATACACTCTAGAGTGGCATTTTGTTTCTTCTCATGATATAAAGATTGGCAATTTCTTGAAGAAACATGACATGCTGACTGGTATAGGATATATTCTTAACAAAACTGGGCAAAATGAACCAAGCATAATACTGCTACCCTTTAAACACAGCTCTGCCATAATCTTAAGCATGTGACATAATCTGAATGGCTTGGTTATAATTCACTTAAGAACTAGTACCACCTCATTGACCCCCTTATCAAACAATTTATTGTGCATTTGCAGACTGGACAATGAAATAAAGGAGGTAAAGTATTAACAGTGACACTATTTGGCAACCTCATAGTGGAGTTCATTCAAAAGGCAATTTTAAAATTGAATGAAGAGGTTTGACTAGGCAATAAAAACAGCCACAATGTCAGTGAACAGTACTTAGGAGGAAAGCCTCTAATTATCCTATTTATAAATCAACAGTAATTTTACTGATGACTTCTTCTTGTAGCTGATTAAAATAACTTCAAAAATTTTAAACCAGATCATATGCATTTTGTTAAACGATAATTTAAAATGTTATTGATTGCTTGAAAATGATAAAAACTTGAAAGCAGGAATGAGACAGCATTTCTAGGTAGAAACATTACTACGATCCTCCACAACATAATTATAGCACTGCCCTTGGGGAAGGGGATTTTATTTTATAATGAGAATGTTTACACTGTTATGGGGTTCAATCTATCTGGGAGGGAAGGTTAAACTTCTTTCCATTAAAGACAGCCTTATAATGAAAAGCTCTGAAAGGAGAATGGAGTCTAATATAGTGGATGTAATGGCCTATTAAATGATTCACACACAAAAAATGAATCAAATTCATTGTATCTCACTGCTGTTTTATGACAAAATTGTTGAAAAATAAAACTATTGTCAAGATAATTGCATATTACATAGGCTGCATTACTGTAAGCAGTACTCCCGTTGGATGACCTAGAGTTTAATTTTTAGGTACATTAACAGGACATTACATTTTAAATACTTTACATTATTGGAATGTTTTTAAAGAATTCCACTTTTACTCTCTTGGCAAAATCAATTTAGACTTAAAGTCATGTTACAATTGTGCATCATTCTTTTTCAATTAAAAATTTCCATACATTCTTTATGATGTCATTCTTCCATTCCTGCAACAGATGCTAGTTTATACACCAATTTACTAAACGGCTGCTTACCGGGAATACACAATTGTAGATGTAACCTCTCTGTTGAGCTTATATTCCCAGATTTCCTCTCAATAAATGTATGTTTTCAAAATAATTTGCCTGTTTAACAGCAATCTCTAATTATAACACAATACCCTCAAGTGATCAAATGAACAACAAAACGATTACATGCTTTCAGAGTGTAGTTCAGTAACCATTTCGAGTAAGAATGACATCCTTAATATTTTAAGAAAGGAGTGTTTCCATGAGTGAGTTCATACACAATTTTAAATTAGGCTTTGGAAAGTATAACTTTAAATAGATTAATTTGTTGTGCTCTCTGAGAACCTACCAAGAAATACCACAAACTAGCGACACCCCAAAGATGTTTACTAACTGGGGCTAGGTAACAAAGAGAATAGAACTATTTTAAAGCAACATCTTTACTTTAACCAGTCCACATGTGCAATCTACCAGCATTGCTAGGCTTCAAGTATAGTTGCCAATGTTTCAAACAATGAACTCTGCCAAAGTGAATTAAAGACACTCACCAACTTTGAAGGAATTTAACAATTATACATTTATTTTCAGATTTTCACTCTCTAGACAAACTGAATCATCAGTACTTAATTTGAGTAAGTGATTCTGTGATTCTGTTAATGAATTCATTAAAATATGTGTATATGAACATATATGTGTGAAATTCTGGCAAGGAAACACCCATGGAATCACGAAGGAAAAACACTGGATCAAACACTATACAGCATCACCTCTTTTTCAAAAATAATTTTCTTTAACTACTGAAAATATTTGTGTTCCACACATAAACAAATTTCTTCTAATTTTACATCTTTATATCAATCAGGAAATTACCTATCATTAACAATTTTTCATTCATTTCTGGCATAAAATATTTTTCTACTTTTAGGTGAAAATACCTTTATGAAAACCCTTTAAGAAGGTACTGTTGCCATTTATGTTTAGGACACGTTTAACCTCTTTTTCTAATCTCACTCAGTCTGTTGTAAAGTTTGGAGAGGAAAGTATCTGTGAGTTTCAGTTCTACCTTTCCCCTCCCTCAAACAGAATTAGACAAAAAGAGGTTTAAGGGCTTTCTAATCTACATAGTGCCTAGAGGATCAAGGCAAGGAAAGAGAAAGCAAAAGGAAATGAAAGCCTGCAGTAAGTATTTCTTCCTAGTGGGGTGTGTGTGTGTGTGTGTGTGTGTGTGTGTGTGTGTGTGTGTGCGTGCGTGCAGGGTCTGGAGTATGAGCACAGAGAGACCTCAGATGTCTTTCTTTCACTACTGCTCTCAACCTTACTTTTTGGGACAGAGGCTCCTACTGAACCTGAACTCCACTGTTTGGGTTGACTGGTTGGCCATGGAGCTTGGGGAATCCTCAGTGTCTGCCCTTCAGTGCCAGGATTATAGTTGCAAGAGAGGTAATGCCTGACTTCTATATAGGTACCAAGGATCTGGGCTCGGTTCCTGTTGCTACAAACACTCAGTACTCACTGAAACATCTGCTTAGTCCAGTGGTTCTCAACCTTCCTAATACTGTGACTATTTAAAACAGTTTCTCATGTAGTGGTGACAAAACCATAAAATTATTCTGCTGTTACTTCATAATTGTAATTCTGCTACTGTTATGAACTGTAATGGAAATATCTGTGTTTTCTGATGGTATTTGGGGGTCCATGACCCACAAGCTGAGAACCACTGACTTAATTTTGTTAAGCTTTTTTCCCCTCCCCTCTCAATTTTCAGTATTTGGTCATCAAAGAACAAAATCTGGAAATATATCTAAAGAAATAAAAATGTGGTAAGGTGCCATTTGTTTACCTCTGAATTTGAATACAAGAGGATCTGTGACTTGGTGGGTTACTCATAAGGTCTGGACATAGAATTTGAATACAAGAGCATCTGTGACTTGGGGGGTTATCCATAAGGTCTGGACATAGAATTTGAATACAAGAGGATCTGTGACTTGGTGGGTTACCCATAAGGTCTGGACATAGATATTCTAGAGAGGACAGCAGTCCAAGTAACTCCAACCATAGCTGCCTGTGATAATGGTATCAGAGAATTAGACGGGAGTGCTGGAGACAACTTCAGGGGAGACCTAACAGTTCACAGGCTTTCAGCAGCAATAAGGGGGCTTCAGCTCTACAAAGCTTCCTATACAGCAATAAAGGAGGAAAGATGGAAGAAGAAAAGAGGGAGGAAAAGGAGAGTGTGATGAAGAGTGGCGAGTCAGGAGAACAGCAAGATGAAAGGAAAGAAAGCTAAATTTGGGAATCTGCCACAAATACCCATACCCTATTCAAAGAGCCTGAAATCCTAACACTGTGGCAATATTCACCGACTGGGATCCAAGGGTGCAGAGAAAACCTGGCACCGTTATGGATGTGTATATGTTGTTAGTATACTTTGTGGCTAGTCAAGAATGGTTTTCCAAACTAGAACTGCTGTTATCAGACACTTTATAGTATGCATGTTGGTGAACAAACACATAAGGGAACCTTGCAGTGTAGATATATTTTAAGAATATTAAATCAATGCAAATATCAAAGTAATCTGATCAAGCATAGTATTTTTGTTTGTTTTGATGACCAACAAACTGATGTTACTCAAAGGTGGTAACTAAACTGGGACACTAGCACTGAACAAAGGAAGGAATCCACAAAGCACATGGCTGCGGACACTCTAGTTCAGTGAAGATGGGGGAAATACCTGGCTGTCAATGTAATCTTTCCCCTGCTTCTGCTGTTTTCATGGCTATGGTGTGATAGAGAAGGCTGAATGTATCTATTAAATAAAAAAACTAAGAGCAAGGCATGACGAGATATATTTATAATCTAACTGGAAGGCAGAGGCAGGAGGACTGTCATGAGTTTGAGGCCAGCTTTGGCTACATAGCATGTATAAGGCCAGCTAAGGCTATAGAGTAAGACCCTGCCTCAAACAAACAAACACAAACAACAAAAGGCATGGCATGGCAGTTACAGGCAACTGTACCAATCCTTAGCAGTCATTTTATAAAATCCTATTACTAAAGATGAAGAAATTAAGGTACTCGTGAATTGATAGAGTCATGATACCATAAAGGGGGGGGGGTAAAGATGAACTCAGGACTTCCTGCTTTTTCAATCATTAGCTGTGCACTTTAACAGCAGATTTTAGCTACAAAACATGTAAATCTATGACATTCCTCATACCTCAAAGGTTGCCAATCTGAAAAGAAATGTATACACACAAGGCTATACACTTAAACTAAGGTCAGTAAAATCTGCCTTAGTTTCTGTGGTGTTTTAAAGTATGTATCGGCAAAGAGGGTGTGGAAACCTTACTCTTCCCTCTAGTGAGGTCTGTATTTACTATACAGAGTTGGCACTGGGTAGAAAGAAATATGTAAAATGGTCTTAGGCTTAGATCTACAAACAGAATGCTATCATTTGACAAAGAGACAAGAATGGCAATGGCAATGTCACAGATTCATGAAGCATACAGTCTATAAATGGACCCTGATCCAAGTGCCTGTTGACTTGGTCAGAAACGGCAACATAAAAATGCGTATCCCGTAACATTTTCTGTAGGGTTATGCACCACTGTGAAAGAAACCTATCAGGAGTTGGTGAGATGGATCAACAGTAAAGAGCATTTGTTTTGCAAAAATGTGGGTTCTAACTCAAGTATCCAAATTACAGCTAACAATCATCTATAACTCCAGTTTCAGAGGACATGATGCCTTCTTCTGTCCACAGACATGGTTTGCATACGGTGCACAGAAATACATGAAGACAAAACACCAATAAATATTAAAAGAAATCTTAAAAACATAAGAAAACTATTTTGGAAAAATAATGAAAGAAAGGCATCCTGATAAACAATATCAGGTGAGCCCAGACTTCATCCATTCCTTTTGTGGGAATAAACTTGTGAGAACAGCCTCCTGGACTCTACAGATATAACAGCCTACCAGGTGAGGACTGCTAAATTAGCTCCAGAGAAAAGAGACACAAAGACAACCAACATTGAACTCTTGACTCACAGACTCCCATGAAGAACTGTTTAGAAATGGTTTGCTATGCAGCAATGTTTAACCAGATAAAGCTTCAATTTTCTCAATTGTAAAAATGGAGAAATGTTGGGGTGGGGTAAGAATTAAATGAGAACTATGCAATGTATCTAAGGAACCCTAAAAGAGAGCAACCAACATATAAAAACAAGGAAGGCCACAAAAGCTCTTTAAAATATTGAGAGTATTTGACACGCAAAGAAGAAAGCTCCAGCACCCATCCTATCACTAGTGAACACTGTGCCATTCAAGGAACCTGACTTATCTAGCTTGTTTGGTGTCTGACAGGACAAGCAAGACTGAAGATGCTGATGTCAGATATAGGTTTATGCACTCTTTCAATTGTTTTTAAAGCACAAAATGAAACTATTTTTCAATTTTACATATAACCCCATCACTTTGACTGAATGTCTGACCCTTTACTCTAGATTTCAAGTACTTATTTCTGATCTTATACTTATGAAAACAAATATTTCTACAATATAAAAGCATTTTTTTTCCATTCCAAGTCAAAGAGTGCAAGATTAAAATGAGAATGATGGAGCTGGGCATGGTATCAAAAACCTATAGTTCTAGCAACTGGGAGACTGAAGCAGGAGGATCCTGAACTGGGGACCAGGCAGGTTAGCAGTGAGTTTGAGACAAGCCTGAGTTATAAAGGGAGATTCTGCCTCAGAGGGAAAAAATCAAATTCTGGGGATCCAGCTTTGTAGTAGAATGCTTTGCTAATATGCATAATGTCCCAGACTAGAACTCAAGTACCACAGCAAAATTTTGTTTACATTTCCTTTATACTAGTTATGGCTATTCAAATATGGCTGATCATTCTCACCCACAAGTCATCTCATCAAAATGTATAATTAGACCTGTAGAGTTCATCTTTTTATTACTCCATTAACATTTAATTTCTATCCCAACTAAGTGGCTGCTACCAAATGATAGCAATACATATTACTTCTTTGATATTAAAGCACGAAACAGAAAAAATAAAAATAGTTTTTACTCTTGGTACTCTATTCTCCAGAAGGAAAAAAAAAGTTTATTTATGGAAGTTGTGCCATTTATATATAGTGTTTTTATATTATTTTCTTCTGCATAAAACTAATAGAAGCAAAACCTGAGTGACAAACTCCCTTCAAATATGTTAAAAAGAGAGAGAGAGAAAGATTAAAGGTCCCATACCAAGAGATTCCTATGCAGTCAGTCCTTGGAACCTCTATCAGGAAACCACATTGTTAGCATCCGCTGGGTGAATTTTGGCACCTATGGGTATTTATTCAATCACTCTGAGGTGTGCTCTAAGGCTGAGGTCAGAGCTCAGCACACTTGTTCTGTAGAGAACTAAATTATAAATATGTTAGGCTCATGAGTCTTAGGATTCCCACTGTAAATATTCTACTCTGTAGTATCAAAATATTTCTCAACAATGACACATAAATATAGAAGTGGATGTGGCTATGTTCCAATATAATGTTATTTACAAAACAGGTAGTCAAATTCTGGTCAATAATTGCCAATTCCTTCTATAAAATATGAATTAACTTTGGTTTATTATGTAAGCACCAAAATTAGATCTACTGAGAATCAAGCATTTAGACAGTGAAATCAACTCTATCAATCATTTCATTCACTGTTCTTTCACATTCGAGAGATGGGGATAGGAATTAATTTTTTGCTCCCAGATTCTTAATTTTCAGGAGTGCCCTATTTGATAAGATTTTAGGTAGATCCTTGTGTTTAAATGAATATTTTGCACAACACCAGTTCTAAGCTATACATCTTAGCACTGAAAGAAAGCAATCAGCTTTGGAAGGCTTACTGAATAGAAAGCAAGGTAATTTAGACACCATGAAATTCTAACTCCACCTGGTCAACATTAGAATCTAATTTTTCATATAATCTTTTAGTCTACTGAAGTATTGCTTACATCAATGAAAACACCAAATCTCTATATTTTTTTTCAAAAATTGAAGAGGCATATCAATCAAGGTTTTGGTTACTATATTCCCAAAAAAACGACTACAGATGGGATGATGCTTTACAATTCATTGCCTTTATCTTCTTTGTTTTCCTGTTATTCATTAACACCTGTGAGAACCGCAAGGGAACAGAAAGGAAAGAAAGGCTGGAAAAGCAGACACTGCTAGAACCAGCTGAGAACCTGCTATACAACAATGTCACAAATGTTTCTTCAATTAAAATCTCAGAACACAGTATAACAAATTTTGTTATTCTCATTTACAATTAAGCACCAGATTAAGTGACTGTAGTTGCTTGAGGTTATACAAGGAAAACTGTACTTTTGGAGTTATAATTAAGAACACTCTGATTTTAAACAACCCCATGATTGCCTCACTATACTGAGTTTCAAGGAAAACAGAAATAAAATTACCAAACTGCAATGATAACTGATATAACACAGAAGGCAACTACATAAAATAGGATTTGAAATTAATACCAAAAAGAGACATGTAAGAAAACTCTAAGCCTAATGACATGTTTAATGGCAGAAGATAATACACTCAATTGGGAAAAAATAAAAAAGTTTATTCCTAGCACCTTTAACTAAAAAATACACAGGTGCCCTTATCCCATATGATACTAAATATTAATGAAAAATAAATGAATAAATAAATTCACTCATATTAGAAGGAACAAAATGTTTTTTATTTATGGATGACATTGATCAGGTAGAAAGCAGGATAAAATTTATGATAAAAATTAAAAAGCCAGGTGTGATGGCACATGGCTGTAATTGCAGCACTTGGGAGATGAAGGCGGGATGATCAGGAATCCAACCCCAGCTACACAGGGAGTACAAGGCCACACTGTGCTACGTGAGACTCTATCAGAAGCACACAGCAGGCAGTCAAATAAACAGATCTTACTATTCAAAATCCAGACTTCTGGAATCAAAATACAAAAACTGAAAACATAAAAAAATACTCCAAATAAAATTGTAAGAAAAAATCAGCTAAGAGATCTGTCACACCTATATACTGAAAAGTCCAAAACATTACTAAGAGAAACTCATGGATATTTTAAAGGGGAGATTAATCATATACATTGATCAAAATATTCAAAATTGTTAAATATGTTGTGATGTGGGAGTGTCATATATCAATCTGTTGATTTCATTGGTTAAGTAATAAACAAACTGCTTGGCCTCATAGCTTAGAAAATAGGTGGGTGGAGTAAACAGAACAGAATGCTGGGAGGAAGAGGAACGCCTCAGACAGAGACGCCATGCTCCGCTCTCCAGGGCAGACGCGATTCAGCTCCGACCCAGGATGGACGTAGGCTAGAATCTTACCGGTAAGCGCACCTTGGGGTGCAACACAGATGATTAGAAATGGGCTAGTCCAGGTGCGAGAGTTAGCCTAGAAGAGGCTAGATAGAAATCGGCCAAGCAGTGTTTAAAAGAATACAGTGTCCGTGTAATTATTTCGGGGTATAAGCTAGCCAGGCGGTCGGGGTGCTGTGGACGCAGCCCCGCCGCTCCTATTACTACAATGTTGTCTCTTAAATTAGTCTATAATTGAAAGAATACAGGGAGTGCAATAATTGAGAACAAACTATAAGGCAAATATAAGACAAATTTACATGAGTTTCATTACTTTGAACACCATCATAAAAAATTAGCAAGAAATCAAATAAATAAAAGGAATTCAAAGCAGTATATATCAGAAGAAAACCACCAAGAATAACTAAAGTGAAGAAAAAGCATACAGAACAACCGCACAAAACTATTAAGTAATCTATAAGGCAGACAAATTAGCTGAAGGCATATTTATCTTTAACAATATTCAACATCTTTCTCAAATGACAAACTTCATTCTCCTCAAGGTTGCTCTTCCCTGTTAGTCTCCAGCCCTGCTCTTCAGATGCTCCAGCTTCCTCCCATTCATTCCCAATTAGCTTGCCTATGCATAGCCATGCTCTTAATTTTTTTTTAGGTTCAATCATTAGATTTGAACTTCTCGAAATGATTTAGTATTTTGTTTTCATACTAGCATGGTCATCTCTGGCATATAGTGTGAACTAAGTAATACATACTGGATTTTCTAGCTGACTTCAACAGATACATGTTCATATAAAAACATGCTGTCATTTCAATGAGGTACTTTAGAAAGGTGGTCTTAATAATATTAAACTGTAAGCCAAGTATGGTGGCACATGCTTATAATACTAACATTTGGCAGGCTGCTGAAAAGCATTCAAGAGTTCAGGGCAAACAAGTCTACATAATCAGTTCTAGGCTATCCAAAGTTACATACTAAGACTGTCTCAAAATATAAGCAGACAAACAAATATTAAAATAATATGTACTGAATGTTTACTATCCACTGGTAGAGGTATAACACACATTTTAAAATAATAATAATTTAAAATAATAACAACCCCACTTTTAGATGAAGACAACTCAAAAGAGAACATTAAGACAGAAAAATCCTGGTATAGTGCTGAGCAGAGTACTAATGAGTGGCATTTTGGTTGGAAAGCCATCTTCCTTGTGTTTCTACCTTTTAATTTCTTTCCTTTTCACATCTACAAAAAAGCCGATTATAACAAAAAAAAATCAAACACCCGATTTTGTGCCTTTCTAACTTATTTTCTGTTCAAAATATTAAATCTGTTTCCTTTAGACTTAAGCCTCGAGACGCCTAAAAATGCTTTATTTTAAAGCTGTTGTCTACTCTGACACAGGTCTTAAAAGCAGTCCTCAAGCTCTCATAGCTATACTACTGGAAGTTGAGGTAAGTATTCATGGAATAAAACAGCAGTGACTGCTGTGTGAATACACAAAAGCTTTGTAAAATAAAACCAGAAACACAAACACAATATGCACAGGAGCAGGTTACACTCTAAATGCAAAACCTATTTTAAATACATTTGCAAAAGTTAACATTCATTTAATTGGAGTAGGTGTCATGGAATTAGTGTTTGAAGATTAGAGGACAACTTACAGCAATCCGTTCTCTTCTTCCACCATGAGTCCCAAAGAGTGAACTCAGATTCCATCAGGCTTGGTTGGCAGCAAGTGCCTTTTCTAGCTAAGCTGCCTCATTCATCCTCCTCAAAGCAAATTCTAGCAGCTCTTTCTACACGATTATTATAGGTATCAAAAATTATTGAAGATCATCTATTATTTGCTTTAAATAACAGACCTTAAAGCAAGGGAGTATTGACTAATGGCTTAAAGTATTTCTACCTAAAAAAAGCAAATTTTCTAAAAGTAAAATAAGCCATAAATAAACTACTTGTCCCAAGCACACTGGGCCTTTCTTCTATCAGTGTATGAGTCCATAATCATATCTACATCAGCAGTGAGGATATTTGCTTAAAAGAGAGCCATGCTTTCTTTTGTCAGAAATTCATTACTTTTTATTAGGGTCATTGCTTGAAAACTTCAAAACACCATATGGACCTAATTGTGGTTTATTCTGGCAAAAAAGGAAGACACTGTAGAACAATTGAGGCATTACATTCTACAATTCCATTACTTTCATCCCGCTCAGTTTTATTACTGTGTCATTAAAGGCAACTTGAGTGAGTGAAGAATTACAATGTCATGTGTACAGGCTAGTAGATTAATAACAAAACACACTCAAGTTTAAAGGTATCTAACAGCTGTTTTCATTATTTTGTGTAAATACGCTTGAAGCATATCTATCTGATTAGTGGAGAGTGCTCTTCTCTGTCACATGCCACGGGCACTGGGATGTTCAAGTAATCAAAGTGTTCAGAAAATGAGTTTACATTGCTCACTGCTGAAGTACACAAACGGCAGAGTGACGGCGCATCAAAGCTCAGTCAAATCATCTGCTGCAAACAAACAGACTCCAGCGCACACTGCAGTTAAAGACATTCCACAGCAGCGTGCCCAGTTGGACTGTGCTAGCCAAATGAATCGATGCGGAAAGAAGAATACATTTCTTGAAGAAAAAGGAGAAAACTCTTTAAAAATGTGATCTGCTCATACAAATTTGTGCATTCATAATATCTATATAATTTCTAAATAAAAACACCAACCCTCTATTAGTCTTTGCTTAGGAGCACAATTTTTATACTTTGAAATGCGAACTGGTAAGTAACTGCATCTCATGCTGTGCTTCTGGCTGAAATGCAAGTTAAATAAAGCCCTCACTCCAGATTTCTAAAGCACCTGTCCCTAAATCTACACAAAGAGGCTTGCCCCCATTCCGGTCCATAGGCTATGTTTCATCTGCTAATATATTTACTTCGAATTCCACTACTCAATTACTTGCTATGCAAGACATTTCAAAAACATTTATCCTCACCAGTCAGCTCTTGTCCTTCTACAGATCCTCTTCACTTGACCTTTGACCTTCTTTAACCATAGACACACTTGACTCCTGCTCCATTATGAGTTGCAGGTTCAGCTACTGCAGTGCCCGCCCACATGATAGAGGTTTGCACTTCATCACCGTCTTGGCTTAACTGACTCTGGTTTCTTGTACCCTGTGTGTCTGCTTTGGTTTGATGCTCCCTCCAACTCTGTTTTTACAAACCCGATTCAAAATTCCTTCAGTTATGTTTTGAAGGGGAGGGAATATGAAAGGCAGAACATAATCCTGGAGTCAGACCCATATATAACCACTGCAATAACTCGGTGCTGAATATTCTCAATATGGTGATGAGTGCCACTTCCTTCTGCTTCAAGTGCACGCCTTTACAAATGCCCTACCTTCCATTTAAATCCTCTGTCAAGAGAAGTCTGATTCTGACATAACTGGCTTCTCCAGAAATGCTGTAAACCACGCCATGCTTGCCCCTCCACTCTCAGAAACACTTGTTTCAAATTTGTCTGTCTGCCTCTTCCAAGATTCTCATCTTTTCCTTCAATTCCATCCGCGTGGTCTTTGGAGATGTTTACAATGAAGCTCGTATTTCAGGACTCATCTAGTTTTCTCTCAGGCAACTCTAAGTCCTCCATTCTGTCTGAAGCTTGTTCTGTCATCTGTATACCCTGTCTGCACTTCCGTTTCCCTCTTCCTCTCCAAAGGAAGGCTGGGGACTCCAGAAGTGAGGCTCTAGGCGCACAAGCCCATGCCAGCCCTGGCTGCAGAGCTCCTGTGTCAGCCTTTCCACAACGACCTCGCAATGAGCTTCTACACTGACCAAGTTCCAGGTTCTGAGCTGTTTCATTAGCCAGGCTCGCAATGAAAGCATCCAGATTTTCAGATAAAAATATAAGCTTGGTTTTCAAAAGACTACATGATAATTATTATAATCTATACTCAATATTTCCATGTCAACTTTCAGAGTGATAAGGCTTATTTTTCTACATGTGGTGCAATTTAACAATGTCAATATAGCAGTAGACAATGATTATACCAAGATTCAATCACAGTTACCGATATCCTTTACAATTATTCTAAAATGTTCTTTGCATTAAGTAGTCAAAATGCAACTCTGACTTTCTAATCATTCTAATATATTCTCCAGACAGTAAATACACTTAAGGTAAAAAGATAGATGTATGCACAAGCTACAAACCACTGTATTTAAGGAGAAAAGCCTAGTGCTAAACTGTGTTTAGCCATGGTGCCCAGTTCCACAGAGATTTCCTTTTCCAACATTCACAGCAATGCTTACCCACTATTAATATTTATTAAAGAGAAATGTGCTCATGCTATAAGGAATTCATAGGAATTAAAGGTATGTTCCATGTTTAAGAAACTTGAACTCATACATATCAATTGACAATGGATGTGTATGTACAAGACATGTATATACAATTATAACTCTGTAACTTAAAAAATTTCTTTCATACATCTGTTTGGGTCAGCAATAAAAGTAGGCAATGAAGGCGTAGAACAAATTAATGGCAGTATCTCATTGCAAAGCCTCCTATGAAACAAATGATCTAGTTATCTAAGGCAAGTAGTATTATTTAAAATACATTTTTTGAGGAAAAGCAATCCTAGGCAACACTTTGTGAAGATGCAATGATAGTAAAAGAAAAAAAGGAAGACTATTATTTACAAAGTTAGTAAATAATAGACACAATAAAAGCAAATGCTATTATCAAGATAGATAATGTCATATACCATCTATGTCAGAACATCTTAGGACTAGGTTTTAGGGGAAAGACATACATTTGGCAGGGAAATGCTGGCTCACCCCTTCTATTGATAATGCACCAGAGACCTGAATAAACTTGGCAATCCTCATTGTAGGACTCAAGTGGATGTCTCTTTTCCTTTCCACATTACATGCTTTATTAAATTTTCCCTTTTTCTTGTATCATAATCTTCCCCAAGCCTTTCCACATCAAAACCAAGAGAAATGTCTTTGGTCGGGGTACTTCGCTGTGATCAAATGTTTCAAGCTGTATCTTATGATTCCTCAATGAAAATAGAGACCCAATTCTGTTTGGGGAAACTAACAGAAACATTCTGCCTCACGAGATCTATCACCTTCTTGGGAGGAAAGTTCTGCTCTCTTAGGAGCTTTGAAAGTACAAGTGAGGTAGATAAATGTAAGACTTTAGCTGCTGTCACTAATTGCTGCCCTCCAGACTGTTTATAACTCACACAGCCAGTGTCACTCTCATTTAAGGACTAGAGAGCAAGCAGAATGCTGGCCTGACAAATTTTATGCAACACCTGGCACACCACATGAAAAAAAGTATTGTTGCTGATGATACTAATGCTCACTGAAATTAAAGTCTGTCTTCTCATGATCACATAATAACTGGCAATCACCTGGAAATGGGAGTGTATTAAGCCCTATAAAACACAGCTAGTACTACTGGCCCAAGTCCTGTGAATCTAAATAGCTAACACTTCATGATCCCCCACAGAATGCATGCTTTCCAAGCATTCCCAAGGAAATTCAGTGTACAGTAGGTGAAAGGACTCAAGACTCAATGTTTTCTTGTATATACCACTCAATGACGATTAAAGAGATCCAAGCTAACAGTAAGTTCTTAAATAATATTAAAATATACATAGAAAAATGATTTATACTAGAGTCTTAAAACTTGATATACATACCACAAAACTGTTTTGCCTTTTATTTAACTTATCAAATTGATTTAAATTTTGAAGTCAAGGCATTTTCAAAATATATATGGAGGATTAATCCAGCATCATTTATAATCAAATGTCTTTTAGCAGCTGTTCCTCCTTCTTTAGCTGTGAAACAATTCAAAGATAACGCAATAACATACACTATCCAGATTCTGTGTATTTTCCACTTTTATGTGGCTTTATTTTAAACTCTCTTTTATTTTTATTTTTAATTTTTGGTTTTTTGAGACAGGATTTCCCTGTGTATCTTTGGCTATCCTGGAACTCACTCTGTAGACCAGGTTGTCCTTGAACTGACAGAGATCCTCCTGCCTCTGCCTCCCAAGCGCTGGGATTAAAGGTTGTTGCCACCACACCCAGCTACTCTCTTTCTCTCTTGTTTTTTAAAGAACTTTATCCTTTTTCTTGTCTCTCCCAAGCCTATACACACACACACACACACACACACACACACACACACACATATTTAAACACACTGTTAACCATTTATATGTTCTGATGGGCTGTATTCTTGGCTGGACCAAGTTGTCCTGAGTACAGACACTTGGAAGTCCCACAACTGCTCTTACATCTCTAGACCGTACTGAGTCAGACTCCTGCACAGTTCATTCATGCATTCATATTTGTTGTCTTTCTCTGTCTCTCTGCTTCTCCTCCTCCCTCCGGCCACAAACCTTCTCATATCAGGTAGAGGGACTATACTCACTTCCTATCCACTATATGGAACTATTCTTTATATTATTCATGTTGTGATTATATAATTTCCCATTTCCTTTCTTCCCTCCCCAAAATGCCCCTTACTCTTTCAAACTCAAGAACTCTTTTCATTAATTGTTGTTACATACATGTATGTATACGCATACATCTATATCTATCTCTTTCTATATATATATATTCCTAAATACATAAATACAACCTGCTCAGTCTGTATGTTACTTTTATACATGTCTTAGAAATTCAATTCAGATGCTTGGAATGCTTAAGAAAACAATGAAGTATTTTCAGAATAAGTCTAAGTAAGCAAAACAAAGAAGCATATTTTCTAAGCTGCTCAAATGTTCATCAGCAAGGAGAAAATATTTTACTCTGGTTGTAAACAGACTTTCAATCTTAGGAGATCCGAGATCTGTGCAAGAAAAGCACTATCTGAAAATTGTATTTAAATAAAGAATAGCTCAATTGTTTCCTTATTCCCAGAAAGTATGACACTGTTTTGTTGTTGTTTTTGTTTTTTTCTGTGTGTTTCTGTGGTTTCTCTGTGTATTCCTAGCTGTACTGGAACTCACTCTGTGGACCAGACTGGTCTCAAACCTATAGAGATCTGTCTGCCTCTGTCTCCCTAGTGCTGGGATTAAAGGTTGCACCACCACCTGGTGAAGAAATGTCTCTATCAAGACTTCCTTTATAGGTGACTCTAGGCTGTCTCACATTGACAATTAAAGCTGAGACACCATGTTTCATTAATCACCACTAATTGGTGCCAGTCGCTTAGCCTCTCTGTGTTTCCTGACCATGACATTTTGAAAAGTCCTGTTCTTAAAGCCTGGAATTTTTACGACCTTCCTTTAGCACTGTTCCTGGAATAAGAGTGAAGGTAGGAGAAGTCCAGACTCTGTCAGGCACGCCTCTATCTGGGTGCAGAGATAGCTCAGTAGGGCCTGTTCTACCCAAACCATCGAGACAACAAACACCAAGATTTTAAGTAAGACTGGAGTCTAATTAAAGAAGACACAATATTTCCAGGTTTCCAGGCAGGAAAATATCTTTCATTGTATCTAGGAAGAGATTATGTCAAACTAAATAAGAAAATTATAAGGAGGCAAAAAAAAAACCACACACACATTAGAATTGTCTTACAAAAATTTATATCACTAACATAGAAAAAGATTTAAGAAACAAAAATATTAGGGACAAGTGAAACAATGCTTTATCAAAGAGAGCAAATAGAAGAAATCCAATAGAAATTCTCTAATTAGATAGTGACAAATGAACTTAACCTGAGACTGGAAAGGACAAAAAACAGAGTTAGTGCGTCTGAATAAGGAACAGAAATTGGTCAGTTTTAGGAACAGAGAGAAGAACAATTAGCAGCAAATGAGCAGGAGTCCAGATCACTGGAACAACAGTAACAGTGCTAACATAATGTCTCCTGAAGCCTAGAACAAGACGAGACCATGGAACATGAGTCTACACAAAACACTAAGAAATAATTAATGACGGTTTCGAAAATTTGGCAAAACCCATAAACTTTCAGATTCAAGGAGCTAGACAAAAATCTAAAGAAGATAAATCTCCTTTAGATAAGTTAGAAAGGTGTTCCCATATGTTACCCATACTCAATGGCTCAACTTGCCAAACTATTAGCAATTAAGTAATTCAAGGGCTCCAAGTTTTACATTTCAACCAAAGCTAAGAATCAGTTTTATCAATATAAGCTGTATTTTAATGACAAACTTTTCTTTAGCATATTTTATTTCTAATACCCTTTTTTTTGGATTTTTCGAGACAGGGTTTCTCCGTAGCTTTTTGGTTCCTGTCCTGGAGCTAGCTCTTGTAGACCAGGCTGGCCTAGAACTCACAGAGATCCGCCTGCCTCCGCCTCTTGAGTGCTGGGATTAAAGGAGTGCGCCACCACCGCCAGGACGAATGTATTTCTAATACCCTTAAGTATAATAATTCATTGCTACTATAGAACAACAATGTTTGGTATTATCTTAACATGCAGGAGATATTTCTATAAACATAAAATGCAAGTTTTATTGGAAAGTATCTTATGCACATGAACTGGACAACAACACAGAAAAGACCAAAAAAAGCAAAACAAATTGTACTCGCACACCCTTCTGCGCTACTACAGAACTATGTTGTTACGAAATCATAACTCAACCATGTAACTTGATGCTAGATAAATAAAATAGTATTCATATATTTGAGATCTCCAAATAGGAAGTTTTTAGAACATACTACAAATAATGTAAGTTTTTAAATCCAAAACAGTTTTAACAATCTAAAATTTCTACGGTGGTTCTGTTTTTCCTGGTGATTCAAAGGGAAAACTCTGACTAAATTCTGTAGTCAAAACTATGTACACCAAGATTTATCCCTACTGTATGTACTGGCTTTTTGGGAACCTATTCTCTTTGGATGGATACCTTGCTCAGCCTAGATATAATAGGGAGGGCCTTGGACCTTCCCCAAAGCATTGTGCTGTACCCTCTCTGAGGACTGGATGGGGGTGGAGTATAAGGGTATGTGGAGGGAAGGGAGTGGGAACTTGGTTTGGTATTTTTTTAAAAATCTAATAAACAAAAAACAATGTGCATGGTCTAGAAGGTGACCAATCTGACTGTTTACAAACATTGAGTTCGGTCTTTCTTACCAGGGTTGTCACTCGCATTAACCCTGGCATCATTTCATTTTTCATTTTTTTTCAAATTTCCTACTAAATACTGGAAAAGTTGAGTCTGATAAATGTAGAATTGATGATCATCATTAACCAAGGTTATAACCACTATTTCACACAACTACCAACGTCTTGGTCATTTCACTGTTCTATTTTAACATATTTTTTTGTTACTGTTTTCTCTTTGGTTCATTCAATTCAATGCGCCTGGTAGCCATATCACTGGAATAAATGATAAAATAACAGAAACAGGAACAGTGACTTCTCTACCACACACAGGTTATAACTGAGTGACCATCATGTTGGCAGAATTTGTATAATGAAAGACTGTGAAGTCAAAGATGAGTACAACTTGATAGTGTGCACAGAGGCTAAGCTTTAGGGGATGGCAGAGTAGACTACCTGAGGCAGAATTAAAGGCGTCAATGATCACAGTGACTCATGAGGCAGTATCAAATACCACCGTGAACCTCTGCTCCTCAGAGCACACGCCCTGTGAGCGCTGGGGATGTAGGCAATGGGATGGGGCATGTGCTCTATGAGTGAAGCACACTGACCCACGTCCCAGCTTTCCTTTACACACTATGTGCAGCGCTAAATTCTACAGTCAGCAGCTCCTGCCATGTCTCCTAACCTAGCAAACTGTTTAAAAGCATAAATCAGACATTTGCAAATATATTAATCAACCTTATCCCAGCAAATGTAGCAAACTTAAGAGTTACCAAAATTTCTATGTGAATTTTTTTCTGATATACATGGAATGTCTATCTATATGGATAACAACAATTTAGGGAACATGAGCAAACAAACCTGGAGGAAAACAAAATTTCATCTCACCATAATGCCATCATCACATATATGTACCAGTATTATTTTGGTATACAGTTTTCTAAATCAATCTTCAATTAGCATATGTGTGTATAATTTTCAGTACTCGATATCTTTAAGGACCAGTGTCCTTCTATGCACTATCTCGATGCAGTGGGTTTATACATGTTAAATTTAAAACATTTATGAAGTTTACACATTGAGTGTGTGTATGTAGGGGTGCAGAGACAGAAAAAGAGAGATAGAAACATAGATAAATACAAGTATATCACTGTTATCTTAGGTACTCTAGTCCTGATTTGGTAGTGTTATTAAATCACTGTACACAATACACTGCTTATAAAGAATTTTACATACACAAGAATCTGATGACTACAAAGAAACCATATTTGCTTCTACTTTTTAGGTAAGAAAATTGAGCCCAATGATGTGTCTCTGAGAGCAGAGAGTCAATACAAGTGTTATACCTTACTTAAAATGCAGTAGTGCATTCTAAGTCATTGCCATGTCCAAAGCTCTTTTCTTGATAGTTGAGATGGAGGAAGAACAGAGATGAGAGCAAGGAAAGATATTTTCAGTGAGGAAGCCATTAAGGGACTAACAAGAAACCTAACATTAGAGAAATTCCCAGGAATCCACAAGGATGACCCCAGCTAAGACCCTAAGCAGTAGAGGAGAGGGTGCCCGAACTGGGCTTTGCCCTGTAGTTAGACTGATGAATATCTTAAATATCACCATTGAACCTTCATCCAGCAACTGATGGAAACAGAGGCAGAGACCTGCATTGGAGCACTAGACTGAGCTCCCAAAGTCCAGCTGAACAGTGGGAGGAGTGAGAATCTGAGCAAAGGTGTGGGTCACTTTAAATACCTTAGAAAAGTCTGCAAGATCATCTGTGAATGAACGAGGAAATACAAGATCATCTGTGAATGAACGAGGAAATACAAGAGGCAGTAGCTGTGATAGCACAGGAACACATCTATGTAAAATTAACTTTTATGCTCTGAGCAGCTTGCAGAGCACTGACACTCAAAAAAGTACCCATCCCTTCCTCTACACTGTACTAAATAAGCAATGGCCACTTAGCATGACTCCTCAGAAAGTGACCTTTGAGTCCCAAGCCACCTTTCCTGGAAAAGTGTAGCTCTCACCTGACATCCAAAGAACTTCTCTTCATAGCATATGGAGACCATCACAGAAAACCACAACTGCATCATGGGGAGCCCAGCCTTAGTGGATACATCTATATCATAGCTCCTGTACCTATGGCTCAGGGGATTGAGAAAAAAAGGGTGAACAGATATTAAAAGACAGAATAGCAGGAAGTCTGGTGTGAAGCAGAGTCTTGCAGAAATGGCTACATTAACAAGACCAGAATAATATCAAAACACATGCTAACACAGAAAAGAGAAAACGTCACAGGATTTCACCCCAGACAAAGAACTACAGGCAATTAATGACTACAGAAAGAGAATTAGTCTCTCCTAGGAATGAGGCCTTTTATAGGCTATCCAATACAAAGTGGTCAAGCCTGAAATCACATACATGGAAACACCAAAAATAAACTCTGCAGGCTATATTTATGTATTTCTGAATATATGTGTATATCACAATAACAATAAAAAAGAGAGGCTATCAATTTGAAGGGGAAACATAGAGCAAGATAGAGGAACGAGGCCTGGGAGAGGCTAGAGGGAAAAAGGAAAAGGGGGAGATATGATATAATTCTATTTTAACTAAAAATTTATAAAACTTTAAAAAATTCAAAACGAGAAAATAACCTTTATTCTACACAAATACAATATGCCCACACTAAGATTAGTATTTCTCACTGTCAGGTGGCTGACAGATTAGCTGCTGATCCACTGAGCACAAATCCTCTTCTATTTTTAAACTCAGTCATATAGATGCATCAAAGGAGAACTTTTCTTCCTTTGCTCATTGCTTGAGTCTTTCAATGCTCACCATCTTCTTTTCTCGACCCAATTCCTATCCTCGTCTTTAATCTTCATAATTCTTTTTTTAATCCCCCCCCCAGAAAGCATTTCTCTGTACAGCTATCTGTCTGGAACTTGGATCTTTAGATGACGGTGGCCTTGAACTCAGAGATCTGCCTGCTTCTGCCTCCCAAGTGCTGGGACTAAAAGCATGCGCCACCACTTCCCAGCAATATTCATAATTCTTATACATTCTTTAAAAAAAGTTTAAATATGAAAACTATTTATGTGATATATCACTAAAAAATTTTTGCTTTGTTTGAGAAAGAGTATCACTATGTAGATTTAGCTGGCCTGGAACTTGTTATGTAATCCAGGATGGAGCAGGGCTGCTCTGAACCGAAATCCACCAGCTTCTGCTTTCTGAGTGCTGGGGATTAAATGCATGTGCCACCATGCCCAGCTAGTACAAAAAGTTTAAAAACATGACAATGCTAACAATAAAATGAAAAATTAAACCATTAAAGAATATAAGACCCTAAAATTTGAATTAAAAAATATAATTCTAATTTGTTAGAATCTTAGTTACTAGGTAATAATGAACTGACTTGAGTACTGAAGTGCCTAATGCGAGGATAAGTTCTCTCTGACAGATTGTTACAGGAATATTTGTATGCAAAACGTTAGTGAATTTCAAAATGTAAGTTTTTGCACAAGTAGATCCAGTGTAAATATAAGTTTGCTAAAGTACTAAACTTAACATAATACCTCTAGTAGCATAGGCATTTGCAAAACAGTATTTACAGTCCTAACAATCTGGTGTATGTGTGACTTGAAGCATGGTAACATTCTTCACAATTCACATCAGCTGCAGGTAGGATCAACTTTTTTTCTTTCATTTGTCTTCAGCTTTGTAGCATACTGCAAAACTGCTATGGTATCTGAGAACAGTGAGTACTCTATCAATCAGTTCTCCAACAAATTCCATTAGAAAATTCAACTATAACATGCTATACACAAAGAGTTATCAGACTACTATTCTGGTTGTTACCAAGATAAAGAAACAAAAATAAATTACATTCCTTCCTCCCATAGCTCAGGATCATTGTGGAAGAGAAAGCAGAAAGACAGGAATAGCTATAGGCAATGAATTACCATAGGAAACTGCTTCCTAGGGAAAACAGAGCATCTGCACAGATGACACACAGAGGTTAGGACAGAATGTATGAGATCTGTGAAAGCTCAAAATTCCAGCACGGAGGGTGTGGCAGTCACCAAGTTTCATCCCTAACTGAAGAGCAATTACTAACTGATAGCTGAGAGGAAATAAGAGTTAGTTTTCTTTAAAGGTGTGTCTTTATGTAGGGCTATGATGCTCCAATGGATGGTCTCATACCCAACAGCATATAAGTTGAACTAATTGGATTCTATATGCTTAAAAGAAAAGCTGAGGACACAACGTTGGGTGGGAATGTAATGGGGGATCTGAGAGGAGTTGGAGGAAGAGGTAACTATGATAGAAACAAAATAGGGAATTCTCAAAAAAAAATAATAAAAATAAAAAAGAACAAGAAATATTTCAGTAAAATAAGATACATATCTTATATAATTCTGATCACACCCAAATTTTTATAGAAATACAAATATCATCTTTCCAAGTTTGACAAAATAATGCTTGCTTGATGTTGGGTTTCATACACTACAAAACGTATCATAAAGACTCCTTGGATAGCAAGGACTTAATAACTCTGGATCCCCAGATCTTATGTGAGATTATGCCATATGAGCAAGCCCAAAGAAAAGTTTCATGGATTAATACTTCTAACTTTACACTAGGCAAGAGTTCTGAATATTCAAATATACGTCCTTACATCTGAGCAAAAGATTGTAATGAATGAATAGTGCAAACAATGATTTTCGGAAGTAACATTTGCAAAACTAATTTCCAGAATTATTATTAGCACAGGTATGCAAAGAATTATGATTACAGATGCTGAAAAGATAGAGAAATTCAGAACAGAAGAAATTCTAACTTAATTAGAATGGTGTTCATATTCTAAGACGCAGGTCCATTCCTTCTTCTGAATTAATGTGCCCAGCTTTAAATCTGATTGCCCCTCATACTCAGAAAATACCTATTACACTCTATAAGAGACAAGAGAAGCAATACTGCAAGAAAAATATGAATACTTTCAAATCAAATAGCCTGAGTGAGAAGGTAGGCAGATTGACTGCTTATATACGTATATTATATATACATATATTACATAATATATACATATATATAATAACAGTAGCAAAATTATAGTTATGAAGTAGCAATAAAACTAATTTTATGGTTGGAGGTCACTAAAGGAAGTCCTTCTGTCTATGTGTTGCTTTCATTGGTAAATGAATAAAGCTATTTTGGCCAGTGGCTTAACAGAATAGGGCAAGGCAGGAGTTCCAAGCAGACAGAGGAGGAGAGAGTAGGCAGGGTCAAGGAGAAGCCATGGAGCCCCACAGGAGACAGACCCTAGACACCAGAGGGGACTTTTCCCTATAAGCCACAGCCACGTGGAGATACACAGATGAATAGAATAGGTTAATTTAAGATATAAGAGTTAGCCACAAATAATGCCTAAGCTATTAGCCAAACAGTACTGCAATTGATACAGATTTCTGTGTGACTATTTCAGGAGTCTGGGCTGCTTGGAAACAAATGAGTAGCCTCTGCCAACACATGAGAATCTGTAGTAAAGGGTTGTAGTGTTAGGAAAGTTGAAAACCACTGTTATAGGTCATAATCACCTATGTCTGTTTACTTATATTATACATTTTGTGTACACATGTACACACAGAGAATGTACTTCAAAAATATGTTTAACTTAGAATTTGAGGTGGCACTAAATAGTTCTGAATGACATATTAATGTAATGTCAAAGCTAATACAGGTTATTAGGATATTAGACAACAGGGATCATCAGAGTAGGAATGAGTCATGATGTTCAGAAATGTTGAAAAACAATGCAGGTGGTAAAACTTGGAGATTTCTGTTATAATATAAAGATCTATTAGGAATAAAAGTAAACTTCCTCAACCTAAATGAGAGAAGAATGCTAAAAGCTAAGTTTTTTTTTAAATCTTGAAATGTTACTGCTATGGCTAACTGGAATACGCCGCATGTTGAGTTTTCTGTATTGAGCCAAGAGAGATCGTCCAGGTTGGAAATTCCAGTCTGAAGTGCCTCACTTGAGTTCACTACTAGCCCAATATTTGAATTACTTCTCACCCCAAACTCTTTGTCTTCTAGATTCCTGGGATAGCATAAAAAATTTTAGAACATCTAAGTTTTAATTTTAGATTTAGAGGTTATCTCTCATTCTTAATGACAAAATGGTTTAACTAAAAAAACCCTAATTTCTATCCTTCCTTCAAAATAAAAAAAAATCAATGAACATATTTCAGTAAGATATCCAGAAGGAAATCACTCAGATAAAATTAACATAAATTGTAGAGAAAAAATATAGGATGAACAATTGATTTTTCATAGAATTTTTATGGATTTTATAAAACTGTAATGAGAACTGTAATCTTGGCAAAAAACATGCAACGGTGCACATTTTTCCATTTTAATATCCATTTTGAAGGATTTTACAAATGCCCAAGTGCTCCAATAAGAACTGTTCTCCTAACTGGTTATTTCTCAACTTATGGGTCATGACTCCTTTGGGTCTCATATCAGATATTTAGATTCCAATTCATAACAGCAGCAAAATTACAGTTAAGAAGTAGCAATGAAATAATTTATGGCTGGGGGTCATCACAACATAAGGAATTGCATTAAAGGGTCTCAGCAGTAGGAATGGTTGAGAACCACTGCTCTAACTGGTGCCAGAATTTCAGGAAGCAAGCTGGATGCTGGAGAACAGTTAGGATCTTCATAACTACTTCTGAAACCATGCCATTCTGAGAACTATCTAAACCACTAAAACACGCAATTAGTTCTACTTTTGTAGATTATTGTAGTGTTTTACTAGGATTAGAATGAAATATTTGTCATATACAACCAATCCATTCTTGTTTTCCTACTGTAACTGAGTCAGCATCATTGTAATGATAATTTCTATATTTAAATAAGAGTCTTTGATGCCATAGGGGCCCATACTGGTTTCCCAATCAATTATATGGAGGGGAAAGCAAAGACTCAGTATTATAGTCTCTATCCTGTAGTCAAAGATACCAATATTGTAACTGAACAAAAATCTGAAGAAGAAAGGTTTTCTACAAGAACACCATGGCATAATTGCACAGGATTCCTCCTAGAATACAGAGTTTGCTTTATAGGACCTAACTCCACTTTAATAAAAGACATTTATTATGAATTGCCCATAAAACTCTGTAAGGAAATATCTAAAAAGTTGTTCCAGCATCTTAATTTTGGTGATAAATGTTGCAAGTTCTAAAGCTATTCTTTGCCTCTTCTCTGGGTGTTTAAAGTGCTGCTGGTAAGCGGCCCAGTACACATTGGATCATTCTCTAAGTCATTGGTGCTATTTCCCCTTCCTTGTCGTCTTAAAAGAAAATGATCACAGTCATGAACAAAATTAAAAGTTATTTGGCATTCCTAATTTAATTTATGAAGAAAGCACATTAGATAAAAATGGCATTTAGTATTTGAAAAAAAATTATTCCTTATAATGATGCTTACAGAATATTGTGAAATAAATGGATTTTTAAGAATTGAGATGATTCTTTTCAGTTATAATAAAATGATGAAAATAGTAGAGGAATCAGAGTCTAAGATAAAAATTAATGGTACCATTGTTGAAAATAAGAGACTTGGAAGAGAATCCGTGTAAAGCAGGTTTCTTTAAGCTCCATATTCCATTTACTTTGGGAAGAGAAGAAGAAGGAAAAGATAAAGCCACACATTTCAAACCTACAAAGGGAAGCACATCTTTGCAATTATAATTAATCTGTGGGACCATGTGTCAGGACAATTTATGGAGAAAAATAGTTCAGTGCTACTTTATAAGGGTAAGACATTAGAAGAAAAATGTTGTAAGTGAAGCTAATATCAGTTCAGGAAAAAAATATTTTAAGAGCCATTAATCATGAAGATTCAAGTCATAAATTGGCTAGCAGCTAGAGTCCAAGAAAGCAAACCTGCTCAAGTGGCTGGGTGAATTGTAGGTGTTTTAGATCTTTCTCTACTTATTTCATTTAAAGACATTTCTGACAAACTCAATACTAAGTATAACTCCATGACGACCTAGAACTTCCCTACTGTTATGATCCATCTAGTCACATCATTTCAGTAACCATCCTACCACCTTGCTCTAAAAACTCTCATCAGCATTAAATGAATAGAAGATTTCTCCCATCTTTACTGTGATTTTTCTTTCATGTGCTCAAGTAAGAAAGATATTACCTGGTAGTCATTTATTTTATTGTATACATGAAATATTAGACACACCTAGGCCTAGGTCTTATACTCAATTCATATTTATTTGTCTGGGAATGCTTCCTCATCAAAAGGATTTTTTTTTTTTCCGAGACAGGGTTTCTCTGTGGTTTTGAAGCCTGTCCTGGAACCAGCTCTTGTAGACCAGGCTAGTCTCGAACTCACAGAGATCCGCCTGCCTCTGCCTCCCAAGTGCTGGGATTAAAGGCGTGTGCCACCACCGCCTGGCTCAAAAGGATTTTTAACAAGATTCAAATATTCATTCATGGAAAAACTGCCAGCATAATAAAGCAATAGAACCATTGCAAAGTATTCAAAATTTCTCTCTCTCTCCCTCCCTCCCTCTCTCTCCTACACTTATATACTTATGGTTCATAATCTCTAAAAGAAAGACAAGTATCTGAAGGTCCAAATCAGGAGCAGAAGGAGACGGAGCACGAGCAAGGAACTCAGGGCCACGAGGGGTGCACCCACACACTAAGACAATGGGGATGTTCTATTGGGATCTCACCAAGGCCAGCTGGCCTAGGTCTGAAAAAAGCATGGGATAAATCCGGACTAGCTGAACATAGCGGACAATGAGGAATACTGAGAATTCAAGAACAATTGCAGTGGGTTTTTGATCCTACTGCACGTACTGGCTTTGTGGGAGCCTAGGCAGTTTGAATGCTCACCTTACAAGACCTGGATAGAGGTGGGCAGTCCTTGGGCTTCCCACAGGTCAGGGAACCCTGATTGCTCTTCGAGCAGATGAGGGAGGGGGACTTGATCGGGGGAGGGGGAGGGAAATGGGAAGCGGTTGTGGGGACGAGACAGAAATCCTTAATAAATAAATAAATTTAATAAAAAAAAAAGAAAGACAAGTATAACCTGTATTATAAATTATTTATATGGCACTATACTAAGGACATTTTCAATTACATTTATAAATCTTCAAATAAAATGTTATGAAGATTTTATAACTGCATAGATTCTGACCTACTGCTATCATACCATAATAGCAAACCACAGAGAAATGTTTTCTGGACAAACATAGCCAGGTGATATCAATGTCTTTCACATCCCTCCAATAATACTATCAAGACTGTTCTTAGCATAATAGGATATAAATTTTCTGTACTACAGGGCAGCAATTGATAACAGCTTCATATTATTTATGTTTTGTATTGGGTGTGCTGTTATTACTGATTGAACTCAGGGCCCGAGCATGGTAGATCACTACTCTAAACCGCACCTGCATGCCCAGTTTGGCCCAATGCTTAAAGATGACACAATGTTTCAATGATTAAAGGTCTATTAGCTATCCAGTAGTAGCGCTGTCACAATTTTAACTCAAACATTTATTGCTTTGGACATAAACTTTAATAACAAGACCACACATGGAAAACTGTGTTTTAGCTAATGTCTTTTAAGTACTATAATTATTTTCAAATACAGGTTATAAAGAAAACTTTTTTTCTATATGCTCTGTCATAAAATGGAAAGATATTTTCTTTGAAAGATTGCATAGATTAAGCCTGTTTATTAAGCGGCTTAACCAACATTTTCAGATCAATACATTTTCCTGGAAAATCACTAGAAATTTAAAGAAGTTAAAGTTCATAGAGTTTAGATTCAATAATATAGACTTAATTATATAATTTTACTCCCTTATTTTTTCAGATTAATCTATATTTTGTGTGAATATTTGACAAGAAAAAGCTTATTAACTCGATCAGATTTTAAGGGAGCTGAGGAAGGTATTTTATAGCCTTTTATGATACTGAGTTAGAGGGATCAAATAGAGAATATGACATAGATTAAGAGCCTAGATTAAGAAAATTTAAAGCAACTCAAGTCATCTCAGCCAAATTCATAGGAATACAAGTAATTTCTCGAAACATGAAATACCACCAAACAAACAAGCAAGCAAACAAACAGGACAAAGAAACTGTCTATAATTTATACCATTTCCATCTGCAACAAGCTTAGTTTATCCATACCCTAGTCGACTACTAAAAACCATTTTAAATTCCCTTTCAGCTTTGCATTAAACCATCAGACCATTATAACAACTGATTTTTAATGAAGCAAGTGCTAAAAATAAATATATAAACAAGATTCATCCTCATGTGACTTTGTGGCAGGTAGTTACTAATAACAAAACCTCTGAAGTTGGACAGGTTTAAACTTGACATACAGTATCATTATTTTGTTAAAATTTCTATTTTCTTTGAAATGAATGCCTGCTTAAACCATGCCTGGGGTCTGCTTAGGCCAGAGGAAGATAATGGATCTCCTGGGACTAAAATTTCAGACTGTTGTGAACCCATCAAGGGTGCAATAAACTGTGCCGTGACCCTCTTAGGATCCACTTAGGAGCTCCCCCAAGATAGATAGATAGATAGATAGATAGATAGATAGATAGATAGATAGATAGACAGACGATGATAGATAGATAGATAGATAGATAGATAGATAGATGATAGATAGATAGATAGATGATAGATAGATAGATGATAGATAGATAGATAGATGATAGATAGATAGATAGATATAGATGGGTGGATGGATGGATGGATAGATAGATAGATAGATAGATAGATAGATAGATGATAGATAGATGATAGATAGATAGATAGATAGATAGATAGGATAGACAAAAATAGAGACCTTATAAAGAGCAGCATCAGAGACTTCACATGTACACCTCCCCAACACACACACACACGTAGTAGAAGGACTTTTCTTTTCTTTCCATCTCAATTAGAATGTGGCTGAGGGCATAGGGTGGTGGTTTGAAGAAGACAGATGCACCTTCACAGTTCAGTTGCATAGACAAGTACATGGTTATTAAAGACCCAGAGTGTTCCCTTCTGAGACTGAAGGTGTGAGCCTTATGTACTGGATAAATTCCAACTTAGGTAATTGCATTCTGCTCACTTCACCTCCCCTAGCAACTCTTTCAAGTGAATCCAGTATTATTTTTCACTTCTTCCCCTAACCTGCTGTGTAGTGTCAGATGAGCTGTTAAACAGCTGCCATGCTTCGCTCCATAATGGTGACTGTTTCATCATATAATCTGTAACCATTCTCTGTGTGTGCTTTGGAATCTTTTAGGAGAAAACTGTTACCCTAAAAATGTAAGAAATCATCATAATTTTAAAGGCACATTGGACAACTGTTTAGTTCAGTTAAATTCAGTTCAACATATTTAGAAAATACCTTATTTTGTGAAAGACCATAAAACTAGGTTAAAATATCCATGAAACATGCTATGAGATTATATGAAAAGGTATTTAAAGAAAGCAAACTATTTATCAACTATATGAATATTCTGCCAAAGAAAGGAATAGTAGGAAGAACAAATGCTTCAGACATTTTTATTTGAAAATACATCTGTCTTCATCAGATGGTAAAAATTTCCAATGTCACCCAAGAAAAACAGTGAACAGAAAAACTTGAACATTAAGTCAATGGGAAATGGAGGAGTGCCAACATTTACCATTTACAGAGAAAGAGTTCAGGGGAAAATAGAATTTTTAACTTTTTCTTATTTTCATTGGGATAGAGAACTGTGCATGTTCATCAACACATAGGCGTGCAAGTATACCACAGTCTGCCCAAGGAAACTTGTGCATAAGAACATAATTTTTGGCAATACTAAAAAGGTGTCATGGCAAGACTAAGAGCAGTTACTGTATACCTTCATCCCATTTGTAGTTTATTTGGTAGGAATACATCCAGTGCATCATTCTCCTGGTCTTCATATCAGAATACAGAGAGAATACGGAAAGTGGGTAGAGGAAGCTAGGAATATAACTCAATGAAACAGCACTAGCCTAACACATAGGAAGCCTCGATTCAATCTCCAGCACTGCAAAAACACAACAAAAAGAAACAAACAAAAAACTGTTGCTAACCTTAAAGATATACATTTATTTTTGTCTTTCTTTTTTGGTGTCCATATAGTCTGTGTTTGTATATATGTACACAGTCATGTATAGACCAGAAGCTGCTGTTGGGTGTCTTTCTATATTGTTTTCTATCTTTTTTGAGACGGCCTCTCCCTGGGCCTGGAGCTCACTGACTGGCTAAGGCAACTGTACAGGGAGCTAGAAGGATCTTCCTTTCTTCGCCTGTTTCTAATATTTGGGCTACAGAAGTGCACCACCACACTCTGCTCTTCTGCACATACAGGGGATTCAAAAGCCTATCTTCATGCATGCATCAACCAGCACTTTTTCCACTAACGAGCTCTCCAGCTGTTGCTTGTTTTTACAAATATACTCCTAGTTGAGAATAACATACAGCCAACACAGAAAAACTAGCACTTTGAAGCTCACACTTACAAACTTTGTTATAACAGTGGCGTGACTGGCCTTAATTTTTATTAAAACTGACATTTATTTAAGGGAAAAATGCCCAATCATACAATTGGATGGAATATTATTCAGCGTTATTTATTAATTCAGGCTACATAATTAGACCCCCAAGTTGCACTTTACAAACAAGCTTTCATCAACTCTGAAGTGATCATCTAGACACTATATTTCTACAAGTCCAAATTCCTTACATATTTTTTTCTGTAGTAATAAGAAGGGTTTCTAAAGCAGAAATAAAAACTAAATGTTCTTGGACCCAATTTTAGTTCTGGGTGTATTATCTGTGCTACAATTTGGCTACAGTAAACTACAAAACCTTACACCAGCTTTCCCCCAAACACATACATATGAAGTACTCTGGTTCAAAAAAAAAAAGTAACTATCCATTACTATATCAAGGTCTTTCATCCTCTACCTATCATCTTATCAGGGAGAAATACTGTATGAACCAACCTGAACATGCAGGACGCATGCAGGAAACACCATCAAAGAGGAGCACAAACTGCACTGAGTAGGAACAAACACTCACAGATTATACAAAATACTGTGAATAACTGACTATCTAGAAAATAGCAAGTTTTACTGACTTGGTTTGTTTCTTTCTTTTTTCCCCAGATAGAATTTATCTGTTTAGCCCTGGTTGTACTGTAACTCACTCTGTAGGCCAGGCTGGCCTTGCACACACAAAAGTTCTACCTGTCTCTGTCTCCTGAGTGTTGGTATTGCACCACCACCCTGATTTTCATTGCTGATGACAGCTGTGTTCTACTAATGCCATCCTTAAAATATAGCTGCAAACCATAATATAAGAGGGAAACAAAACAAAGCAGGGGGAAAATAACCATGAGAGGCAGTAAGGGACGTAATATACCCAAAGTTTTCAGAAGGCGTAACTAAGAACCTATGCTACAAAAACTTATTTAAGTGAATGAACTTAGAACGAGAAGATATGGGGAAAACCCAGCTAAGTATTATAGTAGGCAGTAGACTAGACATACTAGACAAAGTCAACTACTCATATTTAATAATTTCATGAAACATCCAAAGTTGAGTGTCAAATTGAGAAGCCTGCTAGGCAATTAAGATTAGGATAGTAGATGTGAGCTCATACAGAGGAAGGCAGAGAACATGTAAAGGATGCAGTGGCATACTGCACCCAATACTTTCTGTTCTCTTCACAAAGTCCTTACCACTCTGATTAAATGTTAGGGAAACTAAGCAACAAAATGGAAGGTGCTAGAACAAGTCTTGCATGTATAAAGCAGAGGAACCAACAGTATAAAGGAGATCTACAGCACACAAACTTCTCTCTCACATGTACTCCACTCTCGCTCCCACTCCTGCGCTCTTTCTGAACTATATGCTATGGACTGACCCGAATTTAATCCACTCCCTAATGATGTCAGCCAGCTTCTAAAGCAGGACTCCGAACAGGAAGAGTAAATAGTTAAAAATTTGAAAGAAGCAAACACATCTGACTGATGAATAGCATAGTAAAAGCTGTAATCCCAGCCCATACAGGGCAGGAGGAAACTGAGGTCACCATGGCATGAGTTTCAGCCAGTCAAGGACTCCAAAGTAAGGTTCTGTCTCAGGGGCTAGGGTGGAGGACTCTGACATCCAGTCCTAGGAAAGTGACATGAAAAATGATAGGTTGAGCTTTAGATGCTGGCATTCCTATTCAGAGAATGAGTTTTAAAGAGTAGCCCCGTATTTACTGGGAACAAACAAGCAAGTAGCTGGGCTGAGTCATCTCTATTTCCCCTTAAAGTCCTAGTAGCTGTAGTTCAGAAAGTGAGATACTTCCAGTAAAAGAGCAAGAAATCTAAGGCACCTGAAATAACAGACTGCTAAGAAACCTTTGGCACTACCCATTGTTCTCTAAATTGCAATGCTGCCAATCATCATTGGTTAATCCTATTTAGTAATTACTAATACAATCAACACCTTTGACTCCAGATTTTTACTCATCTGTGTAATTTTTTAAACTAATTTCTAAGTTCTGAACCTATTGATTTACTATACAATGAACACAGGAAAAACATTTTTACTTCTGTTTCCCAAGCTGTACAACAAAGAAATTGGTCTAGAATATTTTTAATGTTCTATTTCAGATTATCTACTAAATAAGAATTATTATTTGTTCTTTCACGAGACAAATATATCAAGAGCTAAATCTGAAAATAAGACGATTTGCCTACAATGGAAATGTATTAGACATTTTTCTATAATTTTACTATCTCGGTTACTAATACAATGATATGAAAAACTTAAAAGCTGTTTTTTTTATCCACTTTTCCTCTTTACCCTTTATGACTCTTGTTTATGTCTTTTCAAACTCATTCTCACAGCCTGAGACAGCCCCTCTTCAATTAGTTAGACGACTTGAAGAAGCACTTAAGGATTTAGTACTATCAAACGAGTTTGGCACATAGAGCGAATGTGGTGGCTTAGACTAGACCAGTCCGCTCCCTAAGAATTATGCACGCTCAGGGAGCCAGCCCACACTTAGATGTGATTACACAAAGCAGACGCACTGGCTTTCTACATGTCTATGAATTTAGACTTCCAGGCCACACTGAGGAACTCGGAACTACATAACAGAATAGGAAGCAGTGGGCATGAATTCCTCCTAAGGAAGGGATGTACATGAATAGCATACAGGAGAAAAAAGTTCCCCTGCATCAAGAAACTTCTCTTTGTAACAGATGGAGACCATTACAGAAAACCAAAGTGAATCAAATTGCAGAATTGTGGAGCCCCATCTCATCTCAATAGATACATCTATAATACAACTCTTGCATGTAAGGCTCAAGGATCAGTGCTGAAGCAAGGGCAGAAAGACTGTAAGATCCACAGGATCAGGGACTTTGCTAAGTGATCATGTCTCATAGTAATGTCAGAGGCCACACCCATAAAGTCTCACCAACATGAGTGCTCAAATGTGAGCTGAAAAAGTACAGCAATCGTAGATATTCTAATGTGGATGTGGGGACAGAAGGCCCCAACCTTACATAAAGAACTACAGGCAATTAAGAAAGGCTGAGAGTGGAAACAGACTTTCCCCAGGGAAGAACATACCAATTTGTTATCCAATAACAAGTGGTCACGCTGTGAAAACATACATACAAATAACACAATACAGGCTTTGCAGCTATATTTCTGTATTTATATCAACTGTGGTTATATGTAACAAAAAATAATGAAAAAAGAAGCCATGAATGGGAAAAAGTGCCAGGAGGGCTATGACATTTTAAAGGGAGAAAAGCAAAGGGGAGAAAAGATGTAATTGTATTAGACTCTCAAGAAATAACAGAAATGCTTTAATTTTTAAATATAAAAAAGAATACACTCAAGAGAAATTTTTAAAAAGGAGATGCTAAAATGCTACTTCTTGCTTTGAAATGTATTTATCACAAGAGATTTCGGGGAGCAGCCAAGAGGTAAGTGAGGAAAAACTTCTTATTTCACAGCAAACAAAGAACAGGAGAAAATTTCACTTTAGAACAATAGGTAAGAAAATGTGGACCCATTGAAAGCACTGTTTGTGCAACTACTAAACTTAGCACTGATTAAAGAAAACATGATGTTCCCACATTATGTTCTCACTGTGGTCACAATTAAATTTTTTAAAGGATCATATTTAATACTACTGATGCAAAACATTCTAATCTTCCAAAAATAAAGTAGCAATTTAAAAAATAGAGAACTAGTTCCATCCATTTGCCTGCAAATTTCAAGATGTCATTTTTTTTTTTACCACTGTGCAGTTCTGCATTGGAAATGCACCACATTTTCTTTATCCGCTCTTCATTTGAAGGGGATCTAGGTTGTTTCCAGGTTCTGACTATTACAAATAAGACTGCTATGAACATGTCCTTGTGTATATACCCAACAGTGGTATTGCTCGATCTAAAACCATATTGAGTGAGGTAATCCAGATTTAGAAGACAAATATAATGTATATTCACATATAAGTGACTTTTAGACATAAAACAATGAAAAACCAGCCTACATGCCACAGCTACAGAGAAACTAGACAACAAAGAGGACCCTAAGAGAGACATACATGGATCTATATAAGAAGGTGAAAAAGAAAAGATCTCCTCAGTAGATTGGGAGGATGGGGGTGGGGGGGTCCACAGGAAAGTGTAGAAGAGGAGAGGGGAGAAATAAAGGGGAGTGGAAAAGAATGTATAGCTCAAAAAAGGAATTAAAAAAGGAAAAAAATACTCTTAAATAGAAAATAGTAAAATAGAGAATTAGTTCCATAGAGATATTTATTCATAAAAAAATTATTGGCTGAGGATATGCCTGAGTGAGAATGTGTTTGTAGGGCGAATATGAGAATCTGAATTCAGAACCTTAGAGTCCATGCAGATCTGGACCCTGGATGTGCATCTGTAACCCAATGCTCCTACAGTGAGATGGAAGGCAGAGACAGGAGAATCCCTGATAGCTGCAGACAGCTAGCCTGGCAGACATGGTGGTGGACAACAAGAAACCTTGTCACAAACAAGGTGAAAGGAAGAAAGGACCAACAACCAAGATTATCTTCAAACCTACACATGTGGTTATGTTCACACACATAAACCCACATGCATACACATATGAAACTCATAGGTAATGTTAGTCAAAAATAGTCAAGAGAAAAACTAAAGCCACATTGCCTATGTCTACTGACTCAAAGCCCTTCTGTAGCTAGTAATACTACAGAATTTGACAGGTAGAAGAAAATCTTATTATTTACCATATGAGCAAAATGCACAGAAATTCCAAAGGCAGACTGAGAGTTTTCATATATAATACACCCTCGTTTTAATATACCTAGCAATATTCTCTAGATTTCTGTCACTCAGTCTAATGTGGTAAACGGAAGTTAGCATTGTAACAAGCAACACTGTTTAAACAAAAGAAAGCCTGGACATAAAAGAAAAGCAAACATCACATTATACTTTGAAGAAACACTGACAGTATACAGCAAGGGTTCTCAACTTGGGGTTGGCATCCCCTTTGGGAGCCACATATCAGGTATCCCACATATCATATATTTACAATATGGTTCACAACAGGAAAAAATTACAGTAACATGTATGTGTATATTTAGTATATGTATATTTAATGTATATATAGACAAATACTAGATTATATATACTATACATGTATATGTAGTATCTATCATTATGTATGATCTAAACCATATATATAACATATTACATGGAATATATAAATATAGAGAGAGACAGAAAGAGAGACTCATTATATAGCCTTGGTAGGCCTGGAAGTTATTATGCAGACCAAATTATCCTTGAACACTGACTGCCAAGTGCTGGGATTTTGATTAAAACTTTCAGTGTCATATTTAATATTACTCTGTATATTCGTACTTAAACCACAAATAAATAGATGAAAATATTGACTTTTTAATTTTTTATTCAATTTTCCTAGGACGGTAACAAATGACAAACAATAGTCAGCTTGGTTTTATTTGAAAAGGTTTATTTGTGGAATATAAATCATATCACAGCCAAAGAACATTCAACCAAAAGTTCTGCTAGCACCGGCCAATACAACACACTATGTTCCCAAGGGTGGCAGAGGTGTGAGATGATAATTCTCACTTATCTGTCCCTTCTGAACAGAGCTGCCAACATCTCAGACTCAATCTATACAACTCAGAAACCACCAATTTTACACCACAAATCTGTTTCTCAATTCGGTACACATACTGTCCCAGACAGCACAATCCGTACTCAGATCATTCCTAGGGCTCTTCCATTCAATAAGCTGACATGTCAACTTGCCAAATCTGCAATCTGCATGGTTTTTATTTTTGATTTTGTTCTTAGTCACCTGAACATACATACTGCTCACGAGACTAAGACCAAGGAGCCTGTCTTTCTGTTTCATACCAGACCTGCTACATTTGTAATATAAACAGCAAGTTGTAGCAGATGTTAGGTGAACATAAATTCCTAATAACTATATTTTGCTGTATCTTCAATGAATAATGGAAGAACTTTTTAGAAGACAGTCTTTTATGCAGAATATCTTAGGGGGTGAATCATTTGAGTAAGAGATTATTAAGTTAGCTTACTACTCAAAGGTGCCTTTCAAATTGTTTATATTTTTAATGAAAAACTTCCTAGAAGATCCTGGAATTTTTAAACAGAACAGTGAACAACTAAAACCAACTAAAATTATCCATGTACTGATCATTCTACTCAATAGCAAGCATTAGTGAAGAACATCACAGGCTGAGGGGAACAGCATATGTGTGGCTTTCTCTGTCATATAATATAGAACATATACTGCTAAATGATAAGTAATTACTTGATTGCTATCATGTGGATTTGATAGAATTTATGTTCCTACCTCTAGTCTTTAAACTATCAGTCAGCTTTAAATCTTTATTCTGTAGATTTATTGGTATTTTCACAATTTTGTTACTGCTTACTTACTTTTAATGTTGGGGTCACACTGAATGGGTAAGCCTCCCCAAAAAGTAAAGTAATAAACAGGCAAAATGCTCTTGTGTTTATAAAGTCATTAATATTTATATAAAACGTGTCGGGTTTTTGGCTCTGTAGTCAGTCATCAAATTATATAACAAGCATCTTGATCATAATATTAAGCCTAAGATGGTTGCTATCCAAATTCCATGATAAATCCGCTTAAGAGGAACAGAGAATGGTACTAATTGGCAAGTCAAAGTGCAATCCCTGCACACCATACTGTTGACTCATTTTTTTGCTAAGCATTACCAAAAATGGAAGCATTAGAATAAGGAATTGCTTACAAAATAAATAAACACAATTTTTCAAACACTAAAATGATTTGGAAACCTTAATACATTATTCATAACCCTCATGCAACATAACATAAAATTTTATCTTGCCTTGATGACCCTACACTGATATGCTATTGTGCCATGAGAAGTTAAGTAATGCCCTCTGACCAGGATAAAGGGGAAAGGCCTTAACCAAACCTTTTGATCAATTTCCCTAAAGGAACATTGGAGTTTATCAAAAGACCATCATTAGTTTGTAGCCCTATTCCTTTATTCACTTGGGGAAATTCATCCAGCATAGTATATTCTGGATTACTTGTTGGTTTGTTTTTGTCCTCCCAGACTTCTTAGC
Organism: Microtus oregoni; assembly: GCF_018167655.1. Taxonomy (NCBI): domain Eukaryota; kingdom Metazoa; phylum Chordata; class Mammalia; order Rodentia; family Cricetidae; genus Microtus; species Microtus oregoni. The sequence continues at coordinate 2,384,890 of NW_024543096.1, forward strand.
ACAGGACCAAGAGAACTAGAAAGAAAACGAGCATCAAATCTTTGACGTAAACAGAATGAGAAAAGTAAATGAAAGGTTAATTGCCATATAATATAATGGAAAACACAATTTTTGTTGCTGCTAAATTCAGAGTATTTTTGCAGAGTTGAAGTTATTTCTAGGTTTGAAAAACGATTGCAATTAGGCATCTATAGGTAACAATTTTACAAAAATATACAATTTAAGTAAATTTGGTCTTAGGGAATTTAAATATTTGAACAAGGAGAGTAAGAAGAGATGGTGAAAACAGCTCAGGCAAACCCTATAAAAACAGGATACTATTTACCTCCACATGATGCGATTCAATCCTTCTCCCAATGTATCGTCCTACATTCTTAAAAATGAAAATTATCTGTTACCATTTAATCTCTCTCCATAAACTATGGTCATTCTTTAGTCGTAAAAATTGGCAATTCTGAAGATATTCTGCAGGGGTTATTGGTGTGGTGTTACCTTATGTACCATGGAATGGCTCCAAACTGCCATGGGTTTTTACTTCTCATGTATGTTTATGTATAGATGTATGTATGTATGTATGTATGCATGCATGTATGAGTGAATAATGTCTATGTATATTTTTAAGATCATTTATCTCCCTCCTCCCTTGTTGTCAAGCTGTCAGGCAGTTGTCATGGTTTACTTCTGTCAGTAAGCCTGCCTTTCTCACACTGCTAGTCAGCTGACAGCTGACATATCAGATAAACAAAACCTCTGAAACTGAATTAGCAAGTTGTGCTGGGTATTGGCTAGACTTGGAGATCTGAAATCTAGTTCTTCTCTAACTAAATAGCCAGAACACACCAAACTTAAACCAAATACTAATGGTGTGTGTGTGTAGGGCAAAGGGAGGAAGGGAGAGAAAGTGTGTGTATGTACAGGGGAAAAGGAGGGAGAGAAGTGGCATGAGAGTGTGGGTTTGCATGTGTAGAGGGGAAAGGAGGAAGGGAGAAGCGTGTGTGTGTGTGTGTGTGTGTGTGTGTGTGTGTGTGTGTGCATGTGTGTTGTGGGGGAAGGCGTGTGTGCGTATGTGCATATAGACGGTAAGGAAGGGAGGAAGACAAAGTATGCAAAGATGTTTTATATTTGTGAATGTTTCACAATATTTTCTTCAACTAAGTAAAGATGTGTTATATATGTTTAATTATATAAAAATGTGTTGCTGTTTTACCTAAGGCATATAATTGGTCTAATAAAAAGGTGAATAGCCAACAATAAGGGAGGAGGTATAGGCGAACTTCTGGGTAGGGAGAGTAAATAGGAGGAGAACTTTAGGCTCCAGAGATGAAAGAAAAGGAGACATCAGGGGACAGACAGACAGAGAAGTAGGAAAGTAGGACACACAGAATGAAAAAAAGGCAAAAAAAAAAAAAACCCAAAAAACCACACACACACAGGTAAAATATAGGTGAAAAGTAACCAGTTAAATTAATGTTAAAAGAGCTAGTGGGGCAAATCTAACCAAAGGCCAAGCATTCATAACTAATGGCAATTCTCCATGTCTTTATTTAGGAACTGGTTGAAGGCACAAAGCAAAATCACAACTACAAAAGCTAACCAAAATAATAGTAAATAAATGATGGGATATAGACATTAAGTTGGAAAATGAAAGACAAAATTGGCCAAGAAGAAAGGTGACAAGCTGGATCAACCACTGCACAGTAAATTCTAATCAAGGATTGTTTGAGCAGAAGTGACAAAGAAAATTAGCAATCCTTCCTGTGCCCTTGTATTAAACTGACCTCTTGACGAAGAACCTGTTTCTATGTGTTGATTGTAGGAAGATTTGGTGGGGGTGGTGATGAAGACAGCTCTCTATATCCAAGTGGAAACAGATGTGCTAGTTATAAATTAACAGGGCAAAGGAGGTAATGATGAAATAATAGCCTGCAATTCAGAGGTCTATTATACACCAGGTAGTCCTTGAAGTACCTGGAATGCCTGGATTCCTTCAATCACTACATCACCCTTATCATATAAGGTAAATGTAGTAATAACTCCTAAAGAACCTAGACTCAGGGTCATTCCAGTGCCATAGAATAGAACACGAGAGTCAAGAATCAATGCATGTGTATGTGGCCAAACTTATAAAAATGTACCCATTCTCAAATGGTTAATAATACCTATTAGGAAATACTTTTTAAGAAAGCTGTTTCTCTTTAGCAGTCTAGTTTATAAGAATTGACCATGACACGGTTGAGAAAGGCAAAAAGCAGCAACAGATATCTACAGCCCAATATTGGTATATTCCTACCTAATAAGTTCCAAGTTTTAGAAAAAACAATTTTATATGCAAACTTCACTAATTTTGTTAGACATATGCTTTTTATTTTTTCTCTGATTAATATATACTAGATTATATAAATTATGTTATATTAATGATACAATGGCATCTTCTGCTTAATTTTATTTAAATTCACCTTTACATTAATTAAATCATTTTTATTAGAAGGATATAAGCTTTCAACAACTATTCTTATTAATCACCCTGGACATTTTGTCATTGGAATTGCTAAATATTTTTCAACATCTCAACAAATAGATTTGAAAACTGTAGACATTGGGCTGAATGTCATTCATGCCAATAATGATTTACACTATATGAGTTTGAATTGTATATGGGAAATTACTTTATAAAAACAAATCAAATAACACTTTGGACTAAGATCTGCTTAAATGTTATCTTGGTCCCAATATAATTTAACAAAATTTCTATTTAGCAGAATTTCTTTATGGTCAATATTAATAAGCTATTGGATTGCCACAGCTGTATTAAATATAAGATGTTTTATACATGATGCAAAAGAATTTGAAAAAAAGTACCCAGATTGAGATGAGTTGGTACTACCCATATTCATTCAAATTTGTATATTTTTCAAAGGTTTTTTGAAAATCAAAATTATAAAACAATGCTCATATTCTGAAACTCCAAATATAACTTTGCTCTCACTATAACAGATTTAAACTATAAAATTAAATCTTTGAAAAGTTAAAATTCCCTCATTAGACATAATAGAATATGTATCTGTTAAAATATACATACATACATCCAACTTTCTTTTTTTTGAGTTCTTCTTTCTTAGATTTAAAAGGTCAAACATTTGAAGAGAAAGTACATGCTTTCATTGAACTTACTGTTTTTTGTCATTATTCCCCAAACAATACCTTACAACAAACTATGTATTAATTATTTACATTATTTTAGAGCCTCTAAGTAATCTAAAATACTTCAAATATACAGAAAAATATACATAAGTTAAATTAAAATACTATATTATTGGATATAAGAAATTTTAGCATGTGCAAATTTGATATCCCTGGGATGTCACAGAACTACTTCTGCATGGATAAGAAGACACGACAGTGAATGAGCACACGTAGAAACATACAGACACACATATGCCAGAAAATGTACATATATATTTGAAAATTGTGACCTAAGTTTTATTAGCTATACAGTTTTTGAATTAGCAAATGAACTATCAACAGTAATTTTTAAATGATCTATCATGACTGAAAGAACTATAAACAGAAATTTGAATCAGAAGTCAGACACCTGAGCAATTCCTCCCTGCCCACCATTAACCCCTTGGGACGAGGTCCCTTGGTACAGACATTTTAGGTATCTTTCCGTTCCACCTGCCACTTCCCCCCCCCCCCCCCACACACACACACAACTGACTGCTCTCCTACTAGCCTATCTCCATTCCTTTCTGATTCCCTGCTGATTCACAGAGCTTCCCGTTTCCTGGAACCCACTGAGGCAATATTTGGCTAGTGTTAAGTAAGCTCCTTTTATTCTCCTCCCCTCCTCCATCTCCGCCTCTGCAGACTTTTCTTAGACCTGCCTGAGCATCTCCTCCCAACTCACTTCCAAGCCCTTGGAACTGGCCTCTAATCCAGTGTCCTCCTAGTCTATCACAGCTGCCCCTTACAGCCTTTCCTCTAGCCCTTCATATGTGACTGGGTCCAGAAAGACTTTCTATCAGGGACCATGCAGCCACCACACTTGGTTAAGACACAACCATTCCTTTTAGCCCATCACCATTTCCTTAGTGACGCCCAACATACATGCAGAAACAATCTTACTAGGGACCCACAGCCAATTGGCTATGACTCAGATTGTGCAAGAACAACCAAAGGATGTAACAATCACCTATCAAAGGCAACACCAGATATAAAAACAAAATACACCTCAAATGCTCAAACTCCAGATGGCTAGACTGCAGAGCAAAAACCACAAACATGAATAAGCAAGACATTATACCTCCTCCAACAGTCAACAACTTTAATAGGCCCTGAGAAAAACTGTTTACCTGAAGCACAAGACAATGACTGCAAAAGAACTGTTATAAATACATTCAAGGACCTTAAGAGGATATGAATAAATGACTTCACAGTTGAAGGAATTAATAAAAACAATTCAAGATATGAATGTAGAATTTAACAGAGAATAAAATGATGAAGAAAAACACACACTGAAATAAAACTAAAAATGAAAAATTGAGGATGTCAAATATCAAGTACAGAGGTAAACCTCACAACCAAACTAAAAGGTCAATATGAAAATTTCAGGTTGTGGAAGCAAAGCAGAAGAAATGGGTGGCTAACTCAAGAAAAACGTTAAATGTGAAAAATGCCAGGCAAAAAAATCCAAGAAATCCGGAAGACCATGAAAACACCAAACCTATGAATAAATAAAATAGGGATAAAACAAACCCAGAAAATATTTTTAACAAAACCATATAAGGAACTTTCTCTAATCTAAAGAGAGGCCTATCAAGATAAAATATGCATGTGAAACCCCAAATAGAAAGGAACATAAAAGAAACTCCTTAGACACATAATAATCAAAATATTAAATGTATGAAACAAAGAAAGGATATTAAAAAATATAAGGAAAAAAGACTAACCACATAAAAAAGTAGAACCAATCGAATAGCACTTGACTTTCTAATGGAAACTCTCAAAGTCAGAATGGCCTGGACCAAGGTTCTACACAGTGAGAGACAAGAAATGTCAGCTTAGACTACTCCATCAGAAAAACTACCATATAGAAGAAGCAGAGAAACAAAAATATTAACAAAGAAAAACAGATTTAAGCAATTTCTGTCTACTAAAGGGCTCTATTGAAAGCACTAGAAGGAAAACCTACATACAAAGAGAAGGGTAAATACACCCAAAAGGATACAAGAAATAAATAACCCCAGAACAAAAGAAAAAAATAAAAGAAAAAACAAAACAACAAAATAACAGGAGATTATAATAACAAACACTACTCTTCAAAGGAAAATCCACCGAGATAATATTACAATTCTAAAAACTCATGCGCCAAAGACAAGGGTATGCAATTTCATAAAAGAAGATAGTGGGACTTCAATACTCCATTCAGGCAGAGACAGGACATCCAGGTAAAAACTAAATAGAGGACCCCTCTAGAGCCCAGCCTCTTGCCAGGTGTCCATGAGGATGTTCCCAGCTAGGTCCCTGGGCAGTAGAGAAGAGGGTGCCTGAACTGGCCTTGTCCCGTAGTCAGATTGATGACTATCTTGAATATCACCATAAAACCTTCATCCGGCGACAGATAGAGATAGAGACAGAAACTCACATAGGAGCACTTGACTGAGCTCCCAAAGTCCAGTTGAAGAGCAGAAGGAGGGAGAATATGAGCAAGGAAGTGGCTGACAATTAGGGTTGACTGAGAAGCCAATGATAATGGCACTGGAATTTGTCTCTATTGCATGTACTGCCTTTTTGGGATACTAGTCTATTTGGATGCACACCTTCCTAAGCATGGATGGAAGGGAGAGGGCCTTGGACTTCCCACAGGCCAGGGTACCCTGCCCTCTCTTAGGACTGGAGGGGAAGAGAGAGTGGGAGAACAGGAGGGAAATGGGAGGAGGGGAGGAGGTGGAAATTTTGAATGGTATTATTTATAAAGAAATAAAAAAATTGAGAAATGCTGGAGGCTGGAGTTAAGGCCATAAGTCAAATGAACCTAAAGAATATCTATATTCACCAAGTCCTTAAATAATATGCTCTCTTCTCTGTAGTACATGGGATTTTCTGCAAAATTGACCACATACTGAGACACAAAGCAAATCTCAACAGATAAAGGAAAACTGAAATCATAAACTCATCATCATGGAGTAACTGTGGATACCAACAACAAAAGAAATGGCAGAAAGCATATAAAATCATGGAAAATGAGTAACTCACTACTGAATGACCAAAATCAAGAAGGAAATTAAAAACTTTAGAAATGAATGCAAACAAAATCACAAAATACCTAAACCTATAAGAAACAATGACGGCTATTCATAGCAGTAAGTGTCTATATATCAAGAAATGGGAGAGACCTCATATAATTTAATGTTATATTTGAAAGACATATAAAAATAAGAGATAATTTCTTAAAAGAGTAGTTAGGAAGAGATAATCAAACTTAAGAATGAATTCAATGAAACAGAAAAAACTATAAAAATAAAAAATACAAAGAAATCAATAAAATCAAAGGTTTCCTTTGAGAAAATCAACAGTAATGACAAACCTTTCATAAAATTAATCAAAAGAGAGAAAATCCAAATCAATAAAATTACAGATGAAAGGGAAACATTACAACAGACACTGAAGGAATTCAGAGAAATGTAAGGACATACTTTAAAATCTATATCCCCAAACTGGAAATCTAAAACAAAAGGGCAAATTTCTTGACATACATGACCTACCAAAGTGAGATCAAGATGAAATGAAGAATTTAAATACACTCAAAACCCATAGAGCAATAAAAACAGTAATTTAAAACAAAACTCCTAATCAACCCCCCCAAACCACAAACAAACCAAATCAACAATAAACGCCCAGGACCAGATGGATCCAGTGCAAAACTCTACCACACCTGCAAAGATAAACTAAATACTTGGTAAAGTATTCTGCAAAATAGAAACTGAAGGCTCACTAATAATTTTTCATGGAGTCTCTACTACCCTGATACTAAAACCACACACAGATGCAACAAGGAAATAAAGGCAGAAAAGAAGAAAAGAAAATCCAATATCCCCTATGAACATAGAAGCAAAACTCTCAACAAAATACTTGCAAACCAAATTCAGAAACATGAAAAATATTATACAACAAGATTCATTCAGCTTCATCCCAAACACATAGGAAAGATTCAATATGGTAAAAGGAAAAACAGTTTTCCCCAATGCAATGACACTGAATATATCATCCACATTCTATGGGCTCCATATGTTTTTTTTTTGTGCTTTTTGTTTTGCCTGGGTATTTATTTTTTATGTATTCATTTATTAATTCATTCATTTTTATCTCGTTGGTTTTTATTTCTTTTGATTCTTTCTTATGTCCTTCTTTCTGAGAAAGAGAGACAGAGAGAACATGAAGTTCACAAAGGATCTGATAGAAGTAGCATAAGGTAAATAATGGGATCAAAATGTATCATATAAAATATTTTGAAAAATAAAATTTAAAAATTAGATGAGGAGAACTAGCCTAGAGAAGAATCTCGGTCAAGTGAGTAGCATAGAAGATAAACTATGAATGTAAAGTCATTTCAGATACAAAGCAGCAAAAAAAATCAGTTTTTTCTTTTATTTTTGAGATAATATAATCACATCATTCCTCCTTTCCCTTCCCTTCACTCAAACGCTCCCATATACCATTCTTCACTCTCTTTCAAATCCATGGCCTCTCTTTTCACTATAATTATTACATTCATATAGGCACATGGGTATACTTCCTAATATGAGCTGAACAAGGACAACAATAGACACACTAAAGTGTATGGGAAAAAGTTCTTGAGGCCTCAACACTACACAATATCTACAGACAACTAAGAAATGCTGATGGAGGGGAAACTGTCTTCACCAGGAAAGAACACAACTGCGATCCATTACTAAATGATCAGCCCTAAAAACATACATAAAACAAGTACTATTATAGAGACTGAGCTATTCCTAAATACCTTTGAAGGATCCAATTACACAGCACAAGCATCTTAACCTGTCCTAAGTCCCAGGGAAGAAGACAACTTACTAACACTCTAGTAGCAGTAAATACAGGTTGTTCTAAGTTTAACTGAGAGTGACAAAGGGCTCTAGACTGCTCCCTTTGCACCACACATTCGCGCTAATTCAAGGTAAGACTAGCAGCAGAGGTTAGAAAAGTACACTGAGTAACCAAGAAACGGAACAGTTAGTACTTCTGCAACCCAGTAATTCCACATTTAGTTCATTTTAAAGATAACACAAACTGTGAAAATGAAGAAGGAAAAGAAACCTAAGGAATCAGAATGAGACATTGAGATCACCAAGAAAATAGTATTTAATACAGATTTACTGAAAGGAGTTACTGTTATATATTATAAACAGTGGGCAAAACTGGATGCAAAAGTTGAGAAATGTGCTTGGCAATTACTTCTGTAACACAAAAGAAGTAAAACATTTTGTGCTTCACCCATAGTGCCTACTTTGGTAAACAAATAAACAAGAGTAAAGAAACAAAAAATTCAATACCTAGACTAATGATTCCTTGATAGGATGGATATTTGATCATCAAAAGTTTTTATGGAGAGACAGAACTCTATTGAGTTCTATTGAACTATACTTATACTGAAAAGTCAAAGTCAACAAAAAGAATATCAATTTCTAGACACTTGATTTAGGATAAAACCTCAAAACTACAGTCAAACACACTGACCTGCTCACATCAGGAAACCTGATGGGAAAATAAATAACTTGACACTTGGGTCTGATTATGCTTTCCAGATCCTTAGGTCTGTGATCAGGAATCAGCTTCAGGAATTTTCCAATGGAAGTAAGAAACGATTCCATATTAAAAATGGAATTGAATACCACCACATCAGCCACCAAACTGTAAAGAGAAAAGGCAAATGCAAGTTCATGAAGAGTTATTCTGTAAGCCTAAGACCCTTGCATACTAATCAGACTCTGCTCTACCACAGGTTTGCAAGTAGCACTGGACACTAGTTAGACGGAACTGCTGCTAACAGGGATGTTGTTCTTAGAACTCAATCACTGATGGTTGGGTTGCTGGCTTCCCGGAAGACAGGCAAGAGAGAAATAAGATAGTTGAATGAAATCAAATAAGATTTCAAACTAATGCCTATTTCCCCATACATCGTAAACTTCCCACATTATCACTACCAAGCAGAGCAAGCCCAAGCATGTCTCTACGTGGTCTAATATGGAGGATAGGTTTACAGCTTCCTCCTCATCTCTGAGGAAACTAACTCCCATAAGGCTTTTCCTATGGGGTCATGATAAGTTTAGCACAATTCAGTTAAAGTCCATTTCGAGTTTTAGCCTTTTGTTTGAAGAAATTTTATTGTTTTTAGGTTATGGTATTACATGGAATGATGATATCTCTAAATAATTTAGTTCAGTATTGTAGTATGCTTAGGACAGTCATAGAAGTAAAAAAAAATAGTGAAATACATTCAGATATCCATACTATTAGAATTTATTACATAAAAGGAATATATAGCTAACCACAATCATTGATCTCTAGAAAAACACAAAAGAATTATACCATTAATAACTGATTTTGACAAATGTACTTTTTTCTTAGGTATTTTTAAAATACAATACACATTGATTAAAGAAAAAGTGAAAGCAGGTTTTAGATTTCATAAATAAATGTACCAGTAATTTTCTTAATGGCTATTGCATTGTCTCCAGCACCAATGAACAACAATGGTAACTGTGCATATGCTAGATAAAACCTACAAGTATAATATGAATTAAACTAATTTAATAAGATTTGATTCTTGAAAATGTCTATGACGGATATCTTGGTTTTCAACTTTACACACCTGCAAAGAGGAAATTTCAGATGAAGAAGTGCCTCCATCAGACTTCCCATTAACATTGTTTACATGGCATTTTCTTGATTACAGCCCACTGTGGGTGGTACCATCCCCAGGCAGGTAGGCCTGGGCTATGTAAAAGGAGGTCTGGGAGCAAGCCAGTGAGCAGTGTTCCTTAGTTTCTACTTACAGTTGGAGGTCTTTCTCCAAATTTACTGGGTGATGGATTGTGAGTGGTAAGAGAAAATAAACCCTTTTCTCCCCAAATAGCTTTGGTCATGATGTTTATCACAGAACACCTTATTTGTTTCACTAATAATTCAGCATTACTAAACAATTCTATAAGAAGGTAAATATGACAAAACAGCTTTATTCCATCTTAGAAATGATACCTTAATAAGACTGGGAAAAAGCATGCATGTCCATAAGGCTATGAGAGAACATCATAATGAGAGAGCTTACAGATAAAATATGAGTGCCAACGATAATCCTTGGCTTAGTTTAAAACATACTCACCAAGACAGACAGCTTTGCTATTATTAGTACACAACAGAACAAAATCCCAACAGAAGACACACTGACTTCCCCTCTAAAACTGCTTTTGCCTGTTTTGTTTGTTTGTTGTTTTTTCAGCTATGACATGGTGAAAATTTGGGGGATGGAGACAACAACAACACAGCTAACAAAGGAAAATCACAGAAGAGTTGAAACAAAACTAAGCAATAAGGAAGCCTCACAATAATATACTAAAAGTTGAAGATGGTTCTACAGCTCATCTGTTTGCACCATTTGTCACATATTGTAATAGTGACCAACGGGTCACAATACATAGTTACAGCATGTGTTCATAAGTCAGAGGGTTAGTGGAACCTCGGTCTAAGGTGATGGCTTAGGTCAGACATCTTTAAAATCCAAAAGTGCTACACAGTCCAGAAAGAAAGCTGACAGTGCCAGCAAACGCAGAAATCAGCAAGAATGCTGAAGACGCATTTGAAGAAGAAGCTGAAGCAGGACTGCATTCTGACATTCTTATTTTCCTCTGGACAACTTTCTCTTCCTATTACAAAGCCAAGTTATTTCTCCCCAAGCTTGTCTATCAGTTTATCCTCTTGAGTGGAAGAATGAGGAAAAATCATATGCAAATTTTCAGTCTCTCTCCTTATGAGAAAAAACAATTCTTCATAAAGGAAAAAAAGGGGAGTGAACCTATTTTCTTTATTTAATATCTGCCTAAAGTAGGCACACCACACAACTACTATTAATCTAAAACATTTAGTCTATGTTCTTAAAGATTCACACTGGTCTACAGAAATATACTTTCTCACGTATTTCCTCCCTGACATGAGCGGGTGTAACTTCCATTAATGTCACACATAAAGGGAAAGATATTTAATCCCTCCATTATAGTTTCTCGGGGTAATAAAACCATAGAATCTGAAAAATAAAATGGTACTAATTCAAGAAATCACAAGATTATCAATGTTTTACATATTAATAAATGTAGAAGTAAATTTCATTTTCATATTTTTAAATATATAAAATTTATTTTTATTTTATGTTAAGCTCATTGATTGATGCTTTGCCTGCCTGTATGTCTGAGCGAGAGTGTCAGAAGCCCTAGAACTGGAATTACAGATAGGTATAAGCTGCCATGTGTGGGCTGGGAATTGAACCTTGGTCCTCTGGAAGAGCAATCAGTGCTCTCAACCTATGAACCGTCTCTCCAGCTCATTTTCATTTTGAAAACATATTTTTCTGTTGTCATTTTAAGATAAAATGAAGTATTTTAATTTCCTATGAAATTTTAGAATAGTTGCTTTTTATGAGACATTTGACTGCACAGTTCCACTGTTCTGCTAGCCGTGCTCCCTCACAATTCAAGTGGCTTGTAAAAACGACTGCAGAAAAACATTTACAAAATGCTCAAAACAATTAGTACCATTAGAGCTGTTTTTCTATGTCAACTAAACTAAGGAACAGACTAGCAAGGTCTGTTCAAACACATTATCAATCTCTGTAGCTAATAACTACTAGAAATGGTGTATAACATGTATGCAATCACTTCTAAATTGATTCCATGTGACTGGCGCTGTGATGCAACAGGATTCGCAGGAGAGATGGCATGAGGTTGCTAATGAACTTCTTTCAGCAAGCATCAGGAGAAACACTACACTGGAGGAACAATAGACAAGATTTTCACCTTTGAAATGGCAGCTATTTTCAGACTGTCTTTTCAGAAGATTCAGTGCGAGAAACAATAAAAATCACTGAAACATTACGTTTTTTAAAGTTTCTGCCTCAGATGCAACAAAATACACAGGCCAAAAATGAAGAATATAACAAAAAATAGGAGCTACAAAAACCCTTGCTCTATTAAATTTTAATTTCTTTACTAAATTTTAGCTGAACACACTGAAAGTAGCTGATAAAAAAACTTGCTCATTTTTCTACAATTTAAATAATATTTAAGGAATCAAGGGGTAAAGATCCTTGTCAATAGTTTATATTTTATTCTGAACGTTATGTAAAACAGTAAGATAACTGGTTCAAGGTAAGATTGGATGATTAGTCTTTGTCTTAATATATTCATTTCACAAAATGAATAGCAGTGCTATTAAAAATCCTGCAAAATACAAATAATAATATTATGGAAACAATATTTAAACACCTGTATATGCCTTAATATACTTACAAATTTATTGTAGTCTCCAGATTTACAAACTAGCCATCTAAAATGGGAAATATAGAGACTGGAATGATAGCCCATCAGTAAAAATGACATGCTTCAAAATCACGAGGACTCAAGTTTGGACTCAAGCACCCACATAGCAAGCTGGACATCCAGTACCTGCCTATAATCCCAGCTCCTATCAGGACAAAGATATAAAGAGCTCAGGTACTTGCCAGTTTCAAATCTAGTGTAGAAAAACAGGAGCCTCAGACTTAAGGAGAGACCCTGTCTCAAAGAAACAGGCAGAGAAGGACAGAAGGCACCCATCGCCCTCTTCTGGCCTTTGTGCATGCATCCCCCACCCCATAAATCTGTTTTGAGAAAAGGGGAGGGGAGTAAGATGGCAAACAACAAATTGTATACAATCTATACCTACCATGAGAGAATTTGATTGTATCCATATTGAAAATCTCTCTCCTGATATTTCTTGACAGGATATACCAACTGGTTTTCATGGAAGTACAAGATCTTTTTCAGTTTTCCCAGATCAGGCCGAAGGGCAACTAGTTCAGCCAGGTTAAGTACTGAACTTGCAAAAAGGGTCCTAGAAAGAAAAAAAAAAGTTTACTGTGCTAAGCATGCCTGAAGGTCCACCCTGTGCCATTCTGCTTCCCGATTCTTTCCCGCCTAAGATACACATATGCTTGACTTAGTGCCACGCAGAAGAAGTCTCAGTGCTGACCTTTTAAAAAGCAACTACTAGGAACTATAAAAGTCCAGGTTTCATTGGTCTCAGCTAAGCTCAGGAAGAAGAAGAAGAAAAAGAAAGAAAACTGTCTGGATTGTATAAAAAGACAAGAAGAGTTCTATGTGAAGGACAAAAGGAACCAGGATAGGCTGGATGGGGAATACATTTGCTGCCGGCTTCAGTGCTCTCAACTCCTTGCAACCAGCAATTGAAGTTCAATACAGAAGCAGGACTGGGACATGTTCATGTTTTGACAAAACCCTTTTTGATTTATGCAATGTATTTATGTAGTGTTTTTTTTTCTCTTTTCATGTTTCCTCAAAGTCCCCTGTAAAGTATCCTGTAATCCTTAGACTAAGAAAAAAAATATATTTTTCTTTACTACTAGGCTGCTGGTGGCTGGCACTAGATATGCAAAACCCCTTATAGAAAACAAATAAAATTTGATAAATGGTTTATTATAGAAAAAAGTCTGAAAGTTTATCTATCCATGTTTATAAATAAATCAAAATACCTATTTGGTGTCACTCTACACTTACTGAAATGCCTACTGAGTGACAGAGGCAAGCCTAGAAGAACAGAATTGTTGACAGAGATAGCCCAGAAGGATGAATACTGACTTTCATGGAGTCATACACACAGTGTTAATGAAACAAACATAAAAAGTGTATTCGAGATTTAGACAGCCTGGAAATGGCTCCCTGATGAGATGCCTACCACATATAGAGACAAAAAAGGGGCAACACCTGGACAGCTGAGGACATTTAGATAACCTTGTTAGTGTAATTGTAAAAAGTTGAGGTATAGAAAAACTAAGTTTTATCTATATTCACACTAGAAGTCAGTGCCAAAGCAGAAACTGCCAAAATGTTTTAATTGCACCATAGCTACAATTGTTGGAGGATGACTTATCATACAAATACTTCTGTTGGTCTAGACTTACCTATGAAATACCATCCTTGTTACTTAAATGATTATTATGACTACAAACACCCGTCTTGAGAAACCAAATAGTTAACTTGATGTGTTTACATAATCTGCAGCACAAGCCTTTCACAATAAAGCAATGGTTATTACTAAGTATATACAGTATACTTTTTTTTTACTATACTAACGAGGAAGTATATACAGTATAAACAGGAATTCAGTTTAACTGAATAAGGTGCATGCCATTCAAAGTCCTTTTTCAAGTTAAAGTGACAGATTTGGAAGAATATTGTTAAGTAAAAGAAAGAACTCATTTAACATTCCATAAACAACAAGTCTATCATCTTAGATATTATCCAGCTATAATTCAGCTGCTACTTTGATACAGGAGGATTTTCCTCTGCATAGATCAATACAGTCAAAAGAAAAATGTCAATGATTTTTCAATCTTAACAACTTGACACCACAACACCAACATTTCCTTTAGTGTGCTTAATCATTAAGAAATCAATTATATCTCACAAAAAAATGTTGAAACAGCATTCCTTTATTTCTATCTACAAGTTAAGTATTTCTCTCTTTTTTCACTTGCATACTGTTAAGCTGAACAGGCAGCGCCTGGAATTTTTAGCTCTATCCACAACCCCAAGTAATGAGAATGGCCACAAAAAGAATACAGCTAGCTACAATCCACAGACTTTTTACTTTGGTTCAAACTGCCAATTTTTAAAAGTTGGTCATTACATAATGAAAGACATCATTCAGTTAGGAGCTAACCCTCAGCTACCCACGCTCATCTTTGAGCCTCAGGTACCATTTAAGAAATAAAGCCTCATAAGATAAACTTTATCATCCCACAGTGGGACTCTAGCAGGAAAGAGTATAAGGTGAGAACAAAAACCACTAGGAGCAAGATAATTTCTGACAGTTGCTGCTTGAGCACAAGTTAAATTGAACAGTTTATCTCAGCAGGAAGATCTTATAAGGTTTTATGCTTAATATTTTTAAATTAACATAAAGCCCAGAGAAAGCAGTTGGGCAATTGTTCATAAACATGACATACTACAATCATTGTATAATCTGGATTAGTGCCTATTACAATGCTACTACAGAATTAAGCTGTTTTTAGGCCACCAAAGAGCTTTAAATTGCAACTTTTATCTTTGTAAAAGAACCCTATATTTAAAATGTCTACTAAATTCAAATTAATGGCTACATCATTAGATTACCACTTTGCCCAAGTACAAATAAGTTGCTATTATAATTGTTTAACCAAAATGGCTCAATGCTGTAAGCACATTAACACCAGTTCATAGATTTCAAATCATGTCCATATACATGCTTTCATTGTTTCATACCTGCAAAGAATTTGAAAATAAAGGAATTTATTATTTTCTGTTGTATGAATAAAAACCATATACTTGTCACTCTCTTTGCTTTATTTACCAAGAAAATGCTGAAATTCACCTATAAGCATGATCTTTGAGATTCTATTTTTGCATCTTAGATAGCATGGATCTGCACTGACATAAACTCATTGTTATGGCCACCACATGTGAACCCTACTGAACTTTGTTTTCTCTAGCTTGACCCATAAAAATCTTCTCAGCAGGCTTCTCTATACTTGCAATTAGTTACCACATAACAGGAAACAAGATTGAATAGAGATTGGCAGTGCAATTCACTTTTTTTAAAGCAATGCTTTTATTACAGATAACTCAAGAATAAATTGTAATCCAGCATATTTGATTTACCAGGACTGAATTTATTTATTTATATCATTTCTAATTTTTAAATTTTTAAAGATTATAACATTCCCTCTTCTCTTTCCTCCACCCGAACCCTCCCATGAACTCCTAACTCTTTTCTCTTTCAAATTCCCATCCTCTTTTTTCTTCATTGTTACATACATATGCGTATGCAAACATGTTTATAACTAAATGCATTCTTAAATAGAACTCATATAGCTTCAGCAGGACTTCTACAAAAAAGAAATTCTTCCATCTGTGTTATTTTAGAAAACACCTTACTCTAAGGTGTGATTCCTATACTAAATATCATTACTAATGTTTGTTCTTTTCTTCCATCTTTTGGGCTACTGCTACTTGATAAATACTCTCCAGCTTTATGCATTTTTAGTCCCAAGTATTATTCTATGGTGATAGAGAAGAAGTAAAACTGTATCATCAACATATGATCAGCCATATAAAGTGCTGAGTACTTATCAAAGAGTAAAACTGATTTGTGAGTTGAATAGCCTTATTTGGTCATTGGCTGCATTACGTAAATGGGTCATCTTTCTCTAACACTCGTTCATTTAGGGGTATGGAGATATAATTGCTTACCTAGTTGACTTTCCTAAACAATCTATTGACTTGTATGGTGAAAATCTAATTTCTCAGATCATAATAATTAGTTGAATTTCATCTACTGGGCTGTTCAATTCTGGAATGGGACAACCTTGGGTTCCCCCTCCCAACTCTTGATGATTAAGAAGATGCATCCCAGGTAAAACTGGGAATTACTAAATACTAAATTACAAATATCACCTATTATCACTCCAAATAGAGCTTAATCCAACAAGTATCACTCAGCTGTTTTTTGCAAGGTTGTAAACTCAATTACGAGTTATGACAGTGAACAAAAGAACATACAGAAGAATATAACTAGCTTGTCTAAACAGCAACCAAGGACAGTGCAGCACTTTGCTCAACTAGGAAAAAGCTGAGGCTGAGAAGATGCATGAATCTTTAAATGACACAAACATAATCCTCTATTTTATGAAGAGAGCAACAAGAGACTGAAAGATTTTGAGAAAATAATTTGGGTCTTTCATTCTTTTCAGTTTGCAATAAATACAAATAACTTCTTGCTGACATATACTTTATGCATTAACACTTAACCCACATTATTTTACCACATTAAAAAGTACTTCTAGGCAAAGGCAGTATTGTATGATTGCAATACTTGCATTCGGAAGGCAGAAGCAGGACTACAAGTTTTAGGGCAGCTTGTGCTACATAGTGAGCTTGAGGCAGTCTAGGCAATATAGCAAGAAATTGTCCTTCCACATGAAAACAAAAAATTCTAAAGAATCATTTTTTTATTATTATTAGCAGGAACACTGAAGTATCTTTAACTAGAGCAAGGTTTTTATATTCAGGTACCTAATAAATGTTGGGATTTCCTTTGCATTATGTTATGTTTATATTACTTTAACTTAAACATTTTACCAAACAAAATGAGATTACTTTACACACCAGACAACTTTTCTATTTTAGAGAGTCATTCGAGGGAAAAGAAAAAAGAAAAAATAGTCAGCAACTGTGGTGAAGAGGCTTTGCCTAGAGTGATGTTAGATGGTGAGCCTGGAAGTGGACCAGGAAAGGAAGAGAGCTGCCTCTAAATGACAACACAAGGGCAGTTAGGAAAAGGAAAGAGTGAGCCTCAAGTCTATGCTGTTCTGGACCTATACCCTTTTTCACCGTTTAGATGCTGATTTTTAATCATCTAAAATTAGAATAAACTCAATAGTTTTATGTCAATGGCACCCATTACAATCGATGCTGAGACATAGAAAAGAAATTATATTAAAAAGCCATATTAATGTAAAAAATGTTATTCCTCTTATTCATCACATATTTCTGAGTGACTGAATTACATGACTGCTGGCAAGGATTGCCAAAGAACATGCATTCCAGCAGCCCTTATTCCAATGAAGAAGTCAACCTACTGAAATCCCAAGGAAGTGAACTGAGCACTGGGCTACAAAAGAAAGGCTGACATTGAGAATGATAAAAGAAATATGCCTAGTTTGGTCACTGAAAGGCAAAGACCACCTATATGACTCAAAATTTGCATAAGCAGATAGGTAATGGTCACATTACCAAATCAAGGATAAAAACAAATCACAGGTGTATTAGTACAGTAATAAAGAAACTTGTTTTTAAAATGTTGAATATAAGTAGATGCCAGCTTATAAGTGAGGCCATATAATAGAAAAAAATTAAAGATTTAAACAAAGGACCTAAGTCATCAAATCTATCTGTTAAAGAATGTATGTTACTGGTTTACCTTCTCTAAATGTTTCTCCAACATTTTATGTTAGCGTGTTTTCTCCCATTCAAGCATATATATTCTTTTTTGAGACACATTACACTTGTTATTATTAACTTTAGTAAGCTATGGTTTCCCTAATATAGCACACCTTGAATCTTTCTTATTCCCTATTCTTAACAGTTCTTAATATTCATCTTTGAATAAGTCAATCATTTATTCACTGAAAATGAAAAATGACACTGAGAAAACAAAAACAGCTGATTATTTGTTCAACGTGTTCAATGTGATTATCATCGATAACATTAAAAGAAGCCTGAAAACAACCATTACCCATAAAACTTAAGAACCCAAAACAATTCTCAGATATGTTATTTGATATCAGTTTTCAATGAGCCTATTCCTTTTTTCTTAGAGTTCGAATGATACCTCAGATATTTTCTAGTTCATCATTTTAATAGATTATGTATGCAAGATGTAATCCAAAGAAAAGTAACTCATGGGGAAAGTTGGGAGTCAACTTGGTATAAAGATAAGGAAAGTATAATAACTTAATAATAATCTCTGTTACTTCAGGGATTGATGATTGTCGGTCTTAAAGAAACCAGTCAATTAACATGCAAAGACATCTAACTTACAGAGTCTTCTGGGAATACTTCATATACTGTTTTAGTTCCATAAACTAATATAATTAGTATGTGAAATATTTGTAACTCAAATCTTGATTAATCTATGGCTGATGACTATTCCTTAACACACATAATATTTCATATTGGAATGTTCTTTGCCCTTTAATTCATTCCCTCAAGAGTCTCTGGTGTTCATTTCTAAACACTATAACTATTAGAAAATTGGAGATGCAAGTTAAAGGATGCAAGTCCCATCACAGCACTACCAGCGTTATCTGCATCTACACATATCTAAGGAAACACTGACCAGTGAAGCTAGAGTAGTCTGTGTAGATCACTCAGTAGAGATAAGAAAGCTCAAAATTATATGCCTGACATGGTGTAGAAAGCAGAGGAAGATACACACCAGCTTTCAGGCAATTTCATTCTTTAGGCTTGAAATTTATGACATGATAAAAATTAAAATACTCAAAAATAATAAAACCTACTTTCTTGCTTATCAACTAATATAAAGTTGTGCAGAGATAAGAAAACATGGAAAAATATAGTAGCTCTACTTTTTAGGCACTTCTACAACTATACAGCACAAACTAAAAAATTTTCTAAAGACTGATTCTATAACAGATCAGAAAATTCTATTTTTTGGTGTTTATGAACATTTACTTTTTTCTTTAAAATACTGTTTTTTTTCTTTTTGTTTATTTTAAGTTTTGTGTGTGCACACAAACACACATGAGAGGAGGTGTCCACAGAAGCCAGAGGAGCATGTCAAAACACTAGGTGCTGGAGTTATAGGACATTGAAAACTGTCTGGTATTCATGATAGAAACCAACTCAAGTTCTCTGGAAGAGTGGGAATCACTCTTAATTGTTGATCCATCTTTCCAGGTACTGAATATGTTTTCCATAATGCTTTAATCGCTGTATTATTTATCACTTGAGTTGTGATTTTTTTTTATTATTCACAATATACAGAAACTGAAAACAACACAATTGTCCCTCACCTGAAGAATGAAAAAACTGAATGAGGTCCATTTACACAGTGGAGTACTACTCTGCTGTTAAAAATAATGATAGCATGAAATTTGCAAGCAAATCGACAGAATTAGAAAAAAAAATCATCCTGAGTGAAGTAACCTAGACCCACAAAGACAAACAATATATGCACTCACCTTATAGTAGATATTAGCTGTAAAGCTACAATCCATAGACCCAGAGAAGCTAAGTAACAAAGAAGGTTCAGAGGGGAATGTATGAATCTCCCTGGGAAGAAGAAACAGAATAAACAGTGCTGGTGGATGAGGGGGGTAAACAGGAACAGGAAGGATCCGGTTGGGAGAGGATAAAGGGAGACAGGGAGAAACTACTCAGAGAGACAACTGGAATCTGGTGGCATCTCCAGGAAGAGCAAGAGACCTAATGCAATGGAAATTCCCAGTAATCTGTGAGGGTGGCCCTAGCTAAGACTAGCATTGGGGGATATGGAGCCTGAACTGGCCATATCTTGTAACCAAGCAATACTTCAAGTGGAAGGTAAAAAACACCAACACAAATATATAAGCTTCTATCTATAATTTGTCCTGCATACAAGATGTGCTAGTAGCACAGAAACTGTAGTCAATTAATGACTGGTTCAGCTTGTGACCCATGCCATGAAAGGAAGCCCAACCCTGACACTGCATGGAGAGCTAGGACCCAGAAGCTGGATAGTCTTAGGATAGAATGGAACGTGATAGGAAAAAAAAAATCAATGAAATGATTCCTAATGATATTCTGCTATACTCAGACTGGTGGGTGCCTAGTCCAATGGTTATCAGAGAACCTTCACCCAGCAACTGATGGATACAAATGGAGAAACACACAGTCACTTATGCAGATAGATCTTTGAGAATCCTGCAGGGGGTGAAAGATTGTAGGAGATGGAGGGGTCAATCACACCAGAAGGAAACCCACAGAATCAACTAACCTGGTCTCATAGGGGCTCACAGAGATAAGACTGAACCAACAACCAGGGAGCCTGCCTGGGACTGGCCTAGGGTCTCTGCAGATATATTATTTGTGTAGCTTGGTTTTCTTCTGGGACTTCTAACAGTGAGAGAAGAAGATGTCTAACTCTTTAGCTAACTTTGGGAGCTTTTCCCTCATATTCAGTTACCTTTCCCAGCCTTAATACAAGGGGAGGTGCCTAGTGTTACAGCAACTTGATATGCCATGTTTGGTTGAAATCCATGGGAGGCCTGCCCTTTTCTCATCAGAAAAGAAGAAAGGGTGTACGGGGGGGGCTGCATAAGGGAGGTTGGAAGAAGGGACTGGGAGGAGAGGAAGGAGGGGAAACTAAGGTCGGGATGTAAAATAGTGAGAATAATAAGCTTTTAAAAAATGTTTAGTGATGTAGTCTATTGTTTTCAACAGAAAAAGCCTGAAGGTGTGAATTCCAAGAAGATGACCTTTTATGTTTTCACTTCAAAGACAAACATTTTTATAAACATTGATTTCCTGAATCCTTCATGAGAAAATTCTAACATAAATTCCTTAGTCTATGTTGAAAAGAGGAAAAATTTCGAAGCTAGTCTTTGCTAGATCAAATGGAATAAACTGAAAATGGAAAGGGTCTGTACATATATTCAAATAAAAAAGTCTTTCATTTAATTGACAACTTAAATAATTGACTTCTTTTTATCTATAAATTAACTAGTAGTTATATAGGTATTGGGGTGAAATGTATAAAACATTACAATATAAAATTAGAAATACCTAAAATAAGCATGAAAGTCACTCAATGCAATATATATATATATATATATATATATATCACAATCATCAAATATATCTCAGCAGAAAGAATTCAATTTCCTACTCAATATTTCCATACCAAGTGACTGAGTGTGAAATGTAGTAGTCTGCTCTAAGGCAGCTAGAGTGAGTGCCAGAGACAGTACAGAGGCAGAGTTTTGAAGCCTGGGTGCCTAGCTCTAATCCTGTACACAACTTCAAACTAGAAGTCTGGATGAAAATTAGTCTATGCATGGAGAAAAACCACTTCCATTCAATCAAGAAAAAAAAGCTATAAGCACTTGTCTTGGTTACTTTCTCACAAAGCATACACACAATGAATATGAGTAAAACTATGAATGAAGATACTCTATATCTCAAGTTATTTTAGTCTTTCAATGCCTACATTGAAGAATCATACAATTGATGGCCATGTGACACAAGGACATATAATGATAATCCAGCCAAGTGCCACCTCAGCTATGTGAGACATCTAGCCCAAACATAGAAGTTTTCTGTCTAAGTTGAGTGAACAATCTTTCTTTATCCACCTGTACATACTCTACAAGTATCAGGAAATAAGCAGACTGTAATAAAAGGAAATACAAATTTGGCCTTTGGCATAAAAGAGAAACACTTGAAACAGGCACTGAAAAACATTTCAGTATACAATGACAGTCAAGTGCTAAAAAATTTGGAGGATGTGAGTATCTACACAAAGAATAGGAAAAGCTACCTTAGATCGTGTCTACTTTCTATTAATTAAGTAAATATTTAGCATACATAAACACATTTATTTATGCATAGCATATATGTGACCCGCACGCGCGCGCGCGCACACACACACACACACACACACACACACACACAGATACACACACATAAATAAGTCTGTGAGGTTAATAAAAGAGTTAAACTATAGTGAAATGCTGCTCTTTATCTTTGCCTTTTGGAAACTGAAATATAAATAAACAGCTGAAGCTATGCTGACAACAAACCTTTGATATCTCAAATAGCGAAAGTGAAAGGTGCCCAAATTTGTTTAATCCCCAAATATACGTGCAGTTCTGTTACTCATTTTAAACATGACACCAAGCATTTGAATGATAAAGCGTTCCTTCAGTAAGGCCTCAAAATTCATATGCTCCAGGGGGACAGTCTAGTAAATTTTTCACAGTAATAATTCTTTGCTTTGAAAAGCACTTTAAAATAAATGTTCATACTTTACCACTCCATAGGAATCAGCAACAAGACAAGATTCTCTCAAGAACAGTCCTTGAAAATCTAAGATTGTCACAAAACCTGAGCATCTGGCAACTCTGCCACCATGAAGTATCCATATGGAAGAGACCAAAATGTGTCAAAGTACCCAAAACGATTTTGGATAGTGTAGAAGAAGATAAAATAAATAATTCAGTATCATCAACACTTTCAACAGCAGGTAGTGATATGATACCTGCTTCTATAATGTGCCAGAATCTAACATAAGTGTGTGAGGATGTGTTTGTGTCTGTGTGTGTGTGCGTGCGCACACGCATTTGTGTGTGGGGGGGGGAGGGGGGATCGACAAGAGAATATCACCGTACATGAAGCTAAAAACTACTTTTGTACAGAAGTATTCCTCTGTTACTTTTCCTTGTAGAGATAGCATATCTGAGTACAGGCTTAAAGACATACGAAAGAAAAAAAATGAAGCCAACAAAAACATATTTAAGATAAACATAGCAACAAATACATTACCTTAGAGTCAATGAAGAAAATTCAGTAACTTAAAATTATGGCTAAATCTATATGTGCAAGAAAGTCAGAAAATGCAAAATTATGATTCCCTCAACAACTATAACTGTATCCTCATGCATATATGAGTATTTTGCATTATTGTAATGATGATACATTTCAGCTTTAATATCAGTTTATACAATGTGACTGAAATAAGATCCTTCTGGGAACTATAATTTTAAGTGTCTGCACTTCTATGACATAAAATTTTAACTGTAAAATCACATTAATATAAGGTGGGGCTTTGCATTTCTGGCATTTCAAAAATGAATACAAATGGTTAGTAACATTAAAATAGAAGAAGGTTGGATGATTTCTGATGAAACAGAGAACAAAAATAACACAAAATAAAGACAACTAAAGATAAATTTACCTTCAAAGATTAATTTAAAAATCAAAAATGGAAAAGACATTCATTTAGTAATAAAATAATCTCACTTTTATGTAAATATTAGCTTGTGATTAGAGGGTAATTTCTTTCAACTATATTTTAATCTTGTTACAAATTAAAATAACTAATTCAATCAACACTTATTCCTACAGCTTATCAAAGAAAAAGTATCAAAATGGTCCCCATATTTCAAATACAGGAGAAATGATAGAAGTCACTTTTCCTTCTTTGCACGTGAAAAATAGAATGACAAAAATTTTAAATGAAATTGCATAATTGTCAACAACCAACTATTTATCACGTAGCTGACCTCAGTTCAAATGTGGTCCCACAACCCACAGCAGCAGAAAACACAGATCAAGAGATGCAGTGAAAGGAGTAACTACACTCACCCAGGGATGAAGGACTGGGGAACATGGAAAAGTGCAGAGACAAAGAGGAGAGACAGTGGATTCCAAAGAGAAGTGTCCTTTGTGGATTGGGGAAAACTCACGAATTCTTCCATGAAAGGGCACTTCTCAAGAGCCTCACAGTAACAGTGGGTGGTTAAAATGAAGATAGAAGGGCTTGTTGAAAGCCTAGGAAGAAAGGTGATCAAGACCCCTTGGAGGTCTGGGGTGAAGGACAGAGGGGTAAAGGAGGAACTGTGAAAGGAAAAGTGCATATGAAGGATATATTGCAGTGCATCCTCAATGCAAGGCTCACAAACTTTTATAGCAATGAAGAGAGAGATGCTAAAGTTTTATGCCACTGTGTACTTCAGAAGAAACAAAAGCAAATTAAAAAAAAAAAAAGAACTTTCAAAAGCCACAGCAACAAAATACAAGACATTCTTTAACATCCAGACTACAATTCCCTCCCTCCCTCCCTCATCCTTTTGTGTACAGAAAAGGTTAGGCCTTCCATGGACATCAATGAAACAAGGCATACCAAAGAAACTGTGTGACACTCAGCTATAAGAGGATTAGAGACTAAAAAGTCCTTTTTAAAAAGCCTGTTTTAAAGAAACTGCTATTATTATGTGTATGATTTATAGAGAAGGAGTATGTACGCCAAAGTGTGCATGTGGAGGTCAGAGGACATCACTGTGGAGCCCATTCTATTCTTTCACCTTACATAGGTTCTGGAATCAAACTCAGATCTCCTTGCTTACACAGTATTCATCTCAGTCTACTGAGCCATCTTTTAGGTCCCAGTTCATGATTTTGAAGTGTAATGAATTTGGACAAACTGTGACATTGATAAAACTATGACATTAATGTTGGTATCTTAGGTAAAGTAGAGAAATGATTGAGTACTGTTTAGTAAACTATTACATCAAAGTACCAGATGCTATAGAAACATGCATTTTCTTTAAAAATATATAAATAAAATACTAAATTTAATGATTATTGCACCAAAAATATTCGTTACATTTATATAAATTAAAGATTGTCCACTCAATATATATTTTAATAGGGTAATGACATATATGGTAATGGCATCAGCTGTGTAGATAACGAAGCTAAAGATGAGAAGGACTCTACATAAGCTTACAGAGGTGAGAAATGCAAAGTCAGACAGAAAGACTTGGGCATTTTCATACATAAGTCAACAGTCAGTTAAAGAAAATAAGGGGAGTAAAGTGAAAAGTATTAGAAAGCAAAAATAAGAGACACATCTACATTACTATAGAGATAGATTCCTCAGAAGTTCAGCAGATGATCAAGGTGCCATGACCAGGGGACAACACTAAATGGGCATTTCTGCTGTGAGGGACAGGTGGAAGAGCTCCAAACTTTTAAGAAGAGAATGCATTTTGGTTAAATAATAATAATAATAATAATAATAATAATAATAATAATAAACTTTAGATAAAACCTTAACATGTAAAAGGCACAGAAATCCCTGCGAGTACAGAACATAAGAACAACCCCTAGCTATTCACTTTGAACACACTCCCACTGTCTATAGACATACAATGTCTATAGTCTCTTGCAGAAGACAGACTGCCCTACACATACTATCTATCTAAATCTAAGAACTCTAAGTGATATAACAATTTAGTTCACCTTATATTTTTATAAATTACTCGGATTAATATTCTTAGAGAAATACATAATGTTTTAAAAAGACTTAGGTTAGGCTAGGAGTTCACTTTTTAAGGAATGTTTCTAATCAATTCAAAGTTAAACAAGTTAGGCAAACTTAAGAGGAGTTCTTTCAAAATCTGGCTCTTAAAATCATCTGTTCAGTATATAATATATTCAAAAGAATAACTAATATAATTCTGGCAGTAACAGCAATGCACATTCTAGGGTTTACATGCTGCTTCTATGTTGATGGTTCAGGAATGTGGATCCAAACTTAAACTTCTGGTCAACTACAACAGAAATGATTGTTACACAGTTTTAGCAAATCAATGCCTTACAGATGTAGAATGAATATACCTGTGTGTATATATACATGTATATTGATAACTGTTACATTTTAATGTTACTTACATTCTCACACAACATATTTTGATAAATTCATGAATGGCAATTAATACAACTAAATATAACAGATACTTTTTTGCAGTATTTGCTTTATAAATGGAACAGAAAATTTTTAACTGTCCAGTCTCTGTTTTATTTATGGTGAAAATCAAGATGTTGATTTGTCTATGTCATAAAAGAACTTAAAGGATCAAGGACGTAGCTCCACTGACAGCGTTTCCTAGAATGTTAAAGATCCTGGGTTCAAAGCTCATAATAAAAAATAGGAATGATAATTCTAACATTCATAGGCCTCACATGTGGTTTCGAGGCCTTTTCAGTCTGTACCCTATGCATCCATTGAAAAAGACTCCTCATATTATTTCTGCACTACCTGTGAATGCAATATGACATTCCATTCTATTCTGAAAAATACTTTAGCTCCTAACAAGCTCACCCTGATCATCATGAATCACTGTATTGAATCTTCACTTACATCTAACTCTTCACATAATCTCTGGCATGGCACTGTATATTTCTTTTGCCTTTGATTCCACCGTACGTGTTAAGCTCTCATTCTTCTTTCCATTTAAAATGCTAGGCGACTGGTCTTTGACAAGTATTGATTTAATGAATGGCAGCGTAATTTATCACTATTCCTATTTCCATCCCCTGGACCTACTGAAATGATTTATCTAGCCATATTCCTAATACAAATATTTCCCATGAAAACTCAATCACCCTGTACTTTCTCAACTGATCCTCCAGCGTGGACCTGTACTGTTCCTGTTACCTGAAAGTTAATTCTCTATTTGCTGTGGCCCACAAGAAATACCTACTTAAATAAAATGCCATTCTTTTACACAAAGTATACTAACATTAGACACCTTTGGCCAACAATTCAATTAGCAACTTAAGAATGGGACACCATCTGCAATTTTTAGTTGGATAGTTTCATGGGGGCATTGTTGTTTAGTTCTATGTATATTATAAATACAAAGTTTCTGTCAGTTGTAGAGGAGGTAAAGATTTTTCTGACTCTATAAGCGGCCTCTACCTCAAATGACAGTGTCCATTGCTGTTTATAACATTTTTATGTTCATGATGCGCCACTTATTAGCTGTGAGTCATGTTATCAAGGGCTTATTGAGAAAATCCTTTCCTGTACAAAAATGTTGAAGACTATCCCTTCTGTCATCTTTCTCATATTCTGTACACTCTGCCTTTTGTTTAAACCCCTGGTTTACTGGGAGTATACTTTTATGCAGGGTAAGACGCAAGGATAGTTTTGTTCTTCTACAAGTAGCTATCAATTTTCACCAGCACTGCTTGTTGAAGAAACTATCTTTTCACTAATGTTTATTGTCAGCATCTTTATTAAAAATCAGGTAAGTATGTAAGGCTTATATTTTAGTCCTCAGTTCTACTCCATTACCAATAAATCTGTCTTTATACCAGTACCATGATGCTTTTATT
Organism: Microtus oregoni; assembly: GCF_018167655.1. NCBI lineage: Eukaryota > Metazoa > Chordata > Mammalia > Rodentia > Cricetidae > Microtus > Microtus oregoni. The sequence goes on from NW_024543096.1 coordinate 2,412,678, forward strand.
ATTAGAGCTCTATAGTACAGCTTGAATACTGAGATGGTGATAGCTCCAACCTGGTGTAGGAGGTCCTTTTGTCTTTGTGTTGTTTTTATTGGTTAATAAAGAAACTGTTTTGGGCCTCTTGATAGGGCAGAATTTAGGTAGGTGGGGAAAACTAAATGGCATGATGGGAGAAAGAAGGCAGAGGCAGAGATAGATGCCACAGATCTGCCGGAGATAGATGTGCTGAATTTTACCAGCTAAGCCACTGCCACGTGGCAATACACAGATTAATAGAAATGGGTTAATAAATAAGAATTAGAAAACAAGAAACTAGAGCTAATGGGCCAGGCAGAAATTTAATTAATACTGTTTCTGTGTGGTTATTTCAGGGTTAACTAGCGGACAACCAGGAACTGAGCATCCCCTGTCTCTTGATACCAGAGGTAGGTGGGCAAGAGAGCTTGCCCGGGAACACAAGAGTTGGAGAACTGGCCCTGTCAATCACCAGCGGCAGTACAATGGAGAGTGAGCCCTGCATCCTGTCTGAGGGGTACACTAGAACTGACACTGTTGGTCCTGATGCAGGTGAGGAAACCGTGAGGGCAGGAGGGCAGGACAGCTGACCTTGCCTCCCCTCATCTGTCATGTGGTGGCAAAGGTGAGGGAAATATGGTCTCTACCCCTCACCCCTTGGGGGGGGGGGGCACTGTCAATGCTGTGACAGAGGACAGAGGCCTAGAACTAAATGATTCATGGCAACGATCACTTGGAACTGAAAATTAAAGGACTAACGGGTGAAGCCATACCACAGCTTCCACAACAAAATTCTTTCTCTTTTGTTCTTTTTCCTTTCTTCTTTCTTGTTTTGCTTTATTGGTCTGGTTTGGTTTTGGGGTTTTCTATTAAATTTTGTTTTGTTTTGGGGAGACATTACAGGAGCAGGGGCAGATGTAGGGGGATAGGAAGATGGGCAGGATACAGATACATAATATGAAAACTACAAAGAATCAATAAGTTTTTATTTTATTTTAAATTAAATAATTTATAAAAATTTTAAAAATTAAAATTTAAGAGATGAATTTTAGAATAAATAACTGCTAAACATGAAAGCTAATGCTATCACTTATAATACTATATTCTAAAAATAAGAGGGTTTTTTGCATTTTAGATAGCTTACCCTTCATCTCTAATATGTAAATATATTTTATAAAATATAAATTACACGATGTGTCATTTTTGAAATATAATTTTTACTGAACATTCTTAAGTGTATAACCAAATCCTTAAACATTTAATAGAATTATTTTAAGGGTTATAAAATTAATATTCTACTATATAAAATTTCTATAATTTATAAAACTGTTTCTTCATTATCAGATAATTGAATTGCTTTTCAATTCTTACTCATAATGTTTTATTGATAATTCTAATGATTCTTTTATCAGAAATGATAAAAGTTCTCAGAAACATTCATATTTACAAACCAATACCTTAGCTCACGGGTACCCCAGACAGTGTCTGGAGAGATGACACTGCTCTCCTACAGACAAAGCAAAATGACCCTCAGCCTCAGGTCTGTTTTGCAAGGCCTCTGAGGCTCATGAATCACAATGTAGGTAAGCTGGAATATGCTTTGGTAGTTGTTATCATAGTTGAGGGACCCTGTGCTTAGGGAACCCAAATACAAACCAAGGTGCACAACTCTTTATTCAAGTCTTATACTGGATAGTTACAAAACCAGGTATCTAATTTGAAAGGGCATACTGTCTTTATATCCCAATGCTGTTTGTAACTCAAACTTCTTTTATAAGAGTTTAGAACCAAATTTATTCAGTGTTTCTGTATGCAAGACAAAAAATGTAAAGAATCCAGGAAAAATAATTACCTAAATTCTTAAGGATAACTATGTTAAATATGAATACTGAACTTCTTAATACAACATACTTTTCTGAGAAAATCTGAACTACTTCTAAGAAGATTCAAGCTATTCTCCGTGGTGAACCTTTTAATTATCTACTATGTTCAGAAGTTTGAATTGACCATGTCTGTTGTATATAATGATGTTTTTAATTTTCATATTAATTGCTGTCTTAAAATATTGTCTACCATTTACAAAAACTTCTAATTTTCTTTATCTCACTGGTATCAAAATAATCCCTCTAGAACACAGAAAACAACAAATAGAGATGTTTACATATTACTTCCTAATATAAAAATAAACAACAAAAAATAAAACAACTGAAGCAATTTTCTTCAGGGGAAAATCGAAAATTTTCTGTGTTGAGAGTTAGTCAATAGAAGAGTTCTAGATATTTCAATGTTTTGGCAAAATACTTTTTACCACAGTGTTTTCCATAACTTGTATGTCAAGAGAGTGGAAATGATAGCCATTCAAACCAATAAAACAATAACAGAATATACCGTGGTAAATAAGAGGGGCACCAAACGATCCCGCACTGCATTTAACAAACAGGAGCCCAAATAACTGAAACAGGAACTTTTGGCTGAAATGATTCGAATGCTTAAAATGTACAATTTGCCCAAATACAGACGTGTATTTCAAGATATCTTCATAGTAGTGTACATTTTGAAAATCAGGATAACATTACATGTAGCACTAAGATAAAAATTACATCCGAACCTAGGCCTTTAAACAGAGCACTCAGGAGGATTTTGAGGCAATGGCCTAGGTCATATTGTGAGGCCACATAGGCCTGAGGAAAACTATGTTTCAAAAAGTCTCCCCGATGGGGGAAAAAATTAAAAGTATCAGGATTCTAAATAATAGACTTTGTCATCTTATGATTGTGTATGTCCTCCAGCTTTTCAAAGTTCTTCCATGTAAGCACATAGAATTAATGATTCTAAGAACTTATGAGATGAAATGCTAAAGTATCATCTGTTCTGCAGGCATTCTGATAAGAACATGAGCTAATACTCACTAAACCAAAATAAAAATATTCTTGTGACTAACCCCTAACTAAACTTAGAAATTTTAAAATCACATTGCTGAATATCATTTTAAATAATTTAAACTATTGAAATTCAATTTAAGCAATTTTAATTTGAGGTATTAAAATTTAAATGATTTAAATATTTTAGTATAGCATTCTCAATTAAATATGTCACTGAGAAATTACTGTCTAGATAAAGGATTTCTTAAGAAGCTTCACTTGGGAAGCTTATTACTATTTTGAAAGACTATTGCATAAAAGAAAAGAATAGTAGGTAAAATTATTCAGAAGTACTAAGATTTGAAATCTAATTGTCATTGCCTGCAGGAAATGTATAAACGCACAGATATCTAGATGACCACCTGACGTTTAGAGGTCTTCAATACAGAGATCTATGCTCTGTCTTTTCTTAAAATCAAGAACAGCAGAACATAGTGGCACACACTTTAACCTCAGCCTTTGGGAGGCAGATCCCCAAGTTGAGGCCTGCCTGGTCTATAGAGCAAGTTCCAGGACAGCCAACAATACACAGAGAAACCTGTCTCAACAAACAAAACAAAGACCAGAAGAATCAAAGGTTTGAAGGGTAGTGTAAGAGGCAGGTATAAAATGTGTGGAAGGGCCCAAATGAAGTTTCTTGCTTCCTTTTCTGGGTGTTTCTTTTCTCTCTTGATCAGAATGCTTTTGCTTCCCTTTTGTTTCTGAGCGGTAATTTCATAGAATATAAAATTCTGGGTGAACAATTTTTTCATCACTTTGAAGACTGGTTCTTCTGTCTTCTTGCAACATAAAATCAATGTTCATATTATCTGTGGATTTTTGGTTGGTTTCAGATGTAAAAGTAAACCCAGTTCCTGTTACTTCTTATTGTTTAGAAGCGGACGTTTTCCAACAAATGCAGTTAACCACAAATGAAAAAACAAATCCAATATGGGTATTAGGGTGGCAAACAGAAACTGAAACATACTTGCTTTGTCTACACTGGTATAACAGGACTCCAGTGGGAAAAGTAACATAAATTTTGAAGAGGGAATATTACAACAGAGGGAATCCTGTTGTAATAGGAGCGGCGGGCTGCGTCCCCGGCACCCGGCTACCCGCACAGCTACCTTTACCCGAAATAATTACACGGAAACTGTATTCTTTTAAACACTGCCTGACCCATTAGTTTCAGTTTCTTATTGGCTAGCTCTTACATATCAATCTAACCCATTTCTATTAATCTGTGTAGCCCACGAGCTGGCTTACCAGGAATGATCTTAACCTGCCTCTGTCTGGAGTGGGAGAATCATGGCAACTCCTTGACTCAGCTTCTTTCTCCCAGCATTCTGTTCTGTTTACTCCGCCTACCTAAGGGTTGGCCTATCAAATGGGTCTAGGCAGTTTCTTTATTAATAAGAAATCACTCCCACAATTACCTACTCTCTTACCCATCACAACTAGAATAGCTGGATACTGCTTTCAAGCAATGGAACATACAGATATTTAAAAAGCATATAGGTAAAAACATGAAAAACTAATGCTACTAATTAAAAAAAAAGACTAAAGAAAACATAAAAGGTCAAAAAGTAAAAAAACATGAATTTGATTTCTGGTCATTACACAGATTTAACACAAGCTATCTGGTAGTAAAGATCTATACTTTCAGTTGCTCAAGAGAGAGAGGCAAGAAAATCACAAGTTCAAAGCCTGCCTGGGCTATAGAAAAAACTCAAATACAGCCTGGACAGCAGAGTGAAATTGTCTGAAAACAGAAAGCAAGATGTAGTAGGTGAGGGCTACAATTCTGTGGTTGAGTGCTAGCCTGGAATGAACAGGCCCTACTATATTGAATCTTTAGTGCTACAAAAATAAACACACACCTAGATTATCAAAAATGTCTAATTATGAAGATAAACAATGGAGGGGGCATACAAAATATTTAAAAACACATGGAGAACTTTGTTAATAAGAGAAAGCAAAACAAAAACTATTTAACATATAAGATTAAAATAAAAAGTCTAAAATCTTGCCATAGGACATTAAAGAAAAATGCCCTGGAAGAATCAACCCATCATCACAAACCACCCAAACCATAAATAAATCTGTAAGCTCTCAAATAAAAGATGGAAAGCCCAATAAATGATAGAGTCAACTTGAATCCATTAGACAGAAAAAGGTAAAAAACTGATTTAGAACAGCACACACCAAAATAAATTTCAAACCATCCAAAAGTTTCAGTGTTACAAACACAAGGATCCCACAATACAGAGCCATTAGCAGTCTGAAGAACCCTAACGAACAATCTCCTCAGAGGTCAGAGTTTGCTCTCCAATGGAAGTATACCAGTCACATATGTAGCACATAAAATTTTAAATTTTCTGGTAGCCAGTAAAATTTTCTAACAGAAACGGTCTTCTAATCCTGATCAGGAAGCTAGCTACAACTGATATCTACTAGATAACAAACTTCATTTTTCTCCAAGCATCTCATTGGGTACGTTAATCACTCTTCAGGGCAAACTCCATAACCAAGAGCAGTTGCCCAACACAAAATGAACTCAGGAGTGCTTTTATACTGTATTTTCTCTCATTTGGCTTTGTTTAAACATTTTTTTTTTGTCTTACTTGTCTTTTTTACTTTTATTTTCATTTGGGAGTAGGAAGGTTGTATATGTGGTTCTTGATTTTCTTTCTTTCTTTCTTTTGTAATTTTTTGTTTTTGTTTTTTAAAAAAAAAGAAAGAAAGAAATAGAACATCAGGTTTGATGAGTAGGGTGAGGCCTTAGAACAATAACATTCACTCTTTGTTCGAAGAGTCAAATTTACGTAGAGTCAGTCCCACAAAATTACCTGCTAATAGATCACACACAAATGTCTAAAGAAGACAGGCACTGAGTAAGAAGTCAGCCATACTGCACCTTTGCTAACAAACAAATCTGGGTGCCCCAAAGTTGGCTATCACCAAAGATATTGGATATGGAGACTGGGTAAATCTAGGATCCAGGGACAATTATTTAGTAACTTTATCTAATAGTTGGGAATGTCAGGTATTTTCCCTTGAATGTTGGCTCTTTCCTGGATAGTGTCACCTGTTCCATAGTGCTGGTTTATCAGGTTCTACCTGCCTTTTTTTGTGATATTGATATGCATATTATCATTGTCTTTGCCTTTGGAATTTTCCAACTATGTCTCTAAAAACTAAAAACCTTGTGGAGATCAGCCCTCAAGTTGTTTCTTATTCTCCTCACTGCTTCTTCATGCAAAGGAACAAAAAAACATGTAAAGGTAATATACTTGAGTTACTTTTTTTACCCTCACATTTTTGTTTGCCACAGGCATCCTATTCTAAGCCCTGACGGGGTGCTGAGGCTGGTACTCAAGGCCCCCATAGAGCAAAACAGACTTAGCTCCACAAACACACCAGGAGCAGGGCTGTGTCCTTCACTACTTACCAATATCTTCATGGTGCTTGTTAGTCACTTTTGTGAGAGACAGAGAGAATAGGGGAAGAATGAAAAGCACCCTATATGAGACACAAACCTATTTTCTACATGAGAAACATGGATTCAAGTACTGAATAAAACTCATAGTGGAAAAATAACATTTTTAAAAATAGTCTGTAAAGGATTTCTTTCTTCAAGTTATTTCAGCATCAAATGAGATCATAGAGACATTGGGAATCTGGGAAGCACGGGAACCTATCACTACTTACATGAAGGGTTCTAGCCCTAGGATCATGTGAAGACAACATCTTCCTGACTGTATTTCCATCACCAGTCTCTTCCCTACTTCTGCACACGCAGCTGAAGCTCTGTGGTATTTCAGTTCATATTCATCCCTGGAACACTGCCTTTTTTACTTATAAAATCTATGTTCAATACCTTGTTATATATTTCAGTTCCCTGCAAATTGGAGCCTTTACTCTATACTTTGATGAGAAAAGCCTAGGCACTTACTTGCTTTGTAGCATCTACTCTGTAAAAGCATACCACACTTCCAGGGTCAGGAATTGGCTGCAAAGGAATCCAGAAAAAAAAAATGTGTGGTGATAGTTTGTTGCACTCTAACAAATAAAGCTTGTCTGGAGATCAGAGTGTGGAGCTAGCCTCTAATTAACTACAGAGGTCAGGCAGTGGTGGCACACACCTTTTATCCCAGCACCTGGGGAAAGGAAACAGGAAATGATATGGCTGGGTGGAGAGGAAGTGATAAGGCAAGGCAGACACAAGAGCTTGGCCCCTTTTCGGCTGAGAGGTTGGTGAGGTAAGAAGTGGCCTTGGTTTGCTCCTTTCTCTTTCTGATCTTTCAGCATTTATCAGGAAATATTACTCTGGGTTTTTATTATTAAGACCAATTAGAACGTGTGGTACATCTGGTGTCCAACTTTAAGGCACAAATTCAGAAAATGTCACTTGCCTGTGCCACTGGCACAGGTCAAAGCCACACATGGGCGGGGTCACTGCCATGCTTGTTAGGTTTCCTTTCTTTTATTTCCCAAGCTCTCTGAGTGGGTCTGAATTTCTTCTATTGCAGGCTATCTGCAGCAAACTCCACAGGCATTTGGGCTCCAAATGCTACAGGAGTTAGCTGCTTTCACACTTTGCCCTATACAGACTGCTGGCACTTTGCTTCTTTTCTCCCACTGGGTTGTGAGATTTCCCTGGACACCCATCTCAGGCTGCTGCCAAGCTAGGTAGTTGCATGAAAACCTGCTTGGGTTTCTACTGTTCTACACCACAGCAGTCATCCTCACATTTCACCAACATCTGATTTGTCGTCGTCAGCAGATTTGATGAGTAATTAGGGAATTTTTAAAGGGAAGAATTAGTTAAAAGAGTTTTTTTCCCATGTTAAAAATGGAAACACTATTACAAGAGAGTTAGGTCTCTATATGATTACATAATAAATGCCTTAAATTTGGAACAAGAAAATGAAAAGATAATCAACTTAACTGAGATTGGCATAATGTTAATTATCATTTTGATAATCTTTACTATTGGTTTGATAATTCTTGACTTATCCTTTAAAAGTTAGTTGATATGAGTGGCAAGAAACGGGCCTTAAAAAATTATTGAAACAGATCATGGAGATATTCACATCCACACAGGGCAATTTAAAGGAGAACCAATTTAAATGTTGCATTATTAAGGTTACAGAGAAACAGTCTAAGGTTTCCAAACAACCAACTTTGATTAATTCATATCCAATAACCTTACAGGAATTGCCAAATGATAACTATCCCCAAGGCTATGCAAGAGCTGAATGGACTTCTATGAAAATGTTAGATTGAATGAGATTCAAGGAAGTGATAGTCTCATATGGCATTTATTCCCCCATTGTGAGGCAGATGTTAAACCTGTGGTCAACTTGTAATAGAATTATTCCTCATGACTCAGTTACAGCAGTCTTGGAGCCTGGTCCTCAATTACAATGGAAAACCTGGTAGAAAGATGAAGCTAAGACCACTGAACAACAAAGTGGAGTAAGCGGTATGGAAATGTCCCAAGATCAACTTCTTTTTTTTTTAATATTTATTTATTATGTATACAATATTCTGTCTGTGTGTATGCCTGCAGGCCAGAAGAGGGCACCAGACCCCATTACAGATGGTTGTGAGCCTCCATGTGGATGCTGGGAATTGAACTCAGGACCTTTGGAAGAGGAGGCAGTGCTCTTAACCTCTGAGCCATCTCTCCAGCCCAAGATCAACTTCTTGAGGAAAGATTATGCTCATATATAATGATCACATCCCAGCTCTATGCCACACAGTAGCTTTGAATGCTTGGGACGGAATTGAAGAAGCAGGAAAGAAAATTGAGTCATTTTCTAAAGTTATACAGAGTCCAAAAGAAACCTCACAGATTTCTTACAAAGATTAATTTCAGCAGTAAATAGAATGATACCATATTCAAAGCTCGACAAATCATAATTGAATGGCTGGTTTTTGAAAATGCTAATGCACAATGCAAAAGGCTAATTAGGCCTTTAAAGGCAAGAAAAACACCCTTGGAGGAAAGGATCCCAGATAGAAATCAATATTGAATCTCATGACCATGATGATGTTTAGATAGGAGAAGTGATTTCCAGAGGTTTAAGGAAAAATGGGGAATGTCAAGTGTTTCAATTCTGGTAAAAAGGGAATGCTAACACAGTTTTCCTTGAAACAATGTTTTTTTTTTTCTAAGCATAATCCAAACAGAAAGCCCCTGCCTTCTGGATTATGCAGAAGGTGTGGCAAGGACAGGCATTGGATTAATGAATGAAGATCAGCAAGGGAAAATCAAGGTAACCCTTTGCCATTGGGAAACACCTTGAGGGGTCTCTTGCAGGCCCACATGCAAAATTCAGATGAGTCATTTCCTGTTGTTGTGATAGAAACTACTTCCCAGAACAATTAAAGAATCTAATGTCGGGCTGGAGAGATGGCTCAGTGGTTAAGAGCATTGCCTGCTCTTCCAAAGGTCCTGAGTTCAATTCCCAGCAACCACATGGTGGCTCACAACCATCTGTAATTAGGTCTGGTGCCCTCTTCTGGTCTGCAGACACACACAGACAGAATATTGTATACATAATAAATAAATAAATATTAAAAAAAAAAAGAATCTAATGTCGATTGTAAGAAACCATACTGTTATGGATGATACCAAAGTTTTAGAAGATAAAACAAAAAATTCAGGAGAAACCATATAGCAAATATTACAAAGATTAGATTTGAACAACAGAGATCTCTTAATTAGAAGAGATGATAGTTCATCAAACAGCATGGCAGTACAATCTAAACTAATTTACTTGACTAACAAATGCTTCTCATTTGATGAGACATAATTTGCCAAAAAGGAACCTCCCAAAAGGTAGGGTTAGGGAGGGCTTTGTTTTTCCTTTCCAAGAAAATGAAAACAATCATCTTGATAAATTTAAAGACCTTTGGGCAAATAAGCATCCAAAGAAGAAGGGAGAACTACCAGAAAAAAAAAATTACCAAAACAAATAATCAGACCAAATTTGATCTCCTAAGACTCTAAAAAATATGATGGGACCCAACAATGATGACTCCTCCATGACTCTGATAACACCACTAAACTGAAAAACACTGCCTAAATATTGGCTTTGAACTATAAACTGCTCAGACAATTTCAAGGTGGCTAGCTGAGATGATCCCTCAAAGACAATTCAAGTCAGGACATGAGACAAGCCCTTTCCCATTATGCAGAGACTGGACAGCAAATGATAAAGATACCTTTCCCAGTACATGACAATTAACCCAAATATTTCTTTTCAGGATCCTGTCACCACCAAACAGGAGGAAGTAAATTTAAGAACAAGATACCTTCATGTCAAGAGGTTGGGTGGGTAGTTCTTGATCATTCAATGGATTATGGATATTTATCATCATTTAGGGTGGTTGGTTACAGGTTGTTACTTGCAATGGTCAGGAAAATGAGTACTCCAAAGAATAGATTCAGAGTTTTTGTTTTGAAAAGAAAAATAGTGGGTGGGTATTGAAATGATAGGATAAAGGGTAGATTGTTGAATTTACTCTAAAATAAAAAAACAGGGTATATATATATATATATATATATATATATATATATATATATATATATGGGTAGTTCATTGAATATATTTTTAAAGCAAAAAAGAAACTACTAGTTTTAAATATTGTACTTTGATATGGATTTTGTATATTGATACAAATTTAAGATTATTTTTGTTAGAATATACTGTATATAGATTTTTAATCTTGATAAAGATCTTGTACTTATACAAAACATTTAACAATGTAATGCAAATTTTTTGTTCTTGAAAGTTATTATTACCAACTTATTAGGATAATAAGGAAGTGCAGATTAGTCACCTATTACAATGGAACTTTTAATAATGTTAGGTTGTTTTCAAATCAAAACATTTATTTTGGGTAGACGGGTGGTCTTAAAACTCTTCAGAGATCTGCAGAATATAAGATGTTTAATATCGATCCTTCTCAATGGTCATCCCTCTTCTGGAACCCCAGCAGACTAAATAGGCACAGAAGAAAATCATACCAGTTGGTAAATCAGGTGAATTACTGCCTCTCAGCTGGACTGAACCAAAGTCAAGGCCCTAACTGAACCCAAGTGCATATTCTATGCTTGTCCTCCTTCCATTCAAGCACCAGCAAAGTAGATGGACCCTGCCCCCACCTCTGGTGGAATTCCACTGCTCTGCTGTAGCCTCCACCAGTGTGCAGGCAGGTGAGAGACCTACCTCCAGGCCCCAGCCTCTGCCACCCCCTGGACACTGTCCTGCTAAGACCCACCCTGCTGCTCAACCCCACATACCTAAAAATCCTCCTTGTGGGCAGACCTCCCCAGCAACCCCAGTAGACTAGGGGCACACATGCAAACCAATAATCAAACTCAGGGTTGAAATCAATTAAATTGAAACAAGGAAAACAATACAAAGAATTAGAGAAATAAAGGGTTGGATTATGAGAAAATCAACAAGACAGGCAAACCCTTATACAAACTAATCAGGAGGCAGAGAGAATATTCAAATTAACAAAATCAGATGGAAAGGGGAACATAACAATAGACTCCAAGGAAACACAGAGAATCATTAGGTCATACTTCAAAAACCTGTACTCCACAAAATAAGAAAACCTAAAAAAAATGGGCAACTTTCTTGATTGGTAAAAGATACCAAAATTAAATCAAGACCCAATAAACAATTTGAACAGACCTATAATCCCTAAGGAAATATAAACAGTAATTTTTGGTCTTGCAACCAAAAAAAATTGGAGGCCAGGTTTCGGCACAGAATTCTATCAGAATTTCAAAGAAGAGTTAATACCAATACTCCTCAAATTGTCCTGCACAATAAAAAAGAAGAAAAACTGTCAATTTCTTTTTATGAGACCACATATACTCTGATACCCGAAAGAAAGAAAATAAGAAAGAAAGAAAGAAAGAAGAAAGAAAGAAAGAAAGAAAGAACGAAAGAAAAAATTACAAACCAATCTTCCTCATGAACACTGATGCAAAAATACTCAACCAAATACTGGTAAACAAAATAAAAGAACACATCAAAAAAAAAAAAAAATCCAACATGATCAAGTAGGCTTCATCCCAAAGATTCAACGTAAAAAAATTCTGTCAATATAATCCAACATATAAACAAACTGAAAGAAAAAAACTATATAATTATCTCTTTAGATGCTTAAAGAAGCTTTGACATAATCCAACAAACCTTCATGATAAAGGTTCTGGAGAAAACAAGGATTCACAGAATAAGCCTAAAGATAATAAAGGCAATCTACAGGAAGCCTATAGTCAAAATCATATTAAATGGAGAGAAACTAAAAGGATTCTACTAAAATCAAGGACAAGATAAAGCTGTCTACTCTCTTCATATCCATTCAAAATAGAACTTGAGGTTGTAGCTAGAGCAATAAAACAATAAAAGGAGATCAAGTGGATACAAACTACAAAGGAAAATGTCAATCTTCCATTATTCGGAAATGATATGATAGTATACAAAAGTGACCCGCAAAATTCTGCCAGAGAACTCCTACGGTTGATAAACATGTTCAGTAAAGAGCTGGATACAAGATTAGCAATAAAAGAAATAAATAAATAAATAAATCGTTAGTCCTCCTATGTACAAATGATAAACAGACTGAGAAAGAAATCACAGAAACATCACCTTTCACAATTGCCACAAAAAAAAATATAAAATATCTAGGAGTAACTCTAACCAAACATGTAAAAGACTTATATAACAAGAATTTTAAGTCTCTGAAGAAAGAAACTGTAGAACAGGTCAGATAATAAAAAGATCTCACATGCTCATAGATCAGTAGGATTAACATAGTAAAAACGGCAATCTTAGCCAAAAGCAATCAATATATTCAATGCAATCCCTATCAAAATTGCAACATAATTCTTCACAGACACCAAAAGAACAATACTCAACTTCATGTGGAAAAACATAAAACCCAGGATAGATAAAACAATCATGTACAATAAAGTAACTTCTGGAGGTTTCACTATTCCTGACTTCAAGCTCTACTATATAGTTTTAGTAATGAAACAGTATGGTATTGGCATAAAAACAGACACGTGGATCAATAGAAACTAATCAAAGACCTTGACATAAACCCACATACCTATGAACACCTGATTTTTGACATAGAAGCCAAAATGGTATAATGTAAAGAAGAAAGCATCTGCAACAAATGGTACTGGCATAACTGGATGGCGGCATGTACAAGAATGCAAGTAGATCCTTATCTATCGCCATGCATAAGACACAAGTCCAAGTGAATTAAAGGCCTAAATATAAATCCAGTTAGACTTAAGCTGACAGAAGAGAAAATGGGAAGTACATTTGAACAGAGTGTCACAGAAGACTAACTCCTGAATATAAAACATTATTCATAGCATTGACACTAAGATTGACAATTAATAAATGGGACCTTCTGAAACTGAAAAAACTTCTGTAAGGCAAAGGACACTGTCAATAAGACAAAACATCAGTCTACAGAATGGGAAAAGATCTTCACCAAGCCCACATCTGAAACAGGACTAATATTCAAAATATAAAGAACTCAAGAATCTAGATATCAACTAATTCCATTAAAAATGGGGTAAAGATTTAAGCAGAGAATTCTCAACAGAAGCAACACAGGACAAAGATATACTTTATAAAGTGTTCAATGTCCTTAGCTATCAGGGAAATGCAAATCAAAACAACGCTGAGATACCACCTTACACCTCTCAGATTAGCCAAGACAAAAAACACTAATGACAGTCTATGTGGAATAGAATGTAGAGTAAGGGGAACACTCCTCCACTGTTGGTAGGTGTGCAAACTTGTACAGCCACTTTGGAAATCAGTATAGTGGTTTCTCAGAAAATTGGGGATAAATCTACCTCAAGACCCAGTGATACCACTCTTGGGCATATACCCAAAGGATGCTCAACCATACAACAAGGACAATTGCACACCTATGTTCATAGCAGCATTATTCATAATAGCAAGAACCTGAAAACAACCTAGATGCTCCTCAACTGAAGAATGGATAAAGAAAACATGGTATATCTACATGATGGAGTAAAATTTAGTGGGAAAACACAATTATATCAGGAAGTTTGCAGGTAAAGGGATGGAACTAGAAAAAAAAAACATCCTGAGTGAGGTAACACAGTCTCAGAAGAATGAATACGGTATGTACTCACTCATAAGTGAATATTAGATATAAAGCAAAGGATAACAAGAATACATTCCTCAGCCTCGGAGAAGCTAGGTAAGCATGAGAACCCTAAGAGGGATGCATGGATCTCCCTGGGAAGAGGAAACAGATGAAGATGTCTTGGGTAAACTGGGAGGTAGGAGAGGAGGAAAGAAAATTGGTTGATGGGAACATGAGGGATCAGGATAGTCGTTTTGGTGGGAGGACCAAGGAGAAGAGTAATGAAGAAGATATCTTGATAGAGGGAGCCATTATGGGGTTAGCAGAAACTTGGTGCCAAGAAAACTGCCAGGAATCCACAAGACTGATACTGCCTAAGACTCCTAGCAATAGTGTAAGAGGGTACCTGAACTGGTGTTCCCCTATAATCTGACTGATGACTACCTTGTCATCATAGAGCCTTCATCCAGTACCTAATAGAAAGAAGTAGATACAGATATACACAGCCAAGTACTAGGTAGAGCTCTGGGAATCCAGTTGAAGAAGAGGGTGAAACGATTTTATGAGCAAGTAGGAATGGGGTCAAGACCATGATGGGAAAATCCATAGAGATAGCTGACCTGAGCTTGTGGGAACTCATGGACTCAGGATGTACAGACAAGGAGATGGCATGGAACCAACCCAAGCCCTCTGCATCTGGGCAATAGTTGTATAGCTTGGTCTTTTGTGGAGCTCCTAGCAGTGGGACCAGGACCTGTCCCTAATGCATGAGATTGCTTTTTGGATCCTATTCCCCATGGTCAAATGCCTTGTTCAGCCTTGATGCAGGGGGAGAAGCTTGGTCCTGCCTCAACATGATTATATCATGCTTTGCTGATTCCCACAGGAAGCCTTAACCCATCTAAATGGATCAATGGGCAAGGGACTTGGAAGTGAGGCTGGGGAAGAGAATGAGATGAGTGGAGGGAGCAGAAACCGGTTGGTATATAAAATAGGTTTTAAAAATGAATAAAAACAGATATTTTAATAACATAGATTTTTTTTTCATGACTATGAGAAATGTCTGCTCCTGGCAGCACCAATCTACTTCAGAGAGATAATAGGCATCAAATAGACTCCATATGAAATTTATTTTCTTAGTGGCAAAAGTAAGCCACTAAATAAGAAAGTGCCCTTGAGTTACTGCTGACATTATGTTGTTGAAATTGGACAAGCAAGACACAAAAGAAAGAACTGCAGAACTTTGCCAAGAAAAGGTTGGAGAGCCCTTCAGTATATCCTGCTTCACAGAACCCAAAGATGGATGCCCCAGCATTGCCAAGGAACCTTGGGTGACTGTCCAGGAAACCAAATGTTTCTGTCATTTATCACCATTTTTGAGAGTTGCTTGCACTTCCTACTTACTCAGGTAATATTATTTCGTTCTTGAGTCTCTGGTGGAGTTGAAAACTTTATAGTTATAGCTATCGTAATAGTTTTCCTTGTTACCAGATTCATAGAAGAACAACACTAAACAGATGTAAAGTGTGTATATACAAGGCTGAGAGACATTTAAAGATAGTTTTGGTATTGCAAATTAGGACAAAAGGTGAATTAGGTACAAACCTTTGGACTCACCAAGAAAGGCAGATAATGGAGTATTTTCTCTGAATCTGCCAAATGTAAATGGACTAGACACTGTTGATATACTTATTGCCTATATATTATATATAGTTTTTGTACTTGTATGGTTTTTTTTATATTAGTGATGCCTTTTTTGTGTTTTATACAAAAATAGGAAAATGTGGAATACTTTGTTTGTGTTCTAACAAAGTTTGTTTGGAGATCAGCATACAGAGCAAGGCCCTAGTTAACCATAGAGACCAGATAGTGATGGTACATGCCTATAATCCCAACTAGCCCCTGGGAGTAAACAGGAAATGATTAAGGTTAGGCAAAAAGAGAAAGTGATAAGGAAGGGCCTCTTTTCAGCTGAGAGGTTGGCAAGGTTAAGAGGTTGCCTTTGCTTGCTCCTTTGTCTCTCTGATCTTTCAGCATTTACCCTAACATTAGACTCTGGGTTTTTATTATTAAAATAAATTAGAAATCATGCTACATGTATGGACTCTGAAATTCTAAGAAGTTCCTCAGAGGTACTTAAAGAAATGGGAAAGGATCTGAAATTAAAGTGATGGACCCCAGGTTCACTGCATTTCCTCCTTCACTGGCACCCTACAGTGAAGCTTAGTGCTTAGTTCACATCTCTCCCTCTTCTCAAGTTACTAATTTCTAATTCTTAGTAAATAGGAAAAAGAGTCAAAGGAATTTTCACAAAGATAACTTGTTACGCAAATTAGAATAACATAAACAACGGCCTTAAGACTATCTTCAACCAGCCCAGTGATAGTACCCAAACTAAAATTAGAAACTCCTAGACTAAGTGAACATTAGCAGCAAGAACCTTTGTTGCAGTTGTTCAAAGAATAGGAATACCTATGTAATTTCTGAGAAAAACAATCCTGTCATTTTCAAATGAAACAATAATGTTTTGTTGATAATATGGTACAAAGAATATAAAACAGAAAACTTAGTTTTAAAAGTGGCCTAGTTTTACATAAACAATTTCCCTTGATACTGCCCCAAATGTTAGCTGAATTAAATTAGTCTCTGCTAACTCGGCTGCTGTGGAACATTCACTAACACTGTACCTAGGTAATGTGATAGTTTGGAAAGGTAACCCCAAAGAAACACGGGTTAGAGGTTTTGTCATGAGCTTATGTAATATGATGGGAAATGCTGGTACCTTAAAGGAAAAAAGTTGGTAAATGGAGGCATGCCATAGTAGACACCACGGTGTTAACCTTTTGCCTGCTATAAGGTGAATAGCCTATACAGTCATGTACCCCACCAAGACAAACAATATTTCAACACACAACCAAAAGCATAAGCCCAACTAGTCACAGAATGAAAGGCTGAAGACTGTGAATTCAAATTAGCAGCTCCACCTTACAGACTTAGTGAGTCTCTCAGAAATTGTGTCACAGTGATGAAAGCTAAAACAGGTACACACAGTGTTTGTGGGTGGCAAGAATGTTATTACTATGAGGGTTACAGCACATGAATTGTAAGGGATATACTAAAACTCTCTAATAAGATATTGGTGGTATTTTTAGCATGAATTATTTCTATTAATTATAAAACACATGCTTTTAATATAAACCTGTACACATAATAGCACAAAAGTACCAATATTTTTGTCTGACCTGGAATTTCTAATGTAATTTAAATACCTTAAAGCACAGCACATGCACCACACAATTAAGTTACACTGGATGTTCCTAACGGTACCTAACAGTAGAAACAGAGCCAGCTCTTCTGCAGGAGAGGAAACTGGATTGTAACATCCTAAGGTATAGTCAGAACAAAAGCATACTAATACAAATTGTTGGAAATGGCCTCAGATGCACTAGAAAAGAACCACACCCAGAACTCAGGGAGCACAGCGAGACAAAAGCAACTTACTATCTCATATTCACATCCCAGAAAGTTCTAACAGGAACTCAATGCTTTTGCTGCAATTTACACACAGGTTTTCACTGGATCAACCCTCTAAGAAAAACCTGCATTCAATTTGCTGTGGGAAGTGTATGGGGGATGAAGACACATTCTGCTTCTAACATGTGCTTAAGAATAATTATGAACAAAGAAGAAAAATAATTTCTGAAGAAGTTCTTATTTAGAAAACTGAATTTGAATTGTCAGTGTCTGCTTAGAGACCATGAAATTAGGTATATTGCTCAGTGGATTTATCCTTGTAAAAATATGAACATCTAATGGAACCAAAAAAGAAAAAAAAAATCTGCCATAATGCTGTGTTAGTGACTCAAGCCTTTATTTCTCAGCTTGCTGGAGGCTGAAATAGACAAATCTCTGTGAGTTCAAATCTAGGATAGTCTACAGGGTTAGTTTCACACACAAACAAACTTTGTCTCAAAGAAAAGGAAACACACACACACACATCTGATGCAACTGAGAGAAGCAAAAAATAGTATTCCATCAGCCATAAGTAACTTACAATAGAGTAAGTAACAGTTCCTTAAGAAGAATCAACAATGCACTAGTTGTCCCTTCTTTCTCTTTCATTCCTGTTTTTTACTCGTTTAAGAGAGAAGATAAACTATTTAATTGATGTTTTGTTCCACACTGATGACATTTTAAATGAAAACCATGTTTTTAGTGGAAGTGGTTCTAAGAGTTCCAATGAAATCCTTCTCATGTGCTAAAATGTTTCATTAATGAAAATCTGCCAGATAATTTTTCTGCCTTTAAAAATATTTTTCTAAATGCCTTCTAATATTTAAAAATAAAATAAATACCTGTCTACAAATAAACAGGTTACACTAGCAAATTTTCTATGCCTATTTCTTTAAAGTAAACAGTAGACATGGTGTGATGGTAATAAATTTAGATGTGAAATTCTCAACGTGTTTTACATCAAAAAGTTACTATTCTTAAGTCTGGGTAGCTTTCAATTATCTGTGATTTAGCCAAGTAGAAGTCTTTCATATTTTAAGAAGAAAAGGAGGGGGAGGAGGAGGAGGAGGAGGAGGAGGAGGGGGAGGGGGAGGGGGAGGAGGAGGAGGAGGCAAGGATGACTGACTGTTCTTGGTAAGGGTGAGGTAGTTTTAGGTATGATGTTTATAGAACCTAATATGCAATGATCAGTATGAATTCATTTTTATGTTGCATATTGGTTTTCCTATTTGAAATAAATAGCTAGTTTCCTGTATGACTTGTTTGATTAGTGATGACAATACAGTCTATGAGATTTGGAAGTAGGAAAATTGCCTTTCATTCAACAGAAAATGATCTATTTGATATTAAAGACAAAAGTACAGTGATGCACTGAGTGGAACATAGGGGAACCCTAACTAAATTAGAAGGAAATTTCCATAACAGAGTCACCAGTAATGCTGATCTAATAACATGTTCCTGTCATGAACTATATTTATCACACATTGCCTCTCTAACATGACATTGTATTTAATGTTTTTGAGATCCATATTTTAATCAGATTAAACTCAAGGAAACTGATAGGTATCTGTTTGGCTCATAACTTTAGCTTCTGTTTCTTATTTAGACTATTATTGCTGGAATCTTCATAAACACATTTGCTAGGATTGCAAAAGAAGTACAGCTTATGTTGTGAGGTCAGAAAAATGTGTGCCAGTGATGTTCATGATTTATGCACAAATTGCAGTGTAGAAATGCTTCATAAAGACAACTAATGCAAAATGTGTTCATTTCTCGCATGGTATTAAGCAGTTAAGAATAAAATTTATTTTGGATTCAAAAATAGTTCCTTCAAAATGAAGGGTTCTCTATAGGAATAGAACTTATGAAATGCATAGATAGACAGGTAGATGGATAGATGGATAGAGAAATATTTATATAGGGTATTTATCCTAATGGCTTACAGGCTGTTGTGTAATGACTGCCTGTGAACAAAAGAGCCAAGAATCAGTAGTTGCTCAGTCCATGAAGCTAGATGTCTCAGTTGGTCTTCAGTACATCCTAAATCTGGAAGAAACAGGCTCTAATGTCAGTGAAGGAATGGACTTGCCAGTGAGAGCAAGCAGGCAAAGAAAAAAGCTTCCTTCTTCCATGTCCTTTAAATAGGCTGCCACCAGAAGCTGGGCCCAGATTAAATGTGGGTCTTCCCACCTCAAAAGATCTGGATTAAAAGTAGGTCTTCCCCCTTCAAATAACTCAATTCAAAACAAATCCCTCACAGGTGTACCTAGCTGCTTGGGTTTTCGTGAACTCCAGATGTAGTCGACTTGACAGTCAAGAACAGCCATTTCAGTAACAAAGAAAAGTACTCAAAGAAAAGGTGTTCCAATATTACTTCTTTTCAAATTTATTTACATAAAACTAAGTCTCTAAACTTTACTGTAATGTCTATAAATGTAAATTTCTGAAAAGAAGCCGTGCTGTAAGGATGGACTGAATGATTAAAACAGCAATAATGAGAAAAGGTTGGGATGCTACAGGTCCAGGGTCTGATTGGGTTAGCTTTAGCCACTTGCCTAACATACTGTGACTAACAAACACACCTTTATTAATTTAGCAGACCATTAGCTTCCACCAACTCAATATAAGACTGTCATCAGACGGCATCTGAGGAATAAGGACAGCTTCCCCCATCTTGCTATAACTGCCTCCTTTGCAGGGCCCGGTGCTGCACATCTGTTTCTGACAATGTGATTTTAAATGCCTTGATTTATATAACTTTCTTTGTTCCGTTACTATAAAAAATCCAACAAACTGCTTCTTCGTTGGATCATTGTGTTTAGGGAGACCTAATGATGCATGTTCCCAGGCCACAGTCACTCATACTTTGCTCCACCATAAATCAAGCCTTTTGTTCCTCAGAGGTGTAAACAGTTTGTTTTGATGACATGTTCTGAAGTCTAATTTACCTACCCGGGAACAATATTTTTAATACCTACGTGACATTTGTGCCATTACTCTGAAACCAGTATCAATAACCACACCAAGCTGAGGATGTGAGAAAGCCAGATAAGGCAAATATCACTTTGATCAAATTGAAAAATATTACTGCCTGAAGCAACATTTCCAGGAAGGATAACCTAATAACAATACATATGCCAAATTAAGAACTAGATAAAAGCTATATTAAAGTTAGGTTTATGTTAAACTGAAAATTATTGAACAAAATATAAATAAAATTTAACAAAATATTGTACATAAATAGACCAGCACCCATCAAAAAAATAAAACAAAAAATAGGTTCTTAGGTCTATACATAATGCATACAAAATATAAAACCACATTTGGGTAATATGTATTTCACACCTTTTTAATATACTATATTAACTTCTACAGTAAGTATGTGTCACTTAAAAGCTTCATCAGTACATGTATAACATGCACAACAGGTACTGGTTAGTCAGTAGAATATAATCAAATAACTACAAGAATCCACATCTAGTTTGTCAGGTTTATTTTTATGAGCATAACTAGTCTTCAATTGTTTGTACACAGAATAGGAAATCTTTGACACTATTATCAATCAACACTTAGCAAGATTTCTACTGAAATATTTCTTGTAAGACACTAGATCTAAGTCTAAAACATCTAAAAAAAAATATACACTGCTAATAGTGAAACTTATTTTAATTTTTCTGAGCTATGTATAGGTTTAGTCTACATTGTTTTTAATATTGAAAAAATATTTTAATAACAATTTAAAGGTTAGGTTTCAGGTGAGCAGAATAAATACCCCATATTTATAAGCAAATGATACTTTTAAACCAACTTTTGAAATTACTGTGGCTCTTTCAACATTTGTTTGAAATCCTTACAAGATATTCGTCTATTTGTGGCACCATATAGGTCTGTCTCCCCATCTGTCTATGTTTTTCATGAAGACTAGTAGCTGGTGCATATTTCGTTTTTCTTCCTCACATTAGTAGCTGTTCATAGGCCCGTTACTATGCCATTTTTCTATTACTTTTTGGACAGCTTTTATTGATTATGTTTTAATACAATGTACGTTTTCTGTTGGAGAACAAGGGGACAAGTAATCAATGTATATAATTTAATTCCAAAGAAATTTCATTCTGTATGGTTAGAAAATTAATATCACTAAAATCTATTATTGTCACAATAAAAAATTACACTGGCAGCATGACATAATACTAAAATGTAAAACTAAATTTTCTAAGAATAACGTACACATAATTATTTATTTCAACTACTTTACTTAATATACTGAATGTAACCTGCTTCTACTGCAGGAACAGATTTATATAGGAACTTACATCTTGCATGTGTGGACATCTTGAAGTATCCTTTTTTAACAGGATATCCTGACAACACCTCCCAACCCCCAACTGACTTAGTAGCCTGACTTTGGTACAAGCTCATCTGGTTTGACTAAAATCACTGCATTATTTGGCAGTGGTTTCTTCTTCGTGGCGCTTGGAGCTCATTGAAGCTCAAACAGCACAGGAAATGCAAATCATGCAAACCACCCTCATGATGGCAACGTACAGTGGCGTGATTGAACGGCAGTACGCACGGCTCGTGGGCCAACCACATGAAAGGAGCCATTTAAAGACCAGATGAGCGAAAGCTGGGATAAGTTAGAGAGTATGTGCAAGCTTCAAAGCTGGGAGAATAGCATCCTTATTTAAAATAGAAGAGTTTTTATTATTACTTTTTATTAATAACACCTGTCCAAGTCCTTCACATTGGAGGAAGTGATGGAGGTACACTACGTTGAGCACACATTATAGAGAAATTTTACCTGGGCCAAAATTTCTTGTCCTCACGTCCAGATAGGATACAGGAGAGGAATACTTTCCATCTCTTTTTGTCACAGAACTTTATATGATTGCTAACAATTACTGGAAAGATTTCTTTTATACAGCTTTTTTAAAAAGATTATCTAGCACTATGCTAAAGTATAATACCTGAAATGTTAGATTCACCACCATATGCTAATAAAATTAATTCCTCCAACAAAAACTAAGGTACTATATACATTTAGAAATTCAACAAAATACTTAGGAACAACATAGAATTTGCTGCTATCTTTGAAGAAAGGTAACAAAAACAACTAGAATAGAAAAAAATAGTTCAGAAAGATTTTACTTTTTTAGAAATGATTGTTTTTTAAAAGTTTCTAGTTTACCATCAAAGAAAATATGACTACTAAAAAATTATAAAAGTAATAAAAAATTCAACTTTATGTTTATCATTTTAAATTACTTTCCAAAGCTTTTTAAATTTCATTTGCATACAAACTTGAAAGTTCCAGGAACTTCGCTAAAGCACTTGCTCTCTAACCCTAATACTTATGGCTAGGATATTGAGAGAAGGTGGAAGTTAGATGTTTACATATCAGGAATACCTGAGGAAGGAGATGTGGTACAGTGGTTAGTTAGAACACTTGCTATTTCTTGCAGAGGACCTCGGTTTGAGTTCTGACACACACAGCATCACTCACAACTGACTAATTCCACTTCCAGGCACTCACATAGTGCCATACATGCAGAAAAAACCCCAAATACATATAAAACGCTTTTTTTTTTAATAATGAAAGCTGATGCTTGTGTCTAGGAATTAGAAAAGAGCCCTGTGGATAAAAACAGAAGACACTGGACAAAACTCACTTCCTTGTTAGTACTACTATTCCTGACCTCTTTGAAGTTTCATCTGGAAGGAAAGTGATATAATCTGTTAGAAAAGCATGTGGTGCAAATGCAAAGAATTACTGAGTCGAGACTGGTGCTGCATACTTGTACTACCAGCTAAGTATGAAGACAGCCAGGCTGCCCAGAGGGAGGGGGGGAAAGAAGTGTAATACTGTAGCACTTAGGAGACAAGCACTGTGGTACTCTGTTAGGCTTCTCAGGTACCTTCTCTAACTTGGTTTATGTTCATCTTCACAGTAACAACAGAATAATAGGAAATATTAACGCCATCCCATTTTAAGTGACAGGAAAACTGAGATTACCACAAATCTTAGGGCTAATTAATGACAATGCAAAATGTACACTAGGATATATGTGAATATATATTCATACTAATTCATAATCATTGACTGAGGGGTCTTCGAAACTGTCAATTAGCTCTTTTTTAAAGCAAACAGATGTGAATCCCCTACAAGGTATAATTAAGTAATTCTCTTGACTTTTCCATCAGACACACTAGACAAATAGCTTAGATAGATGTTATTTTTGAACTAGCAGAGATAATCTAATGTGTCTATCCTTCTAAATTTATTCTAATAAAAGGCAATAACTAACTTATTTGGTCATCAGAGAAAAGACAGTTCTCAGGCTAGCACTTGAGATTCTTATTGCTTGGGTAGCCACGAACCTGAAACTACACAGGTTATGGACCTACAGAAAAATCAAATACAACTATTCTGCTAAAGGACAATAGTAATAAAATAGCTCCTATCTAGAATCTACTATACTCACAGATCAGTATCCTGCTTAGCCATTATGAGTTGTCCTTGAACCTTTGTATGTTTCCTGTGGCACATATATACCTGCACTCACACACATAATAGAAAAAAGCTGAAGCTCAATTTTAACTGTATAATTTAGTTACATTATAGGGCATAAGAGTGGCAAGTGAGTACTTGAACTATATTTTTACAGAGAAGTATTTGCCACCCATATTAACAAATACATATTCTGTTTTGCAACTTTTAATAAACACGGACCAAATCCATAAATAAAAACCTTGTGGTTTTTCTTAGCGAATTAAAATATTTGTTCCTGTTAGTAAAATATTGTACATAGTATATCAATTTTTGAAATAAATGATAAACTTAAAAACCCATCAAAATATTTTCATATTGACAGAGATACTTCATTATTTTGAAAATAAATCTATGGCTAATAATAAATAAAACAATTCTTAAAAATACATTGGGTACAAGTTGATAAAATAGGAAGAAGAAGTTTCAGACGTTCTGGAACTGTTTTACTCCCCAAGCAAAGGAAAGCTACATGAAATGTACAGCCCATTATAAGGGGGGGTTCCTTATGTGATTTTTGTTTTGTTTTTAGTTTTTGTTAATTTGTGTCAGAACAAAAATTTACAAGGTAATCACTTTTATGTTTATCATGAGGAAAGGCTAGACATATAAGGACAGCTTATAGAAAAGAGCATACATATCAATGTGCTCAGAAGGCATGCATGTATTCGCAGTACAGGACCAAAGCAATGGGCAAGGCAGTGTAGAAACTTTGCAGTTATTTTCAGATGCTTTGAGACACTGGTTTACTAGAAACTAGAAAAAACATTGAGTTGCTTGTTGTAAAGAGAGGGGGCCACTTGTTTGTCCCAGCTGCCAAGCTAGCTTACACCCGATATAACCGCACAGAAACTGTATTCAATAAAACACTGCTTGACAATTAGCTCTAACTTCTTATTGGCTAATTCTTACATCTTAATTTAACCCATTTCTATTAATCTGTGTATCGCCACGTGACTTGGCTTGCCAGCAAGATTCTAACCAGCATCTGTCTCAGGCAGGAGATCCATGGCATCTCTCACTCTGCCCTTCTTCCCAGTATTCATTTCTGTCTTCTCCGCATACCTGAGTTCTGAGCTATCAGGCACAAAGCAGTTTCTTTATTCATTAACCAATAAAAGCAACACATGAATAGAAGAACCTCCTATACCAACATATACTAGAATAATAGGCAAATCAGTTAATAACTTATGTAGACCTCTGTGTGATTTCTTTGGGACTTAACAAATGCAGAAACTGGGCAGGACAAAAAGCTCAGTCCACAAATGGCACCCACATGGACAACTGTAGCCACACATAGCCTGACAGCTTGGAAAGTAAATCTAGACAGAAAAGAATAGATTTAAGAACGGCTGATTAACAGCAGCATTTTCTCAGGTGTGCTCTGCTTGCTAGAGCCAAGCAAGTACTCTCATTTAAAAGAGGCTTCCTGACTCAGCTTTAGCTACAAAACCTTGCAGCTCTTTTAAGAGGCCCCACAACCAAACACTTAAATAGTGTTTATGAGTAGCTGACCACATCATTTATCGTTGTGGCAGGGACCTCAAAATGCCATAGAGTTGTGGAAATAAACATGGCTACAGCCGGAACCTCTGCCATGAGGCTGAATCTCATAAAGCTAAAGAATGGGCTGGGTCCAGCTGTCATAGCCACGGCTTTAATCCTACTCATATTGCTTAGCAAAATAAAGACTCATATGGTCAGAAAGAGAGAGAGAGAGATACAGTACAGAGAGATTCAAAGAAAACCTCTAAATGGTTTACAGTGTGTTAAAAAATATATGCAGGCTTGGGCGAGAAAAGAAAAAGGTTAAAGTCCTTAAATTAAAAAAAAAAAGAGAGAGAGTAGTTGGGTGTGGTGGCACACAACTTTAATCCCAGCACTTGGAAAATAGAGGCAGGCAAACCTCTGAGAGTTCAAGGTATGGGAGCACATGCCTTTAATCCCTGCACTTGGGAGGCAGAGACAGGTAGATCTCTGTGAGTTCAAGGACAGCCTGGTCTACAGAGGGAGGCAAAAAATACACAGAGAACCTGTCTCAAAAAGCCAAAAATTAAAAGTAAAAATAAAAGAAATAAAGGTAATATAAAGCCACATAAAGATGAAAAATACACAAATAGTCTAGATACTGTATGTTATTATGCTCTCTTTGAATTGTTTGAATGCTGAGGAAAGAGCAACAGCGGCTAAAAGATATTTGCTTATAAATGCTGTTGAATTAATCCAAAATAAATATTTTGAAAATACCTTGACTTCAAAATTGAAGTAAAAAAATATGTTACTTTGGAGAAGAGAATTTGCTTTTGTTTCCACAGGAAATGAGAAGCTGTAGATTCATTCTGAGTTAAGAAAAATCAGGTTTGATCAAGGAAGACCACCTGAGAAATCTCTGGTAGGAACTATGGCCCAGATGTCAGAGTTCTACATCCAGAATAGATTCAAGATGCTGCCTGAAATGATCAAGACTCACAGGATACTCCAGTCAGGTCTTGATCATAATTCTAAATTTTCTTTAGGGGTCCAGAAGATTATCAGTGCCCCTAACCAGCAGGAAATACCCTGGAAAACTATGCCCACATTCCCAAAAAAAATTGACTATGGTTATTATCCTTTGATTTAAAAAAAAAAAAAAAAGAGGGAGAAGTGGTATGGGAAAATGGTCTGTATTCTGTCAATTATATTTTAAATAAACACTGATTGGCCAGTAGCCAGGCAGGAAGTATAAGTGGGACAACCAGACAGGAAGTAGAGGCAGGTTAATAAAAACAGAAGAATTCTGGGAAGGAAGAGCCCATTCATCTGCAGTCCTGACCTGACCAAGAGGTAAGATGTGACTGACCTGCTGAATAAGGTACTGAGCCACATGGCTAACACAGATAAGAATAATGGCTGATAATGGGCTATATAAGTTATAAGACTTAATAAGAAGCCTGAGCTAATGGGTCAATCAGTTTATAACTAATACAGACCTCTGTGTGATTTCTTTGGGACTTAAAGATTGTGGGAACTGGGCAGAACAGAAAGCTCAGACAACAGTAGCTGAAGCCTCAACAAAGTCTTAAAAACAAAGCTAAAAGAAATACTAAAGTACCTCATGTATCATGTTGTCTTTGGGAAAGCATCAGAGACTTTAGTAGAAACATAAAACCGCAATCCTCCTATGGGAAATCTGAAATATGGATATCATGCTGGGATATCATCACTGGAGCGCTGAAAGCTCCAGATACACCTGCTTAATCGGAAAACATAAAACTCAGGCACTGAGAAGCTGCAAGTTAAGGTTCTCAGAAACTGTTATTGTAGAGACTGCTCCTCTTTGACAAGAAAGATAAACCAACATCTAAAGGAGGAAGCAATGAGGTGAACTGACTTGGGAAATAAAATATGAATACAAGTCAATTAAAAATGAAAATTACATATTTCCAGGTTAAGGGCAAACTATAATATACAATTGTATGAGTTTTGCTTATATTTTCTTTTGAATGAGTTTTTCCTCCTCAGATCATCCTTAACAAATTTTAACAAAGATAGACGGCATATGTTTACCTTCATAGTTGAGTTTCTTTCTTTCCACATGCATTCAGGGGCAAGAGAGCATTATTACAGACTAATTAGTCATTCCTTACATTTGCACTGAAGTTATTTCAAATTCTTTCAGTAGGAGTTCCTAGTCTGTCATTGATTTTTGCTGATATCTTCTAAATGCTGTTAAATACGCTAACATTAAAATTGTTTCACCAATTTTGATTCTAAACAAAGAGGACCCAGAAAATCAACCCTAGAATTCAACAATTCAACCTCACTCTCTCCAACTGTGAAAAGACATAAGATTGATTAAAAGAATTTTACAATTCTAAGCCACTGTCATTTCATCTTAATGCAATATATTAATAGTAAAGAATATTATAGCAAAGAAAGAGAGTGAATGCACAGGTTAAGATTTTATACTAATAGGCAAATGGGTAACATTTTTTCCTAGCTCTCAGAAGTCAATTATCCATGACTGTCATGAAGTCGCTTATTGCTGCTGTACTAATGAACTAAAGACAAAGCATCCGACAAGAAATAGAGATTGAAGTGAAGCAGCTACAACCTAATGGCTATCAAAAACTGGAGAGGCTGCAAAAGGCAGGGAAGGACTGTCCTGGAGCCTTTGTAAGGAGTTTGGCCCCACAGACACTTGATGTTGGACTTCAAGCCTCCACTTCTGTGAGAGGATAAGCTCTGCTAACAAAACATCTTTGGGTTAGTCATACACATTAGAGAAAGTTTGCCAAAAAAAAGCTATTAAAGACATTGTAAGTATTCTTTAAAAACCCACAGATGAGCAACATGTAATACTTCTTAAAATTAACTTTTATGATATGGAAAAGTTATGTTTTTGAATGAAGAATCAAATTTCACTTAATAGTGACTATGCATTTATTCTTTGGAAATAAACAAACTATGTGACTCCAAATAATTCCATTGAAATGGACTTAACACAGTAGTCTCTCATGCAGTCATTCAAAGAAAATTCACGGCATTACAACTAGAAATATACACATAGGAAAACAGATAATAGAAGATCAAATATGTAACACGTGAACTGGAACTGAGAATTAAATGCACATAAAATTACCATCTTTCCCCCAACCGACCTATTGGCCAAAGCATAACCAAATACTTCAAAACCAAATTCTATCTGAATATTTAAGTCACTCAAACAGTGAAAACATAAATATATGACAATATTACTGTGCTCTTATTTACTAACAAGGAAACAACATTAATAAAAAATTATTCTAATTAGAACTTTCTTAATTAATAAGAATATCTAGTCACTTTGATAAATTTTTGTGGACAGAATGTTTAATATATATATATATATTTACAAAACAAAAGAAAAATTCAGAAAACAAAGCTAAATATTATTGAGTTATATTTATACTTACAATAGTGAACTTATAAAGATAAAACATAATAACATATATGGTGTTATTAATATTAAGCCTGGACAGCACTGAGTAACAAATTTTAACAAATCAGTATTCTAATCCCTGGTTGCATATTATAAATGACTGCAGGGCACCTAAAAACATATACTAAGCTCGGTGCCCTCCTATGGGCAGAGTTGTAACTCTCCTGTGGTAACTAACAGAGCAGCTTTCACTACCCCACTGGATATGCACCATTCATATAACACAGCACACTCTTTAAAAAGGGACACATTACAAACTATGTGAATACAAAGCATTAAATACACTAAGTAAGGTAATACATGAACATCAAGTAATCATTCCTCAAATAAAACCTCTCGTTCTCTGTGGGCAAAGAGCAGGTACAGAGCAACCACTGCATAGATAATACCTATACCCTTGTAGAATGCCTTATACTTTGTACAATGCATGATAAAGTCATGTTATTTGCTCAGTACTTTCTAGTAAATATAAAATTTTAAGCTTTAAAGTATTCTATGAGTGTAAGAAATTACTTGGGTTTTATTCAAGTAATGCTGGCATTATATTACTTTTTGAGACTTGAAGATTTTAGAGATATATAATTCAATGTGTAGAGCTAAAAATGGAATGCACAGAACTCAGTGTAAACTAGCATAGGAACAAGCTATTCAGAGCCTGGATGGAACAAGACTGTCAGCTTATTTCAAGTTTACCTAAGTGTACACACACACACCTCCACCCATGCATGCACGTACACACACACACACAAACACACACACACACACACACACACACACACACACCATATGCACATTTACATATACTTGCACAGGAACACACATGCCCAAATACAAAGTTTCAATTATACTGAAATATTTGCTTTTAGCTGTTTATTGCATTGAATGGTGTTCACATTTAACAATGCACTATTAAAATCAAAATGT
Organism: Microtus oregoni; assembly: GCF_018167655.1. Taxonomy (NCBI): domain Eukaryota; kingdom Metazoa; phylum Chordata; class Mammalia; order Rodentia; family Cricetidae; genus Microtus; species Microtus oregoni. The sequence goes on from NW_024543096.1 coordinate 2,442,706, forward strand.
GAAAGCAAACTTTTAACCTTTTCATCGAAAAAAATTTTAGAACTCATTAAGTGACAGATATGTGAGTTAGCTTGAGTTATCCCATAATGTGTAAGTTAGCAAAATGTTACACTATACAACATATATTCAAACAATTTTGTTGTGAATTAGAAATTAATTTGAGAGTTACAATAAAGTAAAGTGATACATTTAGGCTAAATAATATGTGCCAATATGATAGAATATGACACAAGTGACCAAATGTCCAAATTCTATTCTATTTACAAATTCGCTTGGGAATAAAAGAAGAAACTCCAAGTCTATTTGTCAAAACATATATTAATTCCAAGAAAGTATGTTAGAACACTTATTTCAATATTCTAATATTTTGGCAATTAGACTATTGTTCTATTTATCTAAAATTAATGTGAGAAATTTCTTTATGTTCAAATACGCCCATAAGTATTTTTTCTGAATCTTAAAGAATAAGGGAAGTAATAGAGGTTAGAAATCATTTATTTTATCATATTTCTAATATGCTATTTTTCTTTTAAAAAGGCACCAGGTGCCACTAAAGCTTTGGCTCCATGGTAGAACTACCTGGCTTTCCTTTCCTTGTACACTTCACCATCTTCCACACTTTCCTTTCAGTGGTGATCAGCAATGTCGCTTATAAAATAGGTGGTTCAACATAACTATCTGGAAAAATGAGATACTCTTAATTTACTTTCCTAAATACAGAAGTGTGTAATTGAGTACTGTTTTTACTATTATTACTCATTGTAAAAACGCCTACAACTTGGCTAAATTCAAAATTGGTCATCATAACTGCCAGGACAAAGAAAAACATGAATCGACAAATAATATTCTCTCTATCTTTATTACCTCTCAATTATGACAACTTTCAACCACCTGTTGTTAAAGAACAAATAGAATAATGCACTAGGGCTATGGGACAAGCACTATCTAAACACCATCTTCTCACTAAAGTATTTATTCCATTTCACCTCTCTTATTCATATTGGAAAATAGGCAATTGAAAAGCCAGAGATTAATGCTATCCATTGTTTTAGAAACTTTAGATGTGTCAAATGAGCACTATATATATATATGACATTCTTTAACTTCATCTCCACCTGTCTTTAGCTTCCTTTCTAATGTTACAGCCCTTTAATACAATTCTTCCAGACATTGTGACTCCCAACTATAAAATTATTTTTATTGCTTCTTCATAATTATAATTTTTCTACCATTATGAACTGTAAAATATTGTACTAATGTGATATGTATTGCGAGAGCTACAAATTGTCTTTACTATGAGGATATAAAGAAAATGAGATTCAAAGGGGAAACAGAGACTCACAGAATACTGGGCCAGGTGGAAGCCACCATGTCCCACCACTCTGCCCTGGAAGAATGTGAACAACTGCACAAGCATCTGCTTCGACTTCCCAGACAGTGAGCACGCTGCTTCTCTCTGCTTATCAGTACACACATATAGCCCCTCAGACAATGCCCAAAGGGCCAGTACCCCAAAGCTATTGGCTTCCACAATGTTGTACATTTCAGATAAACAAAACATATACTAGATTAAAACCTGTGACTACTATTCCCTTACAATACTACAGAACTCCTAAGGTGATGTGGGACTCCCCTCTGTGTGCTGTGAGTACCAGTGGTTAGTAGTAAAGAAACTGTCTTGGGCCTGTGGTATGGTAGAGAAAAGCAAGAGGAAAACTAAACTAAATATTGGAAGAAAGGAGGTGGAGTCAGAGAGAAGCCATGGAGCTACCGCCATTGACAGACAGGACAAAACTTTGCAGGAAGGCCATGAGTCTCATGGTAAAATATAAAATAATGGAAATGGGTTAAGTTAAGATGTAAAAGCTAGCCAATAAGAAATTAGAGCTAATAGGCCAAGCAGTGATCTAATTAATACAGTTTCTGTGTGGTTATTTAGGAGTCTGGGCGGCCGAGAAACAAACAAGTGATCTCCTACTACACTAAGGTAACTTTTTTTGTAGATACACAAGTGAAAATACTGGCAGGCAAAATGATTCAGCAGGAAAAAGCACTTCTCTGCATTCCTGCTAATCTGAGTTCAATACCCAAGCCCCCCTGGAAGGTGAAAGCCAACTCTCAAATGCTAGTTTTCTAATCTCTACATACTTGTGGCATGCACAGACAACAGCACACACATGTGCATAAAACTCAAACACACATACAAACAATGTTTTGAATTTTAAAAAATATGTCATTAAAGATCATTTAAATGTTTATTATTTCACAGATGCTAAATCAGATGCTATAATACAAAGGCCTGAGAGAAGTAATACAATAGCAATTTTCAGACAAAATAATCTCTTGATATCTGAATACTCTCTTACAACATAAAAGTCCACTGTTCATGGGTGGCCATGGCTAAAACCACAATCTTTAAAAATACAATCGTATATTCTGTAAAGTATCACACTCAACCAAATGCTAGAAAGTTACTTGAGCTAAAAGTATTTTTCTAGAAATGTTTAATTGTAGATAAGAAATTAGAAGAAATTATATTTTATTTATAAAATGGATCTAACAGATGAGTTATTTTCATAGTATGAGTAATATACCCCATGAAAATAAGTGAGTAACTACATATGAAATTCTTTACTAACCCCATAAAACTCAATTAACATGGACTACTCAATGTCTCTAAGCACTACATGTCTCTAAGACATGGATCAAATATGGAATACTGGCAGTTACAGCAGAAAAAGAAAAGTAGGGAGAGAGAGAAAAAATAAAACATAAACACAAAAAAGTTTTTAGAACACCAACAGCAACCATACTCTCTATTTCAAACTCGATTCAGTCCTTGATCGAGTCACATTTACTACACAAGTATTTAGCCTGATAGACAGTATGTTTGTGTTACTATGGGTAAGATGGTCAACATAACAGATATGGTCTTTATCATAATAAAACTCCAAAAAAAACGGGGATAGAAAATTAGTAAAGCCATCAAAATAATCCTAAATCATATAAAATCATTTTACACAGTAGAGAAGGGGCTGAAATAAAAATTTCACTTCAGATACAATGCTAAGGAAAGATTGTCTGACAAGGTAAAACTTTGCTGGGATCTGAGAAAAGGGAAGGAGAAGGTAAGAGGAGAAACGAGGATATGGGAGAGGGATATTCTTGTGTTGCTGGATGATCAAAGGTCCAACAACAGGATCAGGATCCCTGACACTGCTACAAATAAACAAGGCCAGGGCTGCTATTGCAAGTTAGGGGTGTGAGGAAACTGGGAGGTAAGGCTAAGGATGCTGACAGGGACTAGGTCGTAGGCCAAAGGTACAATTCTTCCTGGTTGTTGGGTTTACATATACAATGGAAAGACACTGGTGGTTTTCAAAAAGGGATTGTTTAATCAAGTATATACTCAAATTAACAAATGAATAGGTACTAAGCTTTCCTTACATCAGGACTACAGACTGACACAGTAGATGCATGTTTCAAATTTGCCTTTATGCTACCAGCTCTAGCATTCACACTGTTAAAATGAATGCTAAGGGGGGAAAAGAATAATGTAAGTAACTACAAGAGAGCCACAATAAATTGTACACAGTCCTTATCAATTCTTTCTCAACTGTACATTAACTTTCTCCTAAAGAAGTAAAATATTAATTTTTCATCAGAAGTATGACAAAATACTGAAAACATGAGAGACTTTACAGAAAAAATACACAAAAATGCATGACTATTTTAGAAATATTAAAGTATGAAAGAATATGTATATATAGTTTGAGTAAGTAGTGACCCTAACTCAGTTCACATCTTCCCCTTGCAGCTCTCTTAATGGGCCAGTATCTCAGAAGACCAGAAGGTTCCCTCACGTGACTGCATATCCACAAATGAACCACAGAGGCATATAACTAGTCAATACGCCCAAAGGAGTCCAGTAAACCAAAACTGATTCCAAGAAAATGAAGATTTAATAAATAGGAAGGCTTAAGAAGAAAAGAAAGCAAGGAGCTGGAGAGGTGGTTTATTAGTAAAAGTGATTATTGCTCTTCCAGAGGACCTGAATTCTATCCCCAGGTCCTACACAGGAGGCTCACAAGCCCCTGTAATTCCACCTCCAGTAGATCTGATGTCCTCTTCTCCTCCACAGGTACCCGCATAGGCACAGTATGTATATACTTACACAAACCCATACAAATTAAAGATAAAACCTAAGGAAGTGGGGTAGATGGAGAAAGAACAGGTCTGTAGCATGGCTTCAGAGTACTCCACAGATTCAGACCCAAACCTGAGGAAACTCTTTGACAAAAATGAAAATACACTTTCTTTGACTAAGACCTTAGTTAAGAGCAAGAAAGGCTTTCTCAGTCAGTCAGGGTTCCTGACTGCTCTTCGGACTGGAGAGGGAGGGGGAGAGGAGTGGGGGAGGGGGAGAGGGATGGGAGGAGGGGGAGGGAAATGGGAGGCTGGGAGGAGGCAGAAATTTTTTTCTTCAGTTAAAAAAAAAAGCTTTGAGTAGTTTAAAAAAATATAGCATAAGATTAAGGGGGGAAATAAGAAAGGCTTTCTCTAATAAATAAAAGTTGACAATACAAGTAGAATTAAAGTCTTTTATTTCCTAAATGATTTTTTCAATGGTATTAAGACTAACCATGCCGGGCGGTGGTGGCGCACGCCTTTAATCCCAGCACTAGGGAGGCAGAGGCAGGCGGATCTCTGTGAGTTCAAGACCAGCCTGGTCTACAAGAGCTAGTTCCAGGACAGGCTCCAAAACCACAGAGAAACCCTGTCTCGAAAAACAAAAAAAAAACAAAAAACAAAAAAACGAAGACTAACCATGATAAAGACATTCAATGTGCAAGAAAATGCTTGACTAGAAAGAAGTATCCTAAAGTTGCTCTAAAAGCTTCAATACTGTGCAAAAAAGTGATTATTTATAAAGGAAAATTATTATATATTTTGCATTCATTAGAAGATCTTTTCTTTTTTTACTTTTTTCATTCAATTCATTAAAAACAATGATTTTTCTCCTCTCCGTAAAGGTACATTAAATACCTAGTTTCAGTTTTAGATATAAATTTCAGGTTTCAAAGATTTATACAGTGGATTTACCATAGAGGTCTCTAAGGCACAGTCTGTTAGAAATAACATCTTACATCCATTTGAACCATCAACTGGGGGGAGGGTGTTGAATCTTGCCTGTGATACCTTATTTTGTTTTAAAATAAGCAAGAAAGGATATTAAAAACATAGTTAAAATTTCACTGCAGTGTTTTAACTCCTTAGAAGTGGTGGATTCACGGTATATATATACTATGAACTATATAAACTATGTTTTAACTTACAGAATTCAGGCAGAACAAATTACAAACATAGAACAAGAAAACTTTCTCTGAACAGACTATCTTACTTCTTGAGAGAACTGACAATAAAAACAAAGACAAGTGAAAAGATAAACCCTGGAGGCCACACTGTAGGACAGAGGACAGGGTAAGTTCTAACTCTGTAAAGACGCTAAATAGGTAGGGTGTGTAGGGCTCTGTGCACATGGGTGCATGCATATGTGTGTGTTAGAGAGAGAGGGAGAAACACGGAGAGAAAAGAAGATAAAGAGAGAGCAAGAGAGAAAGAGAGAGACCACACATGCACAGACTGAATGATTATTTGGTTTTAGGAGTATTCTGTTTCTGTATTATTATGTAGTCAGCAACATTTTCAACATAAAGTCCTAGTACTTAGAAGAATCAGAAAAGACCTGAAGGAGATAAAACTTTCTTCAGGATGCCTTAAGCACCACCAAAATCTAGAAAGCTAGAGTGTGTGCAGGGTAGATAAAATAGATAAAGGAGTTATGAAGATAAGACGAAAGAAAATGCCTAAGACTGTTAGGAGAGGAAAGCTGGTCAACAAAGCAAGGGATGAGGAATCTCTCACTTAGTTCTTGTCTATATGGATCAAACACTGGTGAAATTATAGGATGTTCCATCCAGCCTAATAACAAAATTATTTATACAATATCAGACATCATCCAGTCTTCTCCCCAAAAGAAGTTTATACAAACTATAAGGTCAGTGAACTGGCCACAAACAGAATACTACTGCCTCTAGCCAACTACATCAGAGAACTTCACAGTGTATATGACTGAGGATAATTCTGGAAAAGTGTTATTAGGACTCTAAACGAATAGTATTTTTGTGTGCCATCATCTACTCTATGAATAAAGAACGTGCAAAATGCAGTCTCTCGTTGTATTTTTAGAAAAAAATTCCTCATTACATCTCCTATCCACTAGAGACATTTTAAAAAGCTCATGTGTAAACAGGGAGAGGGGTCTGCAGGTAAAGCACTTACAACACAATTTTGACAGCCTGAGTTCAATTCCCTGAACCATGAAAAAATGCCAGATACATTGGAATGTGTCTGCAAACCCAGACAGTAAGAAAGGAGGCAGAGAGTGTAAAATGCCCTGGAGGCTCAATGATCAGTTAGCCTACTGTACACAGCAGAAGAGAAACAACAGAAACCCTCCCTCACACAAGGTTGAAGGCAAGAAGTGGCACTCACGGTTGTCCTCTACATGGCTGTTGTCCCACATGAGCACCTTCATACAGAAATTTGTACACACAGGTACACATTATACATATGTAAACATAAAAATTTCAAAAAAAAATAAAATAATACTCATGTGGTGGTAACATATCGTAATCATAACATGTATTAACATTTACAATCTGTATCACTAGGCAGAAAACCTGAAGAGAAGATGCCTAAACTCACCAAATGTTTATTTGATAAGAGGCAGAGGGACAAAAGTGCAGTAAATATATCTTATTTCAGGACACTGCCTCAGTCATATGGTCAGCTCTACAATGAGTACAGTTTTGTAGGTTATGCTTTCTAAGAATCGCCCATTTTGCCTATTTTCAAATGTATAAAAAGCACTCATGGATTGTACTGTCTGATTTTGTGCATCAACATGACACAAGTTAGAGCCATCAGAAGAAGGAGCCTCAGTTGAGGAGGAAATGCCTCCATGAGAAGCAGTCCTAAGGCATTTTCACAATTACTATCAATGGGTGAGGGCCCAGCCAATGGTGTGTGGTGCCACTCACCATCCCTGGGCCACTGTCCTGGGTTCTATAAGAATGCAAAGTGAGCAAGCCAGGGCAAGCAAGCCAGTAAGCAGCTCCTTTCCATGGCCTCTGTATTAGCTCCTGCCAGGATCCTGTCCTGCTTGGGTTCCTGCCTGACTTCCTTAAGTGATAAACTGCAATGTGGAAGTGTAAGCTGAATAAAACCTTTCACCCTCGGTCCTCCCCTCTCCATCCATTTCTAGGAAGGTGAACATCCAAACTGGCTAGGCTCTCACAAAGCCAGCACATTACGTAGGTTCAAAACCCCTTGCCATTGTCCTTGGCTTCTCATCAGCCCTCATTGTTCGCCATGCTCAGAGAGTCCAGTTTTATCCCATGCTTTTTCAGTCACAGTACAGCTGGGCAGGGAACCCTGACTGCTCTTTGGACTGGAGAGGGATGGGGAGAGGAGTGGGGGGAGGGGGAGAAGGGTGGGAAGGGTGGGAGGAAGGGGAGGGAAATGGGAGGCTGGGAGGAGGTGGAAACTTTTTTTTTTCTTTCTCCTTTTCTCAATAAAAAAATGGAAAAAAAAAAAAAACAACCTTTCACCCTCAACTTGCTTTTTGGTCATGGTGCTTCATTACAGCTACAGAAATCCTAACTAAGACAGATTTTCTCATTTTTATCAACCCATGGTATATATTTTTAATTTCAAAAATGTGTGCCTTTCATGTGCCTGCAGTCTATCCATTGCAGTACTTCAAGCAACTACTTTCTGTTCATCTACAGACTTTAAATTTCACTATTTTCCATTGTTGCTATTGTTTCATTTCCAGTTTACATCTAAGTACGAGCAAGAGAGATTCTTTCTTCAACCACAAGGTTTGAAAGACCCTGTATACTAAAAACAGGTACAAAATAAAACTAAAACTTTAAAATGTGGTATGGATGTGGATGCAACTCAAACCATGACACAGAAGAGTTCTTTACAATCAGTTCTACTTTGGGGTATGTTTGACGTTTTCCCTTTTGATACCTGAGTTAATGACAATTATGCTTCCAGGTGCTCTAATGAAAAGGCTGTTCAGGAATGTCTGTTCATAAGCTCGTTCCTGTGAATACTTCACAAACAGTTCATCTGAAAGGAAAATGTAATTCTATTCCGAGCTTTCTGTATACATGTAGAGCAGCTGCCCATGGAAGCAAACAACCTGCATATATCACCAAAAGGAAGCAGGCCAGGGAATAAGAAAGATCTAAGGATCATGGCTAGGAAACAAATTCGGCCACAATAATCCCCAGAATGCCCTTCGAGTGTCTCATTCTTTTACCACTTTATACCAAAAATGACGAGCAGTAATGTCATGTGGCTTTCCGCACTCTGCTAAGTCTTATAAGTGGATAGAGAAAGCTCTCAGAAGAAGAGGTTCTGTTAGGGTGCTGTAATGTAGGAGAACTATGGGCCCTAATATCGAATCAAGAATAAAGTACTCTAATGTTTCTATCACACTGAAATGGGAAAGGTTTAAACAGAGAGATATATCTAATGTAATTTAAAGATCATGACATAATTTTCATTGCCAACTTTGTTGGATTAAATAGATTTTAAATGACATTATAGATTTTCTACATTTTCATCATTTTTCCTAGAAATTAATTCTTCAACAACAGAACAGAATATTGTTGTTTTCCTTAAATACTGCTTATCATGCAGTATTGCAATAAACTAAACAATTTTCCCATCAACTCAAGCAAGTCACATATCTTTAGGAACCGACAAACCCCTTTATCATGAAGAAAACTTCTCTCTGGTATAATATAATGGGATTCTTTGGTATGCTTTCATTTATCCCTCAAATCTCATTATTGTCAGAACAGATATGAGAAGATCTGATTAGTGAATAATAAAAGACTGAAGTAGAAAATTGTGAAAACAATAGAAATACTGTTCTTCTAAATACACATTGTGGCTTTTTGAAAGTGCATGCTTTTTATTGCTAAAGATTTACATCAAATAACAACGATAGCTCAAAATATAACATCAATAAACCTGCATTAAGAAGAAAAGAAAATAGCCAGGCAATAGCCCTATACTACTGTGATAATATTAAGAGATTAAGGTAATGTTTCTATGAGTGAAGTAACATTTGAGCAGTCTGCATTGTAGAAATTATCATTCAATCATCAAAACATAGGGTTTAAAATACTGATTCATAACAAAGAATGATAAATTTATTTCTCCTAATTTCAATTGTTTATTAATTTGTTTGCAAAGTAACAGCTAATTATATTATTTACTAATTAATCTACCTGCTTTTCTTTTCCATTCCAGAATAGTTTTCTTATTTTGTTGTGAACAATTTATGGCATCAAAATAAAAAGAATGAACATTCATAGTTTTCAGTTTTTATCTCAAGAGTAAAAATGGAGAATTTCAGCCATTTAGTTCCTAAATCTTGTGGCTATAAGTAGAATAAAAACACTTAAGAAAGCAGAAAGGAAGGAAAGAAGGGAGGGAGGGAGGGAGGGAGGGAAGGAGGGAAGGAGGGAAGGAGGGAAGGAAGGAAGGAAGACTCATCCTAAATAAGGTGGTATTATCCAATGAGAATAGAAAGCTAGAATAGAACTGGGGATGCCCCATCTCTGATTCCTGTTTAGTGCCAGGGTCCCAACCACAAATCCAGCTACTATGTTATGCCATGTTGGTCTGTTCTTCTCTGAAACTGGATTAACTCTTCCTTTCTGACACTGCTTTCTGCCATGCAACTGATCACAGTGAGTAGAAAAATAACTAATACAACAGCACATGAGTCATTTATCAAACATTATGCTACCATATTAGTAGGTGCTATGTTCATGTTTCAACATAAAAGTAAACAAAAAGCTAAATGAATAATAGTTTTGAAAAAAATAGACAAAACCACAATTACAGTGAGCGATTTCAATACCCTTTCAGAGAAACGAGAAGAGGAAAGGAAAGAGAGGGAAGAACACTAGCTGTCCCTTTCAGTTGAATCTATGTTATATTTTGTAGACATTAGCATATCTTTTTTCTATTATAAAATTTTTATTTTATTAAATTATTTTATGTGTTTTGCCTGCATGTATGTCTGTGTGAATGTGTGGGTAATGGAAACTGAATCCAGGTCCTCTGGAAGAGCAGCCAGTGCTTTTACCCACTAAGCCATCTCTCCAGCCCCTGTCATTTGCGTATCTTAATTGAATAGTCTCCATTATGACATTTTCTCCAATTTACATTATGTACTTTAATTGTACTGCTCTAACCTAACCCTCTATTGTCCCCACACTAATTATGATACAGGAACTGATCAACCCTAACTGCAAAAAACAATCAGGAAAGTAGACAAAAGAGATTGAGATCATCATGAAAACTTTGGGTAAAAAATGCTCTATTCCTTGAGCCTGCTTGATGTTTAGCCATCCCAAATAAGAGTGTGATTCTGTTGATAAGGAAGAAAGGCTAATAAGCAGCAACAATCAGTCTTTGCCACGTTAGCTCACACAGATCAACAAACAAAATGTCAAGCATGTGTGGGGGTGAAAACAAGACTTTAAATCACAATAATAACGTCGATTCTGTCACAACACTACAAAAGAAACATGAATGAAATTTCCTTGATGTTAGTCTAGGGCACATTCCAAGAAAAAAAGAGATGTCTGATCCTTCAATAAGTGACTAACTCATTTCATAAAAAATAGAAAGTCCCTTTCTACAACAACCTATCTGCTCAGCTCCGTTCATATCACCCAGGCACTTGTCACCAAAACTAAACCAATATAATCCTATAGACAGGAGTCCAGCATAGTAAGAACACAAGATACAGATGCCACTTTCAGATAGCTTTCCACTATTTAACAATCAAGAAAAATGTAAGAGACAGGGTAATAGGAAGAGGAGAGTATAACCACAACATACTGTACACATGTACAAAAAAGAAAACGAAAATAAAGATACCTCCAAGGTATTCCACATTTCATGCTCTCCCCCAAAAATGTAATCACTACTTTCTTCTCAAAATTTTCTGTGTTTTATAAAGTTTTTTCTATCTTCTAAGTCTACAGTCAGAGAAATTCTAGAAGACATGAAAAAACACCCTGATAGTACTTAAAAAGCAAAATAGAGCCCCATTACCTGTAGTGCTCGCTGCTGGGAATACTCTGTGAGAAGGACAAGGCTGCTGTCCGTGCTCTCCAATGCCATTTCTTTGCAGGAAGGGTGTGGAGGACACAACTGTCTAATTCTTCCTGGAGCAGGTCTACCAGCTGTTGATGGGAGCCTCCATAAAATGCCTCAATGATGAGAATACTCATTGGCCTGTTCAATCCTTCAGACTTAAAACAAAAATAAATTATATATAAGTTATAGATATACACACAAAAATACATACACATATATATTTTTTCAAATATATACATATAATTCTAATAAAAGCATACTTAAATTAAAACATGAAAAAAACACAAGCATTTTATGTATAATTTTTAAAAAATAAACACACTCAAGGCTTGAGAGACAGATCAGCCATAGAGGCTTACAACCAAAGCAACAAAAATAAGCTCTCCCTTAAAACAACAACAACAACAACAACAAAAATTAATACTTATGGGATGATCTCATAAATTGATACAGTTATGGTATTTATAGTAAAAGAAATAGATGCCTCTATTTTCATTATTTCTGTTTTCCTCAGGCAATGATGTAGGTGGGTCTTCTATCCACTGTTTCATTGATTAATTAATAAAGAAAACTGCTTGGCCTGATAGCTCAGAACATAGGTGGGTGGAGTAAACAGAACAAAATGCTGGGAAGAAGGGAAGTGAGGCCAGGTCAGACATGCTGAATCTTTCCTGGTGAGCCACCACCTCGTGGTGCTACACATATGGGTTAAAGTCAGATGTGAGAATTAGCCTATAAGAGGCTGAAACTAATGGGCCAGGCAGAGTTTAAATGAATACAATTTATATGTTGTTATTTCGGGTGTAAAGCTAGCCATGCGGGAGCCAAGCAGGATGAAAAGCCAGCCTGCTCTCCTCATCACAACAAGGCCTTATGTTTACTTCTAATTTGTTGTCCTACCCAGAAGCATAAAATCCTTTTCTATTTCTCTCACAATTTTGCTGGTTCAGTGCTGAACCTGACTCAATGAACTTTGACAATGCTTGACCTAAGACTTTCTCAGATGGCCTTTAAACTAGTCACCTAAGAGCTTTTACTTCTCTAAGAAGGGACCTAATTACGTAGAGAAGCCCCGCCTTGAAGTAATGATGACCCTGCTTCATTCTTAAGGCTCTTTCCTGTTCAGTAACTATCAGGTACTATAATACTCCTGTTACTTCATTAAGCCTACCACTTATCACTTCTCCCAAAAAAATCCATTGTAAAAGGAAATGCATTTATATCTAAAAGTCAAATTTCTAGCAGTAAAACATTAGACATAATTTCTTGAGTCACACTATACATACCTTAATCAATTAATTCCTTACTGCCTATGTTCAATATCCTACCTTCTTCTGAATCACCAAAAAATTGTGTAAAGTGTATGTCTGTGAGCCAGAAAAGTTTCTACCACTATAATCAAACAAGAAAACTATTAAATAAATACTAATAAAATAAATATAAATAATAAAATACTAATGAATACTAATGGTTGAGTTCTTAAGTTATCATGAAATCCCATCACAGTGTTATCAATTAGTTTTTCATTTAATATGATATTTGTTAATGTACCCAATGAAATAAAGTGAGGGGGAGAAAAGAGATTAATTCACTTACAAGGAAAATAATATGCAGTATTTAACAGAAAGAGACAAGCTTGATTCTGTTTACTTTCTAGCTGTATAATATTGATAAGTTACCTGGCTTTGAAAGACTCATTTATAAAATTAAGATAACGGTGTTGTTCTCTTGCAACACTACAACTCCCAACATCCCTCTGGACTCCAGCGCACGCAAGCGCGGGACACATTTCCCAGAAGCCTTTGCATCCCCCGTTAAAAGCAAAGACAAGCCAAGAGTTCGCCCCTTCTTGTCCCTTCCCTTTTGCCCCTTCCTTTCACTTTTCCTAGTGCGTTTCCCCCTCCCATTAAAAGTGTACCACGTGGGACCGACACGTGTCTGTGTCTTTCCTAGCGTAACCCTCATCTAACCCGCAGGAATTAAGAACAACATTTTGGTGCCGTCCTCGACCCGGAGACCTCTCCGTCCGATGCCCGAGGCTTTTGCCTCTGGGTTTAACCGACAAGGTCTAAAGAACCGACAGCCTTCGCTCACCGCCACCTGTTCTCCACGGCCATTTCCACCGCTTCATCCTGATCCGTGAGTTACCCTGGGTTGACTTCCTCCCCCTCCGGGCGTTCAAAGACTGTCCGGCCGGCTTTCTTTGTGCACCTGCTAGGGCTAGGTTGCTAACCTGCCTCCCCCGGTTTTTTGCCCTTGGCCGAAACGCTCAGTCCGCGCACCCGGAGTTCGGTGCTCTGGGCTTTTTCTCTTTTTTTCTTTTCTTCCTTTTTTTCTAACTTTTTCCTGTCCCCTTTCGGGCCGCTCCTTGCGGCACCTCCTAAAAAGCTTAATCGTCTCCTCCCAGCCGGGGCTTTTTCTTCCCCGTACGGTTGCTGGGCTCGAGGCAGTTAAGTGTTAACACGCCCCAAATTCGCTCGGATGCCTGCGTTTTTGGCTTGCCGTGTTCGCGGTACTCTGTTGGTAGCTTTTTGCGGCTGGGCTACACTTCGGCCATGGGCTCAAAAAATTCTAAACCAATCCCTCCATCTTCCCCGCTCGGGCAGCTTCTGGAAGCTCTCGAACCTCACACCCACATTCCCTCCATAAAACTTTCCAAGTTAACACGGCTTTGTTCCAAGACTTGGCCTAAATACAATTTACAAGGTTTTATCCGCTGGCCTTCCCAGGGATCATTTGACCCTGACACTCTGTGGGAGCTGGCAAATTTTTGTCACCGGTCAGCTAAATGGAAGGAATTAATGTACGTGATGGCCTTCTTTTATATGGCTCTAAAAACTGACCCATCTACCTCGTCACACTGTTCACCGGCTCACATGTTTTTGGCTCTACCCTCCCTCCATGAACCCTCCGCTCCGACCATGGACCCCGCTGACGACCCCCCGCCTCCCTGACCTCGTGGGACCACTCCTTCCCGCCCTGCCCAATCGGGGGCCACCTCCTCTATCCCCCCTCCTTCAAAAGTTTCTTTTAGGTACAAAAAGGAGTAGCCTACACCTTCTCCCCACGCCTCTAAACGCTTCATTCCTAGGTCTCCAGGAGTTCCGCGTAAACATCCTTCTGGGTCGCCTTCCCATTCCTCTGAATCCCCCAAAAAATCTCGTTCCCCCCGTCTCATATATCCCAGCCTTTCCGATCCAGCTTCACCTAACATCTCTCGCAGCAGGACTCGACTGCGAAGACAATTAACAATTTCTTCCCGTCACAGGAGGCGCAGCAGGCTGGCCGAATCGACTTCGGATTCTTCTGTCTCACCTCCCCGCCCCACCCCTCTGCCTCGGTCTTCCAAGACCCCCTCAGGCGCTAACCCCACCCGCCGCCTTGCGCCTAATTTCACCCCTCCCCTTACGCGCTCGTGAGCCACTGCCGCAGCAGCAGACCCTGATCAACCCAAACCAGCTACCGTTCTGCCCTTACGAGTGGTAGCTGGGGTCGAGGGCCCACTTCGGGTGCACGTCCCCTTCGCCTTATCGGAACTTTCACATATTTCTAAGCTACTAGGGTCGTATACGGCTAACCCCACTAATTTCACAAAAGAGTTTCAATATTTAACCCAATCTTACAGCCTAACTTATCATGATATTTATATGATTCCCTTTAACAACTTGCTTCCTGAGGAACGCCGACGGGTCTGGGAGCAGGCGAGACTGCATGCTGATGAAGTACACCAGACCCAGCCTTCTCATCCACCCGGTGCAGAGACAGTGCCTGAACAGGAACCACACTGGGATTACAACTCCCCCGGGGGCATTCTGGCCAGAGACCGATTCTTAACCTGCCTCCTGGTGGGATTAAGAAAGGCGGCTCTCAAACCAGTCAATTATTCTAAACTTGCAGAAATATTTCAGGATACAAAGGAGAATCCTTCCGCATTCATTGACCGGCTCACCAAAGCTATGCTACAGTTCACAAACATGGATCCAGAATCCACCGAGGGCAGACAGCTCCTGATGTCCCACTTTGTCAACCAGTCCTACTCAGACATCAAGGCGAAGCTCAGACGTTTGGAGAAGGGTCCCTTAACTCCACAGGCACAGATCCTGGAGATGGCCTTCAAGATCTACCACTCAAGGAATGACAAGGCCAGAAATCATTGCCACGTGATCACCGCACCCGCCAGGCCAGCAGAGGTGATGGACTCCACTGCCCGCCCTCCGCGCGGCTCCCCCGCCCCCCGGCCCATGCTTCAAGTGTGGTAAGACAGGTCACTGGTCAAAGGCGTGCCCCAATCCCCATCGCGACCCAAGGGGCCCCTGCCCAAGGTGTCACAGGGAGGGTCATTGATCCACAGACTGCCCTCATGCGTTCGGTGACGTTGGGGCAGCCGCCCCAGAGGACCCCCAGGTTGACCTATTGGGTCTGGCTCTGGAAGACTGAAGGTTCCCGGGCTCCTCCACCGACAACCCGACTGCTACGCCAGAGTTTACTTCTCAGATTTCTCAAAATCTGTATAAAGCGCTCGGGATCCCCTGGAATTTTCATATACCGTACCATCCTCAGTCGTCAGGTAAGGTAGAACGAACTAACCGCTCTTTAATGGAAGCCCTCATTAAGATGTCACAAGAACTCCACCTCGACTGGGTAAGGCTCCTGCCTTTAGCTCTTTTCCGACTCTGAGCCCTTCCAAGGGGCCCCCTCCTCATCTCACCCTTTGAACTCATGTATGGGCGGCCGGTCTTAACCCCCGGCTTCTCATCGGAGACCTCCCCTCTTCCTGACCACCTGCTCACTCCCCTCCTGTTCCACTTAAGCTCACTACTATGGGACTTCACAGATCACTCACTACCTCGACCATGTGCTAATACATGTTAAAATAGGGGATGAGGTATTACTCTCACCCCCAGGCCAGCGCCCTTCACCCCTTTCCCCTAAATGGCAGGGCCCTTTCAAAGTAATTCTTTTAACTCCCACAGCTGCCAAGCTTAAAGGAATTCCTCATTGGATTCACCTGTCACATCTTAAACCGTTTATCTCCACAGCTCAAGATAATCCTTCATACACGGTGACTCAAACCGGACCCTGTACTCTTAAGTTCCAAAGGACGCCGGATTCAGCCCCCCTACTACAGTCTAAGGGAAACAATGGTCCCGATCCGTCGCTGTGTTAACGCACCCTCCCTTCTTTAAATTCATAAATAACCGTCTAGCTGTCGTTACAGGTACCCCCATCAAATACGAAGCCAAGTGGTAAGCAGATTCTCCTCTACAAAGCTCTTTAACATAACAGGCCAGCCGCTGACTGCAGCAGTGGCCCCCGAAATGTTAAGAGATGTATGGTTAGAATCTATTTCTTTTAAGACAGTTTCCTTAAGCTTCAAGATGCCAGCCCAACGGATCAAACACAAAGGAATAAGTATCACTTAATTTTTTTATCATTTCTTAACCCCGGACATCCTAAGACCCTCTCCCCCCCCTTCACCCCAGCTCCCCAAAAATTCCCCCCCCCTTCTTTTAATTTTTTTTCTTTTACTAATGCAACTTTTGCCTTCCAGCATCTTAATGATGACCCAGCTACTCAGGAAAAGCCACACAGATTTCTTCAATCGGCCGCCTTAGACGACAGCCAGGACTTCAAACATCAGTGACCTACTACACCAGCCAGCAACCCTGGACATCATTGACCAACTACACCAGCCAGCAACCCTGGACATCAGTGACCAACTACACCAGGGAGCAACCCTGGACATCAGTGACCAACTACACCAGGGAGCAACCCTGGACATCAGTGACCAACTACACCAGCGACCACAAACGCCAAGGGGAGATTGCCAAGATAATCGGACATTCCCTGGACCCCTCAACGCCCAAAGCCAGCAGGAAGCAGCCATGAGAGACTGGACTACGCCCCCATTCCCTACCCTTTAAGGTCCCCCAATTTTTTTTTAATCAAACCAAAAGGGTGAAATGTTGTTCTCTTGCAACACTACAACTCCCAACATCCCTCTGGACTCCAGCGCACGCAAGCACGGGACACATTTCCCAGAAGCCTTTGCATCCCCCGTTAAAAGCAAAGACAAGCCAAGAGTTCGCCCCTTCTTGTCCCTTCCCTTTTGCCCCTTCTTTTCACTTTTCCTAGTGTTTCCCCCTCCCATTAAAAGTGTACCACGTGGGACCGCCGCGTGTCTGTGTCTTTCCTCGCGTAACCCTCGCCTAACCCGCAGGAATAAAGAACAACAAACGGTTCCAACCTCAGAGGCATGTTATGAAGATGAAATTAGATTGCACGAGGAACAGCAGATTATAAAATAAATATTTATTACCTTTAAATATATAAATCACTATCTAACAAAAATGTGTATCACTAAAAATATGCAAGTTTTAAATTCTGTTATTTTCAGTCAAGGCCTCCTATCAAGGACAGAAAGGAAAATTGAATGTGCAGGTAAGTTTGAAATCCAATCCATTTCTCATCAGCAGCTGGCATTTCATAAACTTAGGACTCAGCTATTGAGAGCTGTGTTCTTTTTTTTTCTTTTTTTATTGAGAAAAGGAGAAAAAAAAACAAATTTCCACCTCCTCCCAGCCTCCCATTTCCCTCCCCCTCCTCCCCCCCTACGCCCCCTCCTCCCACCCTTCTCCCCCTCCCCCCACTCCTTTCCCCCTCCCTCTCCAGTCCAAAGAGCAGTCAGGGTTTTCTGCCCTGTGGTAAGACCTAGGACCTCCCACCTCCGTCCATATCTAGGAAGGTGAACATCCAAACTGGCTGGGCTCCCACAAAGCCATCACATTACGTAGGATCAAACCCCCGTGCCATTGTCCTTTGCGTCTCATCAGCCCTCATTGTTCGCCATGTTCAGAGAGTCCAGTTTTATCCCATGCTTTTTCAGTCACAGTCCAGCCGGTCTTGGTGAGCTCTCAATAGATCAGCTCCACTGTCTCAGTGGGTGGGTGCATCCCTCGTGGTCCCGACTTCTTTGCTCATGTTCTCCCTCCTTCTGCTCCTCATTGGGACTTTGGGAGCTCAGTCCAGTGCTCCAGTGTGGGTCTCTGTCTCTATCTCCATCCATCACCAGATGAAGGTTCTATGATGATATGCAAGATATTCGTCAGTATTGCTCAAGGATAGGGTCATTTCAGGTTCCCTATTCTCAACTGCCCAAGGAACTAACTGGGGACCTCAGCTTGGGCACCTGGGAGCCCCTCTAGGGTTAGGTCTCTTGTGTGTTCTTACGCTAGCAATAGGGATCTCTCTCCTGCTTTTCTAACACAGTATCAATGTGTTCTCACACACATTTAATAGAGGCAATCAACTAATGTTTCAAGTGATGATTAAAAAAAAACCTTAAAAATATTTGAGAGACAAATGAAAAGAATTTTTGAAAGACTACACCAAAGGTTTCAAGGAACATAGGTAAAAAGCACTTTAAAATAACCTGCTTTCTAGGTCTACATCATTGTGCCTTTTTCTATGACTAATGCAAAGCATGCCTCATGTTTATTCTACAATGCTTCACATGGGTTTGCATCACAAGTGTATCTACAAGCCAGCAGTCACGGTGGAGGCAGCTCGCATAGGCGCTGCTGTAGAAAGAGACTCAGGGAGCCAATCTAAAAACAAAGCATGTGGGAGGTCGAAAACAGAAAAACAAAAGGAAAAAAATTATAGCTATAGTGGATTACTATCCCTTTAATAGCTCCATGAAAAGGAAGTGTACAGGTTTGAAGTAGCATTTATTCGAACATTTTTCTGTGGCTAATGGGTGTGCCTACATTTGGGATATTTTTCTAGGGAAAGTAACTATGTCCTACCATCTCTGAAAACTATACTTAGTGGCTTTGGTTCATGGAATTTGTTCTGCTTGTTTTATGGAAACAGACATACCCTGGCAGTACCTCCACTACTTCTATTGGAACTTCTGTGGCAAGAAAAAAATGAATTTTTCCCTATACTCTTCTTAAAGCACAACCTGAAACTAAGATGATTTCCACTAAATACGAACAAAATGGGGAAACTGGTTTTTAAATAAAGATTCAAACCAAATGTCACTAGAGCACTTTACAGGATGGTTTAAATATTTTCACTGTTTGAAATAAGTAAGCATGAGGTTGAAAGCACCCACTTTGCTATTACAGTATTTGTAAAATATAAAGGGAATGCCCTGTCTGCCCATTTTAATAGCAGCCAGAGAAAACTGCAGGTGGTTACCTTCATATAAAGGAGGTTCACAAGCAGGCAGCCATATAGGCATTTTCAGAATACTAGCAGGGGCTAAGACAGTACTTAGATAAAGCTAAAAAGACCTCTGATTTTAAAGTTCTATTTCATTTTTGCTTTGTTTTGGTCTTTTGTTTTATTTTGTTTTGTTTTTTGAGGCAGGGTTTTCCTGTAGCTTTGGGGTCTGTCCTGGAACAAGCTCTTGTAGACCATGCTGGCCTCAAACTCACAGAGATCCGCCTGCTTCTGCCTCCTGAGTCCTGAGATTAATGGCATGCACCACCATCACCTGGCTTTAGCTTGCTTTTTGCTTTTTGATACTTCATTTATATTCAATCAAGAATCTTAGCCTACATGATGGTGCCATACACATTCACAGGTTAGTCTTCCCTCACTTAAGCCTTTCTGGAAATACCACACAGTCATAGTACACAGGACTGAAGACTAAAAGGGCAATCCTCTGGCTACATAGCTGTCCTGTGGGATCTGCAGAATCACGACTGGGAAGCCCTGCCGCCTGCTTCCACCCTGCAGCCTTCCTCAGTGCATGATGCATGGCCCAGGCCTCTCTAACACCCTGGGGCTTCTCTTGTCACATGAGTGTCACTTCATAGCTCATCATAAGGATTCAGCACAGGGAATCTGACTGCCACATACTGCCTGTCCTTAGTGGTTTTGGGGAACTTTGATTCATGCTTCTATGACCCCTTGCTTTTTCATCTCTCATATCTGGAAAACCAGTACCACATGGACAGCACTGCCAAGTTCTGTTGGAAATGTAGCCTGGTTCCCTTGGAGCAGAGCTGTGGTGGCCCTCTAGAATCAATGTGAGAAAATAATTCCTAAGCAGTTTCTATTCCACAGGGAACCCCTTAGGCAGCATTCTCTGCTTTCAAATGAACTTTCATTGTCACAGATTCAGCCTTTGATGAGTGGCATCCTGCACTCAGTGCACATTTCCTACCGACTCCATTGTTTTTACAAGTGGAGCTTGCCAATTCTCTTTAATGAAGTTCATTTCTTTAACAATCACAGCTACTTTCTCCACACCTTCCCAGTCTACAACTTTTGGAATTTTTTTTACAATCCTTTCCTAGTTAAATCGTACATTTCCCATGACTTTCTGCTCTGTTTGCCGCACTTTCTGACTACAGACCTGGCTAAGAGCAGCAAACGGTAACCACGACACAGCCAGAATGCTACCTACTGTCTAGAAATCTCCGCTGCCCAACAGACCAGTGCATTGTTTTTAATGCGGCCACCCACTCTCTCAGGACTTCTGCACAATCAAACCTGCTTCTTGACAGAGTGTAACACTACATCCTCTACCCAGCTCCCAACAAGTTCTCATTTCCCTCTGAATCCCCAGAAGCTGAGCCTCCATCTTCTGAATTTCTCTCAGCATTTTCTGCTCTTCCAGTTTTTCTTCAGAATGCCTAAATTCTGCTTACAAGTGACTAGGAGAGTCCCAAATTCTCCCATATTTCTCTGCCAATTCAATTCCAGAGGCCTCTCTCTAAGCAGGTGGTCAGGTCCATCCAGCAACAGACCAATTCCTCGGCAGCAGCTTTCTCTATCAGTTATTTTCATCATCATCATGGACAAACTCCTGACAAGGTTTTGATCCTACTTAATGTGCTGGCTTTGTGGGAGCCTAGCCAGTTTGGATGTTCACCTTCCTAGATATGGACGGAGGGGGGAGGACCTAGGACTTACCACAGGGCAGGGAACCCAGACTGCTCTGTGGACTGGAGAGGGAGGGGGAGAGGAGTGGGGGGAGGGGGTTAAGGGTGGGAGGAGGGGGAGGGAAATGGGAGGCTGGGAGGAGGCGGAAACTTGTTTTTTGTTTATGTTTTTTTTTTCTTCTTTTCTCAATAAAAAAAAATTAAAAAAAAAAAAAGAAGAAGAAGCAAAGAGCACCCTAAGGGAGGAATGGTTTATTTTGGTTTGTACTTGTAAAGGAGATGGTCTGTTACTTTAGAGAAAGCACAGCTATGGAGTGAAGTCACTGAGCCTCCAGTCAGGAGCAGAGAGCATGAAGCATGCAGCACAGCTCAGCGCCTCCATCATAAGGGACTGTATGTCTTAAGATCCAAGCCAAAACAAAGCCTTCCTCCCTTTTCTTGACAAGCTTCTTCTTGGCAGGTATTTGTTAATAGCAATGAGGTACACAGGAAGGGGAGAGTAGGGGGGACCAAAAACAAAACCTGATACATCAGATACCAAACAATAACTATATAGCTTCACCACAGGAAACTCAGAATACTATTTCTCATAAAGAGTACATGGCCATTCCTTAATCCCTAGAAGAACATAAAAAAATATTTCAGATTAAATGGTTAGCTACTTTTACAGTTTTCTTCTTAAATAAGTACACTTTTATTGAAGAAAATCATTTCTTCAGCATATTTTATTCTCTAATGACAGCACTGAGGAAACTCCTATACTATTAAAAATTTATGACATTATCATTATCAATAGTATGATTTAATAAAAATGGCTAAATGTTGAACATTAAATTTGACATATGAGACAAATTTACAACAAAATTTTATAGCATAAATGGTATTTATAAGATCACCAAAGAACTAACAAACGTATTTAAGAATTACCTGAAATTTACCAGAACAACTGAAAAGGGAGTTGCAATGTGAAAAGTATTTCATGCAATTATCTTGAGCAACAAGAGAATGCCATTAAAATCACCTCATTTAGAAACTAATAATACATTAACAGAACAAAAGTAGCTTGACAAAGAAAAACAGCCTACAAATCACAGTCCCAGAGAACCTAGACAACAAGGACCCTAAGAGAGACATACATGGATCTAATCTACATGGGAAGTAGAAAAAAGACAAGATCTCCTGAGTAAATTGGGAGCATGAGGAACATAGGAGAGGGCTGAAGGGGAGGGAAGAGGCAGGGAGGAAAGCAGAGAAAAATGTAGAGCTCAATAAAAATCAGATATATATATATATGATAAAAAAGTAGCTTGAATTCAGTACTATGAATATTTTTAATTTTTTATTAAAAGTTTTTGCTACTGCACCTGCATTTATTTTAAGCTTGACCCAATTTCTTTATTCCCTGAGCCATGATCATTTTCAAGGTGAACTACATTTTCTAACTCCTCTAGCAGTTACAACTGTGGTAACTGTAAAATCTTAACAGTAAAGAGTAGAAAATCTACACGTAACATTCATTCTTAGAATCAACAAATATATTAAGTGAGTTTGGAAAACTAAAATATATATGAAACCCACAGTACTGATATGTGGTGCACAATCAAACGTAAGTAATATTCAGTTTTTTTCCAAACACCCAGCAATAATTTTAAAAGCCAAGCAACTGCTGTATGATGATACTCCACAGACACCTAGATGTATGAAGGGTAGTTTCAGTGATGATAGTTTCAAGAATTTTCATCCCACACACATGAGAAATTGATCCACAAGTTAATCTATACATTACTTTAAAATTCATTCAATCACTGAAAATACATTTTCTATTTGTCTATATACAATATCTAGAAAAATTAGCTTGCAGAGCAAACAAAAAAAATAAGACCACTGACCTTAGGAATAAATTGCATGAAGTATAATTTGATCAGACTTTCCCAATAGCTCATCAAAGACTCGCCAGGTGTTTCTTTGCCTTGGTTTATCTCCCTTCACTGAATCTCCACCCAGCAACTCTAACAACTTCAGGCTATTCTTTAAAGGAAACCTATAACCCACCAGAGAAAATACAGCAGTACTGAGAAAAGTTAGTATTAACTTCCAGCCCACTCAGCTTTTTTAATTATTCATCAGGGAAACACCTATGGTTAAAATACACCTGTAATCTCAATAAACAGTAAAAAATTAGAAAAGAAGGTTTCTGTATTGAAACATGCCACAAATGATTCCACTAACAAAATAAAACCCAGTAACATTTAACATTAATAACAGATTTTCCTAAAGAGTAACATGGTATATTTAGTTGTTCTTCAAGCAAAAAAGAGAGACTGACAGAATGAATTAAAAGACCCCATTAACAATTGTTTTTGTAAATCTAGTTACTATAAAAACCAAGAATAGATTCATCCTAACTCCTCCCATTTCAATGTAATCTCTGAAAACTGAAATGTAATTTAGCATAAAATATAAATTAACCTTGCAATGTAAAAACTATGAGAAATGATAATATTCTACATAAAATTAAAAAGTCTGGCTAATAGGAATTAATCCACTTCCCTAATATTTGTTTAAACTGTAAATAATGCCTATTAGGAAACGTTAATGCATTGTTTATGATACATACATACTAATGTTACTAATATATACTATATCAATGTATGTTCTTAAATAGAAATAATTTTGGGTATAATATTAAAAAGATAGTGCTATCTAATATTTTATATTTCCACTATTCTATCATTCTTTTTATTTCCTTGTCTGACTATTTCCTGTTGTGATAACAAAGTGCTAAGGATTGATGCATCAAAATCCTTAGGAAAGTATCCTGGTTAATGTGACTGTCAGCTTGACACACCTGAGCAGAGAAGTTCAGTTGAAGAACTGCCTCCATCAGATGGCCTATGGACATATACTCAATTGCTCACTCATATGGGTGTACCCAGCTCACTGCCAACAATACTATCTTTCCCAGGCCTAGGCTGTAAAAGAATGGAAGCTGATCAAGCCAGGGGAAGCAAGACAGTAAGAAACAATGCTCAGTGGTCTCTGCTTTAGTTTCCCCTGGTGATGCACTATAACCTTTGGGGTTTTTTTTTTTTGGTTTTTCAAGACAGGGTTTCTCTATAGCTTAGGAGCCTGTCCTGGAACTAGCTCTTACAGACCAGGCTGCCTTGAATTCACAGAGATCCGCCTGCCTCTGCCTCCTGAGTGCTGGGATTAAAGGTGTGTGCCACCACCGCCCAGCTTATAAACTATAATTTACAAACCAAATAAGCCTTTTCTTTTCCCAAGTGACTTTTAGTCAGTGATTTAGCACAGCAGCAGAAACCAAGCTAGAACAGAAATCTTACATGCCATACTGTTCGTGAGACAAATTATAGCTATTTTTAATGTGTTTTTCCAATTATGAATTGCAATGATCTCTTAAGTACATATTTTTGCAAAGTAACAATTTTACATCCACATATGACTTTAATTATCTCTGACAAATTTGTTTATTCTTTCTTGATTTGAGATTTAACATTACACTTAAAAATATCAGTTTTTTATTTCATGATTTGAATTAATGAAGTCTTGATTATAAGTTTAAAAAGCAAACAAATAACCCTGTAACAAATAATTAAGTATGTACATATGAAATTTTTATTTACTTACATTTTTAAAGTTATATTCTATGTTAAATAGCAAATTATAATTGTATTTTTTCCTTTGGTGAGAGGTTCCATGATTTAATTTCACTAAGAAGTAAAATACTGATCCTTTTTGAACTACTTGCTGTTATTTGTCTCTTGAATTTCAAACTATAAAATTAGCAATACTCTATCTTAGGAAGGTGGAGATAGACAAATCTCCAGAGTCCACTGAGCAGGCAGCTTAGCCATTTGATAAGTGCTGGATTCAGTAAGAGACCTTGGCCCAAGAGATAAAAAACCAGCAATCCAGACATGCACATATACCAAATGCACAGATGCATAAATACAAACATGTCCACTATATGCGTTCACATACACACCCCAAAATTAACATCAAATTAATTTTATTGAATTCATTTAATGACATCTTTAAATAGGATAACATCTGACAAATCAATAGAAAGTTTTTTTAAGATTCTATTCTTTTTTTATTGATTTTTATTGAGCTCTACATTTTTCTCTGCTCCCCTCCCTGCCTCTCCCCTCCTCTTTAGCCCTCCCTCAAGGTCCCCATGCTCCCAACTTACTCAGGAGATCTTGACTTTTTCTACTTCCCATGTATAACAGATCTATGCATGTCTCAATAGAAAGTTTTAACGGCAGAAAGTCACTCCATCAATCAAACTATCTAGTTACACTATCGAGTTAACTAGTCCAATATACAGCCATGTTCCCACTACATAATTCTCCATAAACCACAAGTAATATTTCAAATATATAAATCTGAAATTGAAGATTAAAAAAATAAGGATAAAATCCAGCACTCTGTAAATGGCAGGTTCCATTTTTGGTCCCTCTCCACTGTCTTCATTACAGCCCCATGTGATCCCCCTCCTAAACCTTCCCCAGACTACACCCAAGCAGTACCAACTGCCCACACTCACGCTGCAGGTTTTTTCCTCTCCTGTTAGTTCTCATCATTATCTCTCTTCTCTTTTACTTTTGATCTTTTACAAAAACTTTTGCTCACGAATCACTATTTCTATGAAGCCTCTCCTATCTCTTACAGACAATTTCCACTCTGCTCTATACTCTCAAGAGTAGTAGTTTATTTTTTAGTCTAATGCCCACACCCTGCTGCTCTGTGAAGCCAGGGAATTCCTGAGGATGGAGACCATGCCATTACTTTGCTGGGATATATCTCAGTATATGACAAAAACATAGCTAATACCAGGGTAAATCAAGGAGACAAAGTGCATTTCTTCAGCTTTCAAAGTTGCATTTCTTTCACTTGTAAATTCTAACCAACATGCTATGAGAACTGTACTTGCTGCTAGTCATTTCCCATTACTCACGAGGCCTAACTGATCTTAAAAACAAGAGCATTTGAAGATATCTTATGCTCTCTTTTCAAATATAGATTGCTTTCTATTACTATTCACAGAACTCAGAACCTATGGGAAAATGACAGGGTTTTGTTTTTTACCAAGTCAACAGGTATAATGATTTTAACCCATAGCTACAAAAGAAGTAACAATTCCTGAAGAAGTGGGAGACACAGCAAAATAAGTGAATTCGAAGCTAATGTGAAACTTTTGGTCTAATACAATATCTATAAGGAACATTAAGTTGAACAAAAACTTGCAGAGTTTCATTGTTTGATTCATTATCATTCTACTTTAATTCTGTAAGCACAACTAGGACAGATAAGAAGCCACTCTTACCATCAAACTTCAGATCCCATTTCACATTTAATAATTAGACTTTTATTTAATGTGGAAGTAAAAAGGCATTTTTAAATACTTTCTGCTAAAAGAAACCCAAAAAGAGTAATCTTGTGAGCTGTATGTTCAAATGAGCAAGGTTATTAGGTGTTAGATAATTCCAACTGCAATTTCTATTATATATATGATATATATACATAGCCACATATAACCATTTATATTCATGTAGATAGCTATACCTAAGACTATAAACACCTTCTGATGTAAATGAGATTATCAGTCAACAAATCTCCTAAGTCATTTTATAGAAACTATAATTTAGACCCCAAAATAAACTGCATAATATACGGCATTTTCTATAAAAGCAGCTGTATTGAACATAGCAGACTATTACTTTATTATCATTCCTCTAGTTCAATGCTCTAAAGCTCACTTCTATATTTCTAGATAGTACTTCTATGAAATGAATTTAAAATATAAAATAAACTCAACAATTTTCCACAATATATGCTTGCCAAAGTGTACAAAGTTACCTCTTCCAAGTCTGTCTAAATCACAAACAAGCACAGGTGATGACAAAATTTCAGCCATCTGTAAAGTAAATGAAAATAATCTGCAATTTTAAATGTGGACGGAATGATGCTGCCCACTCTATTGACATGTAAGATTAGCTTTGGTGCTGGAGAGATGGCCCGCCAATTCAGAGCACTGGCTGTGCTCCCAGAGAACCCAAGTTCAGTTCCCAGCACCCACACGGCATCTCACAACAGTCTGTACCTCTAGTTCCAGGGGATCTGATACCTTCATACCAACACACAACTTAAAGTTTAATTTTAAAAAATTAGCTTTAAAATACTGTATCCTGTTAACATAAAAAACACAATGAAAACTAATATAAAGACTTATAACTTTTTATTTAGCAAGATCACTTCAGAACAATAACCAACAAAGTTAAGAAGAATCTTTATTATAACCTTCAGTTTTTGCACTAAAAACAATCAAGAAAGCTGAAGTGATAAATCAGAAATTAAAGAGCTCTTATGGCTCGTTTCAGAGCACCTGGGTTCCCATCCAGGCATCCACAAGTGCGTGTAACCTGCATTTACTAGAATTCAGTGCTCCTTAAGTTTCCATTAACACCTGCACCCACACGGTACACAGAAAGTAAAGCAGGCACACAGACATACATTAAAAACACTTGTTAGCTTGCGGTGGTGGTGCATGCCCTTAATTCCTGCACTGGGGAAGCAGGTGGATCTCTGTGAGTTCGAGGCCAGACTGGTCCTACATGTCTTGAAACACCAAAAAAATAAAAAGCAAAAATAAAATAAAATAAAATAAAATAAAATAAAATAAACATTTTTTTTTGAATGAAGTAAGTCTAGGGGGCTCAGCAGTTAAGTGCACTGATTCCTCTTCCAGAGGATCTGGGTTCAATTGCCAGGACCCACATGGTAGCTCATGGTTATCTATAGCTTCAGTTCTAGAGGACCCAACACCCTTAAACAGACATACATGCAGACAAAACATCAATGCACATAAAATATAAATAAATTATTAAGAAGTCAATATATTCAAGAACAAGATTTTCAAAATTAAATGGTTATTGGGAGAAAATCATGCTGAGGTACAATAAGTAAGCATATGTAAGGTACACAAAAGTAAGCATATGAAAAGTGTATTATGAAATGAGAATATACCATGAAATACAGAACAGGAGTACACACACACAAAAAGCTAAAATAATAATCTGTATTATTTTACTGGAATTACAAGTCATTTTGCCTCTTTTTCTGTTTTATGTTATTTCTAAAGTTAAAAATCATTGAATATGATTTAAACTCAATTAAAAGAAACTGTATTTTTTGTTAAGGTTAGGGAAGAAAGCCAAGTTCTTTGAAATAACAAACTACTTCCCAATAGCTGAAGGTCTACTCCCTCCAGGAGCTTTAAGAATGGTTTCTGAAGTTACTGTGTTTATTATTATTATTATTATTATATATAAACTTACTTTAAAAACAATCCATAAGAGGAAAAACTAATGATGCTATCTACAGCAGTTTACAACACTATAATCTGGTTTGGCAAATACTACTTATCAAGTGCACGAAATATAAGAAATTCACAGTGAATTTTTAAATTCATTTCAATTATTAAATAACTGTAAACAGATCGAGATCATTATATATACATATCTAAAATCTATACTTAAGTATGTTAAGAAATAAAACTATTGTATTGATACTTGATAATTATGAGCAGGCATACAAGAACTAAAACAGAGTCTGGAGGTTTAAGTTGGAATTAATTTATGCTACAAATAACTAAGCATGAATTTTAAAAGACAGAAAAATATTTAATCAAGATGAGTAAAATTAAAAAGAAGTTCTAGTTTCACACTTAATATCCAGTGTTTTGCATTGAGAAAGCAAAAACAATAAAAAATGTTAAAATATAATCACACACATGTGGTACACATGGTAACAAATGAAAGTGATAAGGAGAATATTTAATAAAGAAAGTCTTGGAATTTTAAGACTTTCCCTCCCCATAACCACTCAGATTTCCCATTGTTAATACATACACATACACAGAGACTCAATAAAACATTATCTAGTATCAACTAAGACTTAGAAGACAAATATTTTAATGTAAACAAAGTTCAGGCATATTTTTACAATTTAAACAGTGAATTTCATTTTTTAATCAATAGAAAATTCGTGCCTAGAACTATTTTGTAATGCAACCATTTTCTCACAGTTTAAAATATAACCTAAAACACAAGAAAAAAAGAAGAAACTTCCAGAAAAAGCTTATACTTAAATAACTCTCCAGAGAACATAAAAATAATAAAAACAACAATATGTTAATGATAAAACCAAAGGCAAATCTATTTCGTATATTTAAAGGGGTATTAAAAATCAACTATCAATACATAACATTCTATATCACAAAATAAGCATGAATTTAGTTGAGAAAAGAAGTCATGATCTTTGGGAAGTGTTGTGTGGCATCTTTAACTTTATGGCCAATGTGGTGACTTCTGTCCCTGAGAAGATCATCTCTAACATTAATACTATGACCTCTAAGAAAGCTGATATATAAAGATTATAGTGAGAAAACTATATGTTTTTATGGGTATCCAAAGGGAATACTTATGTCACTAGAAGCCATATAATAATATTGATTTTTTTTACTGCCAAGTTACAATCTTCAGAATTCTAGAAAAATAATCCAAGCAGAACTGACATAAGATAACTATGATGGAAAAATCACAAAGAGAAAAGAATCTCTTTACAAATTTTGAGCACAAAAATCAAATGATATTAAAATTCAGGTTATCTTTAGCGTTCAATACCCTACAACTGACCTTGTAAAGTGGGTCAGAGGACACTCATTCTGATGGATCTATCAAACATCAATTCAGTAGCAGCTTGCTTCTAAGACAGTGAATCGCTTTTATACTATTCTCTTGTTTCTTTACATACTAGACACAATGTTCAATGTATGCAACTATAACATTATTTTCTTGTAAGGTAATTATCAAAATCAACTAGAATATTCAAAATAGTTCATTCTTTCAAATGAAAATAAGTTGCTTATTGCAGTGACAGAATTACCTTAAAAATTAAGCTGCTGTCTTAGGGTTTCTACTGATCTGATGAAACACCATTCACCAAAAGGCAAGTAGGGCAAGAAAGGGTTTGTTTACAAGTCAATGTTGCTGTTCATCATTGAAAGAAGCCAGGACAAGAACCCAAACAGGGAAGGGACCTGGAAGCAGGAATTAATTCAGAGGTCATGGAGGGGTGCTGCTTAATAGCTTGCTCCCCATGACTTGCTCACTCCCTTTCTTATAGAACACAGAATCACCAGCCCAAGGACAGTACCATCCACAATGGGCACGCCCTTCCCTATGGATCACTAATTAAGATCTGGATCACCTGTAGGCAATTTCTCAATGGAGGTTCCTTTCATTCAGATAAATCTAGTTTCTATGTCAAGTTGACATAAAATTGGCCAGCAGAGCTGCCAAGGCTAAAAAAAACTATTTTCTGACAGAACATGTATAGACATTCAAATAAAAAACAAAAACAAAACAAAACAAAAACCCTGACCAATCCATGATTAGATTTCACAGAAACTATATGAGATCATAAAACTTATAACAATAACCCCATCACCATTTAGATAAGCCTGCCAAGAAATATTTCCTGTCAATTTCAGCTGATCTTTACTCATCATCCCAATCAGCAAGTACTTAATTGTGCCTACTATCTGGGCATCATAATATCAGGCAACATGACAAGCTGTTTTCACAAGAAAAACTTCTTCTAAACTGCAGTATATGAAGGATCATGAAATAAATGTGCCAAATAGGAAAGCAATACAGAATACTAGATGACAATGGCTAGTAAAGGTTAAAATGAGACAGATACTTTGTATAAGGCTGTCACAAACCTGTCCCTGATGATGGGATGATGACCTCCAAACATAAACCAGAAGAGATGAAGGAGCTCTGCGGATAGGGTTCTAAGTCTTCAACATCCTGAGGTCACTCTTCAGAGAGCACGAAGGTCTGTATGACTGAAAAACATGATAAAAAAAATATTTATCAAACATTTTTGATTAAGTTTTAAAAATTATACTATACATTTTGTTATAATTAGATGAATCAAATATAGTTACTGGCCTCAGATGTATCTATGCTTGCAATATGAAATGATAAATATCATAAGGCAACTGAGCTGGCTCTTAGTAAAGGACCAATAGTAAGTTCTTTCAAAAAAATTAAATCAAGAGTGTGGAAAATCAAAGGAAGATGCTCCCTGAAAAATCATTGTAGTAGTTCCTCAGAAAGTCAGAAACAGATCAATCACATGACCTAATGACACCACATTTGGGCAGGAAACTCAATTTCCTACTCCAGAGACAAATACTTATCCATGTTGAGGAATGTTCTGTCCATTATTCAAGGACATGTAAACTGCCTGCATGGCCAGCAAGTAATGAACAGGCATCGGAAATGTGGTACCTATACACAATGGAAATTTCTTCAGTTGTTAAAAAATTAATTAATTAATCATAACTTTTGCAGGTAAACTTTAAACAAAAAAACAACAACAACAACAACAACTTTACAGAGTGAGGCTAGTCAGGCCCAGAAAAACAAAAATCACATGTTCTCGCTGTGAATCCAAGTATAAAATATTTAGGTCTGTGTGTTTAATTTGGAGACCCTACAGAATCCAGGAAGTTGAAGAAAAGATCAGTGGAAAGAAGGAAGAATAAAAATCTTAAAGGATGAAAGGGATAGAAGAGCGCAGGTATATGAAGGGGAAAGGAGAAATGATAAGAACAGAGGTTTACCTTGGTAAGTTGGGAAAGACATGGTTCTATAGGGTAGAAGATGTAAGGAGAGGGATAACTAACTCTGATGATATATACAAAAGGTCATAGGTACACCTACTATTTTACAATCTGTGTGTGTGTGTGTGTGTGTGTGTGTGTGTGTGTGTAATTGGAGCTAGCCTATACATAGGCTTATGTTCATCTCAGAAGCCATAGGTTGCCAAATGAAAAGTCTTGGATGAAGTAGAGGAATAACTCCAGCTATCTCCCAGGGATCCACAAAACAATAAAGGCTATTGTTATTGTTCTTAGTTTTCCACCAGAATCTGATGGCAAGAATTTACTGCTGAAGATAATACACACATTGGTGACTATACACTGACACTACACAGAACATGAAGAAGGCAAGTTGGTACTTGTAAAGGCCAAGAGACTTGTTTGATACTGATGAAAAGCTTCCTCCCTGTTGGCTAATTTTCAGAGTGCTAGAAGCAGCTATTCATGCTGCTAGGGAAAAACAGCTTCAAACCCTGTAAAATACAATAATGACCAGGACAGGAGTACTATGAATACTAGGGGGTAATTCAGCACTTTTTGATTGGCTTTAAGGCCTACTTTAGAACAGGAAACATATGCCTGTACTGCCAAATCTGGCCAAGACCACAAAGTTGGGGAGCTCACAGGCCCCAGGTGTGAACCTAACAAGTATAATTTTACTCAGTGTAAACCTAACTAGTATAAATTTACACGGTATCGAATTGTCCTCTAAATTTAAATCTCTCTACCCATTGATTAGTGCAGCTCTCAGACCTCTCTGTGTAGCAGATGGCAGCTACTGCAAACACAGACAGTCAACGATGGAGTGCTCAGTCACAAATGGAAAATCTATAGCACCCTTCCCCCAGGCTCAGGCATTATCACAGAAGAGGAGGCATAAGAATTGTAAGAAACAGAGGTCCAGGAGGATGGGTGCAAACACTATCTTGGGAACATGACAGGACTGTTTCCAGCATGAATACACAGTAGCTATGGCTGTTTGCACAAGATCTAAACAAGATCAAGCCAGTCAACTCTAGCATGAATAAATAAAAAGAAAAAATAAAACTTAAAAGTTCCTGGAATTAAAAAAAAGGTAAAACTATAATATACCCAAATCTGTGGGATACAACAAAAATAGTCCTAAGAGATGTATCAGTCTAAGTGTCTACATCAGACAAATCAAAGAAAACCCAAGTAAACAACTTACTGATGTGCCTAAGAACCTGAGGTAAAAAAGAACAAACAATACACAAAACCATAAACAGGGAAAAATAATCAAGTCAGAGTAGACACTAATAAAACAGAAACAACTAGACTCAATTAAATGAAGAGTTGGTTCTTTAAAAGGATTAATAAGATTGATAAACCCTTAGCCAAATTAGGCAAGAGAAAGGACCCAAATTACTAAAACAAGAGAAAAGGGAGATAGAGCAATAGACACTGATGAAATCCAGAGAGTCATTAGGATACATTTCACCATATTGGAAAACCTGAAAGAAATGATCAATGTCTTAGTCCATATGATTAAATGGTTTGAATAAGAATAACCCCAACAGGCCCTGATATGTGAATACTTGGTACATGGCTGATAACACTATCAAGTAATGATGTTAAAATATCCATTTTTGGACTGCATATAAGACCTATCCAAAAGGAGAAAATTCAGTCCTGGTCCTAGCCGTAGGGAGGAATCCTATACTGTTGTCTTGCTATATGGATATTCTGTCAAACTGCCTTCTTAATATTTGTTAAGTGCATAGATTCATGTTGCTCTCAACCTTAATCAGAAAAGCTTCTCTGTGATCATCAGCAGCTACTGCAGATAATTTGAATTGGTCCATGCTGAGAGAAAGTGACTATTGACTCAGCCCTTAACCCAAGCTCAGAAAACATGACAGAAAGAATGCAAAAGCTAGAGAATTAAGAAGAATGCTGTGAGGTGCCATCTTCTGAATATGGCATGCCCATCTTATTCATGAACTAACTCTGGGTACAGTTACTACACAATAAGTGTACCAGACTATGTCAACAAGGTCAGCCAACATTCTGCCATGTAGCACTGACGGGTCTCAGTGAGTTACAAAAAGAAAAAAAGAAAAGAAAAAAGACAGGGAAAAGGAAAGAACACGAAAAGGAAAGAGGAATGGGCTAAGGGTGCCTGAGGGAAGAAGAAGGAGGAATTGAAGGAGAATATGATCGAGACAGTGTTTATATGTGTGAAATTGTGATGAATAACATTTAAGGATTTTATAATAAATAATACTTAAATTTATTAATATTTATTAAGTAACAAAACTTCCCAAATTAAAGGTATTATATCCTTTAGATGTATGAGCGATTAATAGCTTTAATATTAATCATTATATTTCTTACATATCCATTCAAACAGTTATTGTTAGAGTTCACACCAATTTGCCCAGTTCTAGTTTTTCTATTCAAACATAGAACTATCACATTAATACATCACCATTAGGTATTCAAGAAGAAACCAATAGGATGTATCTACATAAACCAAGTACACAGTAAGTTAAAAGATGCCAACAACTTAACTGCACAAAAAAACTGAGTAAGTACAACATAGCCTTTTTATCCTGAGACCCCCAAGAACAGAAAAAAAGATAATCACAGTAAAATAACCTAAGATCGATCCTTTCAAAACAAGTATTCCAAAAAAAAATGCATATAATGTCAAAAATAATAAGAAAATAGCATTCACCTATGTTTGGAAGAGGATATCAACTTCAATTTCATCTATTTTCTCTTTTAAAATAATTCTCGAATCCTTACATGATACACAACCCCTCCTGTAGAGCCTACTTCTACTTGGTTATCTTTTGGGGGATGTGCACTAAAAATAGAGTTTACAATTATCCAAATGATGGAGGAAGGTCATTGGCTAATAAAGAAACTGCCTTGGCCCATTTTATTGGTTAGAGGATAGGTGGGAGGAGTAAACAGAACGCTGGGAGGAAGAGGAAGTGAGGTCAGACTCCACAGCTCTCCTCTCGGGAGCAGACGCCTGAGAGAGATGCCATGCCCCGCTCCCGGGCAGACACACGCCATGAAGCTCCGACCCAGGATGGACTAGGCTAGAATCTTCCCGGTAAGACCAGTTCTCACAGATTATTAGAGATGGGTTGATCGGGATATCAGAATTAGCCAGTAAGGGCTAGAGCTAAAGGGCCAAGCAGTGTTTAAATGAATACAGTTTGTGTGTTGTTATTTCGGGGCATAAGCCAAGCAGGCGGCCGGGGTGCCGGGGAGGCAGCCCCGCCGCTCCTCCTATTACTACATCCAAACAAACAGCATACAAAAGACTTTAAAAATATACCATACGGTCAGAGATAGGGACAGTCTAGATAATCATATTTCAATCTGCAAGTCTGTTCACCTCTATAACACTGAAAAAAAATTAAGATGGAAATGTAAAGGCAGAAACACTATCTTTAGCATTATCACGCAAGTACACTTTGTAAATTTTACTAATAAACTGTAAGAAGCATCTGCTTTAATTTGTAGTCGGAGATTTGGGATGCAACACCCATGCAGATAAACCTAGGCCAGTACTCAAAAGAAACAGTATTACAGCAGGGTGTTTGTGGGTATTCAACTTATGCTTTGGAAATTTAGGGGGAAAAAAGCCCCACATTTAGACAGAGGCACATTGGCAGAAGCTGATGTATCAGATGACACATTCTTGGAAATCAAATAAAAGCAATAGGGAAATACCCATTGTTGCCTGGTGAAGGCCTAATCACATGGACACAGCTGGAACCAATGTAGATCATTCATTAATAAAATTGTATTGTAGTCACCACTTTTTGATGCATTTCAATTGCTGTTAAAGCCAAAACCCTGAATTTCTTTGTTCAGTGTTGATAAAATTGTTTTAATAGGAAATGTGAGAAGATTTAAGACAAGGATTTTTAAAAAAAAAAAAAAATCTGATACTAAAACTGAGAGTTGCTCAAAGATCTAAATGTCATCTTACCTTGCATGTACTAGCAGCAGTTTAAAACCTGCAGTGTAAGCCTGAAAGAGGGAAATCATATGGTATTTCAGACAAAAACCGAGCTGTGTGAGATGTCACAGAAAATATGAACACTTGTGAAAGTATTTTATAACGTTAGCACAGGAGAAATTCAAATATATCAGAAATTAGTTAAATATAAACATTAAGAAAAATCCTCTTGTAATGTATTCTCTACTGAAATGTGACAAAGACCTACACTCTGTATGCCTAAAGAAAGAATATTCATGTTTTGAAACACAATTTAGAAATAAGAATTTGGTGTTTTAGCTGTATAATAATAAATAATACATTAAACCATCTACTTAAAAAGTTGTTTCTGAAATTATACTAATTTTTATTTTTTTTGTTGTTGTTGTTTTTGTTTTTGTTTTTCGACACAGGGTTTCTCTGTAGCTTTGGAGCCTGTCCTGGAACTCCCTTTGTAGACCAGGCTGGTCTTGAACTCACAGAGATCCGCCTGCCTCTGCCTCCCAAGTGCTGGGATTACAGGCATGCGCCACCACCGCCCGGCTATATTAATTTTTAAATGAAATAAATCACTAGGCAAAACTAAAAATTTAGTACATGGCATAATAAAATAAGAGTTTAAAAGAAATATTCATCTCATTTTGTATTATCCAACAAATTTTCCATGTTATATAATTTCTGAAAACCATATCATATCAAACTAAAATAGATCTTAGTACATGTTGTGAATTAAACAAAATATAATAGAATTTATTGTCTACAATGAGAATGTCAACAACACTGACCAAAAGTTGTTTAGATTTTATAATTCCTAATATACAGCATTTCTCTTAGGTACCTATGTGTGTATTTTCTAAGTTAATATTTCTCTCTCTCTCGTTTTTTGTTTGTTTGTTTTTGCTTTTTGTGGGGGTTTTTTGTTTGTTTGTTTTTCGAGACAGGGTTTCTTTGTAGCTTTGGAGCCTGACCTGAAACTCACTCTGTAGACCAGGCTGGACTCGAACTCACAGAGATCCACCTGTCTCTGTCTCCTATGTGCTGGGATTAAAGGCATGCACCACCACCGCCCAGCTGTCTTCGCGCAGGAAAAGAAATGGAGATTTTAAATAAAACTATCTTTAAATTAATAATATTTAATATATAGTACTATTCAATATATCCAATTACAAAAAAAAATCCTCAAACCTTGTCTTTAGGAAGTCAAGACAAAACTATAATGAACTTAAACCAGAACAAAATAAATAAAGTTTCAGTTGTGTTTCTTCTGATATTGCCATAATCAGAAGGTTAAAGTTAGCCTAAATATTCAATCCATAAAAATTGGCAAGCAACTCATCATAATCCTTTTCAGTACTTCCTAAAGAAAAAAAAAGTAGTCTTAAGAGAAAACACTGAAAGAGCGGTAATTGTAGTAAGTAGTACATGAGCACTGAACAGAAAAGGCAATTTTAATATTTGTTTGTTTTGCTAAAGTAATGAGGCAATGTGTTGCTGAACCTGTCTTGAAAGAGGGAAAATAACAGGTGAGTTTATTTAATACATAAGTCTAATCTACGCATTTACCCAAAGCCTTTCGATGATTTTAAAATACTTCCTAAATGAAAAATACATCTCAGAAAAAAAAAGCTGTTAGATATCACAATGATCTTAAAGAATCGATTGTAGATATTGTTTCCTATACACACAGCATTAACAAATGCTTCTTCTTAATAACTCTAGCACAAATCACCATTTACTTTCTTTTCTGTCACATGTTATATTGTTACAAGAACAGATTAGTTTTTCCTCCCAAAGTAAATAATATTTTACAAAAAATCAGTTAAAATAATATAAGCCTCTCCTTCAAAAACATTCTTTATACTTATATTGATCATAAAACACTAATATTTAAAATTCAACTTGAAAGCATATCATTTTTATTAATATAAAAGTAAATAAATTCATATTTTGAGGAAATTCTATAAACTTTCACAGAATTCTAACTCAAAGAGAAAAGTCCTTGTTCAAACCAGCTCCTTTAAAACTCCTGATGCCACGTTTTCATACTTCTGACGCGAAGTTACCAAATGTAAT
This sequence comes from Microtus oregoni, assembly GCF_018167655.1. Classification (NCBI taxonomy): domain Eukaryota; kingdom Metazoa; phylum Chordata; class Mammalia; order Rodentia; family Cricetidae; genus Microtus; species Microtus oregoni. Next base: position 2,480,681 of record NW_024543096.1, read on the forward strand.
TTCATGAAAGTTGAGATATGTTTTAAAAAAGTTTTGTTTTGCCTTGCATTTTGATTTGAAAGGAATTAAATATGTATCCTTTAGTTGCATGGAAACTCATTTCTGTACCTATTAACTTATCAAACTTCCTAAAAAGGACAAAATTCAAGAAAACATGAACTGACCCTGAATTTTAGATAAGAACAGGAAGCAGTTGCAGATTTTTTTGTCTAAACAGGGTATATCATGGCCAATTCCATGGGATGGAACCCATGCCTGGCACTGTTAAACGGGATATGAACCTGTGGCTGGACAGGTCAAAAGCTGTAGGAAAGAACCTAATAAGTGTTATTCTGCTAAACGGACATAGTATTAAAACAATTACCAAGGCATCTCTCAGTCCAAATCAGAGATGCTTCTCCTAGCAACAATTAACAAGAAATCTTCAACTGATCACCATACACAGAATAAGAGACTGTAGAGAGTGCAACCCTAAATGAAGCAGACATATCACACTCCAATCCCCAATGGTCAGGGTTTCAGAAGAGGGGACAGTGGGTGACAGCAGTGTTCTCTGACTCCAACAGAGCAGTTGTAGATAGGAGTTCCCATCGATTGTGCAGACTACACAAAAGTTTCACATGTGTAATACAAATGCAAACATAAACAAAATCTCCACAAAAGCTAACAAAGGCAAATTCAATAGAAGTCCCTCTACAAAATAATGCCATTTACTCAATGTGGAAACTGTACAGAGGAAGGGTACTTGTATTTCAAACACACCCACAACCCCACAATCCCCCCCAACACACACACACACATTACACAATGGTGGTCTGCAAGAAAAAACAAACAACAGTCTAAGTAAGAAAGATCAAGACTGCTTTCCTTATTTCAGTGCTCTAGTGAAGCTTAACCCTCTGCCTCACAAAAAACACAAAACCTGCTGGCTATAAGCCTGTGTCAGTGCCAAATTGCTTGTTATTTCTTGCTAGCCTCCCTCAATGACACACTGTAAGACTGTCACTTTGATGCACATCAAGACTGCATGGGTAATTTAGCATGGGGTGGTTCTTGGATTTTTGTGTTTTGTTAGTTTGTTTGGAGGTTTTGTTTTGTCCCTTTAAAGTCCGGTCAGCATGTTGTTTTTTCTTTGATAGGCATTGGAAAGACACAAGAAGCAAGAGCTACGCTGAAGAAAGTATCAGCTGCCTAAAAATACTACAGAGGAATACGACACTGTTGACAGTTTAGAAGATACATGAAAAACTACCCTTCTTTAACTTAGACTTTCATGGGTTCCAAGTTATTTAACTATCTGCTTAAAGATAGTTAAGTGAAACACATTATTCATAATCACACAGTCATATTTAAATTCTTATATGAAAGTAGAGAGTAAAATATGGAAAACTGATATTAATATTTTTAGGACACTACACAGGAAGAATTTTTTCAGCTGCTATTCTAACCTTGACCTTGCCAGAATTAAATAATTTGGGGAAAAAGTTTAATTAGATTCTGAATATTTTATGCCTTAATAAGGAAAGAGGTAAAAAATTATTTTTAAAATATGCTTGAAAAATTAAATGACAATCATCTAGAAAGTTGTCACAGACACAAACAGGAAACCTTCTCTGCTAGCCTATTCAAATCTGTACTAGCAACAAAGCTAATAGAAATGAGAAGACCAAGTATGTGCTATTTCAACCTTCAACTAAATATTGCTATCTGAACTGGTGACAAAAGTCACCAATAAGTCATTATCTCCTAGAGTATGACCTTTCCCTCTCTAATGTACAAGGTAAGTAGAGATGGAGATCCATTTTCAACACACCAGTTGAAAAGACTCATGAACTGTGACAAGTCCAGATCCCATGCTGGCATAGTTTACACTAAGCTCAGCATCATCTAGAAGCAGTATGCTTCTCCCTGCCAATCAGGGCAAGAAAAGTTGTATAACTAACACAGTGTTGATAAATAGTACCAAAGGTCTTCTAGTGCTTCTGCCTGCATATCTCCACTGGAGCAGCTGTTAAACAACGACCAGTGACTTGCATAGAAATAGCAAGAACCAAAAGCACTTGCCTCAAATGTTACATACAGAGACAAGAAACATTTACCACCTGAGCCTATGTAATTTCCAACAAAATGATCCCCTGCCCAGTTTTGTTCATAACCACAGAACTTGACAGCAAGTACCGATCACTTGCATGGAATGGTGGAGAAAAAAAAATTTAAAAAGGGAAAAGAAACCAAGTAAAAACATGGCTAACGTCAAACAATAACCAGGGGTCTCCAACTCAGATTACTACACAGATACAACATCACAGGAGGACAGCTAAGATGAAGAGTTCTAGTACTTTGGTTTACTTTAAGTGGCACGGGTAAATCTGCCATGTTATTACAGAATGCATTAATTTGCACCTCAGTCTTCTTTTACACTTCCTTTCTTTCCTCTAGCACATACTTCTGGAGCTATTACTGTGTGCAACATTGACAATTGAAGGCCAGTCATTCATGTACTGCCAAAATGGTCCAAATAACAATATCTGACAGGCTTTAACTCAACTAGAAATATGTCAAAAGCAAAAGAAGGGTAAAGGAATAAAAGGTATAGAAGAAACCAGGGAATAGGATGTTTTTGTCTGTTCATTCATGGTACAGATGAAATGGGGGGGGCCGTTCCTGGGGGGGGGGAAGCTAAGCTAACTCAATTATAAAGAAACATCTAAGAAGTTAAATGTGTATAACTTGGCTGGCAATCAAGAAACAATACAAGAGCTGTCCACAACTCTTCAAAGCATATACATAAGAAGAAAAGTGAGGAATTTTCATCTACTATAGATGTGTGAATATATAAAATACTAATGAGCTAAAATAGAAATAAAGAAACAAGACCTCAGGAAGTAGGGAAATGCTGGGGCATGGTACAAAACTCCTTTAATTCTAGCACTCAGGAGGCAGAGACAGAATCTCTGAGTATAAGGTTATCCTGGTCTACAGAGCAAGTTTCAGAATAGGTGGGGCTACAATAAGAAACCTTGGTTTGCATTTCTCTGATGACTAAGGATGTTGAACATTTCCTTAAGTGTCTTTCAGCCCTTTTAGATTCCTCTATTGAAAGTTCTCTGTTTAGGTCTGTATTCCATTTTTCATTGGGTTATTTGTTCTTTTGACGACCAATTTCATGAGTTCTTTTTATATTTTGGAAATCAGACCTCTGTCTGATATAGGGTTGGTGAAGATCTTTTCCCATTCTATAGGCTGCCATTTTGTCTTGTTGATCATGTCCTTTGCTTTACAAAAGCTTTCAGTTTCAGGAGGTCCCATTTATTGTTTCCATCAGTGTCTGTGCTACTGGGAATATATTTAGGAAGCGGTCGCCTGTGCCAATGCGTTCAAGTGTACTTCCCACTTTCTCTTCTATAAGGTTCAGTGTGGCTGGCTTTATGAAGTCTTTCATCCATTTGGATTTGAGTTTTGTACATGGTGATAGATATGGATCTATTTTCATTCTTCTACATGGTGATATCCAGTTATGCCAGCAGCATTTGTTGACAATGCGTTCTTTCTTCCATTTTATATTTTTTGTTTCTTTGTCAAAAATCAGGTGTTCGTAGGTGTGTGGATTAATATTTGGGTCTTTGTTTCAGTTCCATTGGTCCTCCTGTCTGTTTTTATGCCAATACCAGGCTATTGATTCCATCTTACACCTATAAAAATGCCCAAGATAAAAAAAAAATGATGGGGGCTGGAGGAATGGCTCAGCGGTTAAGAGCACTGACTGCTCTTCCAGAGGTCCTGAGTTCAATTCCCAGCAACCACATGGTGGCTCACAACCATCTATGATGAGACCTGGCGCCCCCTTCTGGCCTGCGGGCACACATGGAAGGAATGCTGTACACATAATAAATAAATAAAATAAATAAAAAAAAATGATGACAATTTATGCAGGAGAGGTTGTGGGGTAAATGGAACACTACTGCATTGCTGGTGGGAGTGCAAGCTGGTACAGCCCCTTTGGATATCTGTATGGCGATTTCTTAGAAAATTAGGAAACAACCTTCCTCAAGACCCAGTAAAACCACTTTTGGGTATATATCCAAAAAATGCTCAATAATACTACAAGGACATGTGCTCAACTATGTTTATAGCAGCTTTGTTTGTCATAGTCAGAACCTTGAAAAAACCTAAATGCACCTCACCCAAAAAATAAATAAGAAAATGTGGTACATTTACACAGTGGAGTATTACACAGCAGAAAAAAATAACGACATATTGAAATTTGCAGGCAAATGGATAGAGCTAGAAAACATCATATTGAGTGAGGTAACCCAGACATAGAAAGACAATTATTATATGTACTCACTCATAAGTGGTTTTTAAACATAAAGCAAACAAAACCAGCCTACAAATCACAATCCCAGAGAACCTAGACAACAATGAGTACCCTAAGAGAGACATACATGGATCTAATCTACGTGAAAAGTAGTAAAAGACAAGATCTCCTGAGTACATTGGGAGCATGAAGACCCTGGATGAGGTTGAAGGGGAGGGAAGAGGCAGGGGAGAGCAGAGAAAAATGTAGTGCTCAATAAATCAATTAAAAACAGAAACCTTAGGGGACTGGATGTGAGGGAAGGGGAGAGCAGAGGGGAGGGGAGGGAGGAAAGGGAGGAGAAGGAGGAAAGAGGAGGTGAGGTAAGGAACCTGGTAAAATTAGAAAAGATTACTTCTCTATAGAAATACTGACCATCCTACTAGCCACACTATAGTTAATAGCACATGACAGGGAATGCTACAAACTGCCAGGGACTGGCTTGGGTGAGATTTGTTTAAGAGGAAAGATAAGAACAGACATCTGTTTACCCTCAAGGAAATCAAAACAAAGTAATGATTCCACCAAACTCTAGCTTGTCGAGCTGGTGAGTCTAATTGGGGTTATTTATTGGAGCATAGGTAAAAGGTTACTTAGACAAATATGGAGAATCTATAGGTAGATAGACAGCTTAACTCCAGAAAAGTCTTCCACCATCACCACCAACAACAAATGCAGATAACCACTGTCTTCAAGGAGAGGAGGAAACTCATGTGCTGCTTGGTGATTGCTGCACCCCTCCATATGAGCTATTTCTGAGACACCCTATGTCTGTCTGTTATGTACCACTCATGGTGCTGTCTCCACTTTTGTTCCAAGAGAAAACCTTGGTAGGGTCTCCTGCAAGGCATTGTAGCTGCTCTAATTTCAACAGTCTAATTTCTGTCTGATTTCAATGGTTATGTCTTCCAAGAAGACAGTGTTCTATAACAAAGTCCCATTTGTTCACCTGGTGATCCCGAAGTACTGATCTCTGATCTGGCTCAATATAAAGGTACTTGTAAGATCACAAAGGTTAGACTGTTGACTGCAAATTAAATTCAATGTGAATTCTGAATCCTGACATGCACAAGAACTCATGTACTTAAGAAAAACGCAGCCTCTTAGGTACTCTTAAGATGGCATGTGCTTAGTGAGCTTTTGCTTATTTTTAATTAATTAGAACTTACTCAGATTCTCCGAGGATTTTTCAATCAACTATAAATATAAAATAATAATTTAGGTTGAGGTCATTAGCTTGATTGAAGTTTATGCACTCCTAAGTATATAAAATTTGGTTGGTTTATATAAACAGCTATATATAGAGAAAAAGCCAAGTTTGTCAGATTTATAAGCAACTTCATAATCTAAAACACTAAAACTAAAACTAAAACTATCAAGAACTTCTGCTAAGAACAAAAAGCCCAGAGGTAAACTGGAAGATAAACATATAATCAGTTTAAATCTGGAGCCTCCAATGAAGGAAAACACAGAAGTGCACAGAGAGTTGCTGATACAAGGTGGATCAACATTACTCTATGGGAGATGGAAACCATCATCGCAAGAAAATGACTCTTGGTTACCACAAGCCATGAACAGTCTTGAAGAGAACTAAAGTGTCACCATGTACATAAGAGTGGGCACCATGACTATTTCTGTTGTTACCATATTTTAGTCAGGATCCTTAGGTATACCAATACAGACAGAGGCATGTTGAAATAGAAATTCACCCAAGAAGGACATTATGACAAAAAATGAATATAGCAAAAAAGGAAGGGCAATCAATACAATAGTAAATACAGTTTGTAAACAGTTTACACATCACAAAATTATAGGACTAACTACCTAATAAGACATCTCTTAACAGAATAATCTTAAATATTAATCAAAGTCAGAATAACCTGTTAAAAATAATTCAGACTAGAGAAAACTCAAAGCACCTACTTTGAACAAAAGACCCAAGAATTTATAGCCACATAGAATTTTCTGAACTGGGATATGAGGAAGGGAGGGAAGAAAGGCTTTTCAAAGGCAGAAAAAAAAATAAAACAAGAGAGAAACATACTTTCTAGAAATGTTTGTTCAATGATCATGTTGTATACTCTCAAAAAAAATACATTTGACATTCACCTATTCATCATTTACTATGAATTGCACCTACTGCTTAGGATGCAACAGTGGACAAAGCAAAGCCATGCCTGCAGACATCTGATTTAGGTGAGCAGAAGAAGAATAAAGGAAAAGAAAACTATCTAGTATATCTTAGAGATCCTCAGCCCAAATCCCAGTCAGTCATGATCATAGAAAATTGAAACCAAGGAATAACTATGGCGAAGTTGGTCAGAACTCTGCACCAAAAACACGATAGGTATTCTAGATGACAATGTATCAAGGTCTCAATGTTTACTCACTGCAAAATTCACTTTTAAGTCATGATTTTATGACACATTTGAGTTTTAGATGATAACAAGTAGTTGACAGCATTCTGTATATTTTAAAGAACTAGATGAAATGCTGTACATTGTGTATTTTTAATAAAAAAATATTTTATCCCAATTCTTGTCATTCTCAATTTATTTTTTTTTTTAAAAATGGTTTTGCTCCTACAGTCAAATGATCAGTTTCATTAGTCAAAGAAATCGAGGGCAAGGTAGCCTATTCCCCAAAGGAAACACATGCCTTCGTGGAGTGCCCTCCTGAAGTCCAGGATGGTTGGTCTGATTAAAGAACACATATAGTGGAAGTGACCATGTCTGCCACAAAAGACACTGCAACTTCCTTTCGGGTCTTACGGTTTTGGGGGGGGGGGTTGGTTTGTTTTGTTTTTTTTTTTTTTTTTTAGAATGCCACTAATTTTGAGTGATCTCAGCATTCACGTAAAGATACGCAAGCAGCCTTTGGTATGGTCCACATAACCCTCCAGTCAACCCAAATAAACAATTAACATCTATTGTGAATGAAATATGTTTCAAGATCACCCAGGGCAATCAAGCCTTGACGAAACTATCTCCTTAACTGAAACCTTGACTGCAACACGGGAAACTCTAAAACTCTAACAACATGAAAGGTAAAAACTACATTTCCAAAATGCTATGTAAACTGAAGTTCAACCAAACCCATGTACAATTTACAAAGAAGAAATGAGCGAATTGACATGGTAGCCAACAATAAGATCAAATCTTGATATGAATGCATTTTGTTGTTATGGAACCAAATTGAAATTCTAAGAAATTATTATCATATAGTAGCATCACATAGGTTTAAAGTCACAAGTAGCAGTAGGTTTAATGTTAAAATGGTATCACATGATTCTATTGGCTTGTATTGTCCCAGCTTCTGAAAAGTAAACAATGTAATATATCCAAGTATGCTTAAGTTATTATAGCTGTCTGTAATGCAAACAGGTTTTATCTGAAACTCAGAACACATTCTAACATACAATTTTTAAAAATGTTTTATAACACCTTCATTTCTATGCCATGGTTAACACATTCTTTTCCATAACTCAATCCTCTATTTGAATGCAGAATCCTATTCATTAAGGCCATCTATTACAATTTGCTTCATTAATATTTTCCTTTGTCTTCAACCTTTAGCCACTGTCTCCTACCAATTATCCTTATCAAGAGTCATAAAATAATAATAAATGCTCATTGCCTTTATTTCAACGTACATTTAATGCTGAAATTACTACATCCTAATTTTATTAGCTATCACTTTACTAAAACAGTTTTCCATTAAGTTTGGCAAAAAGTCAACTAACTTGCCTGGTTTCTTTTTTCACTTTATTAGGCAATGACTACTTCAACTCATCATATCTCTGTGAAACTCCCTTCCACTGATTTCCAGGACATAACAGTACTGTAGTTCTCCTCTAGCTGAGGTTTTTCTGCCCATTACAATAGGTTCCTTCCTGGGAATTCCCTGGGGTTTTACCATACAGGTTATGGTTTCAATCTGCTCCTGATTTCAGAACTAAAAAAATAATTTTATTCATTGATCACTCCAAAATCACGAACTTTTCCAATATATTTTCATAACATAAACTTATTTTTATTTGTTATATCTTTCTCTACCAATTGTTTCAACATATCATAAAACCATCACTAACTTAAAAGTACTTCTATAGGTATGTTATACAATACCACTCACAAGTACCTATCAAGCACCTGGAATGCAACTACTCTGGACTGAGAGGCATATTAAGAGTAAAGTACACCTCTATCCAGGTCTCGTAAGGTGAGCATCCAAACTGCCTAGGCTCCCCCAAAGCCAGTGGGCGGTCCTTGGGCTTCCCACAGGTCAGGGAACCCTGATTGCTCTTCAAGCAGATGAGGGAGGGGGACTTGATCAGGGGAGGGGGAGGGAAATGGGAAGCAGTTGCGGGGAGGAGGCAGAAATCCTTAATAAATAAATAAATTTTAAAAAAAAAGAATAAAGTACACAATGGATTTCAAAGACAATGAAAAAACTAACAATGTATACAGTTTTAATAATTTTATATTGATTACATGCTGAAGTAATACAGATATATTGGGATAAATAAAATATTAGGAAGATTAATTAAACTCATATCTTTTAATTTTTAATGTGGCTATTAAATTTTTTTAATTATGTGGCCCATGTTATAATTTTAGTGAATGATACTACTCTATACATTAAATGAAAAAAAAAAACATAGTACTCACAAACAATAAGACTAAGAAAAAGAGACAAGTGATATTTTTCTATACTGCAGTGTATTGTACCTTGATAGCTGTGGAATCACTATTGAATGATGAAGAAGGGGAAGAGGAGCTGCCATCACCAGGAATGTTACTCATGTTAATCCCAGCACTGAGGACACAGAGGCAGAAAGAGTGGACGTTTTAGGCCAGCCCACGCTATTACATAACAAGATCTTGTCCAAAAGAAAAAAAAGACTGAAGATTAACTGGATGACAGGGCACTTACCTAGCACACACGAGACACCAAGTAGTTCCTTTACACCAATAACAAATATACTCAAAACTCAGAATGATAAAGTGCTAAATCATATCCAATAAAAACAATGTATTCAATGCCAATTCATAAAATGCAAGTAACTAATATTTGATCTCTTATATGACATTAGTTTTAACCTGATTCCCTTTGACAATGAGGCTGATATAACTAGAAGGTGAGTAATTTGCCATGGTAATACGCTCAGAACCAAGGGAACAAAGTGGCAAAATAATGCAACTTGGCTACAAACACTCATCCTCTCTGGCATAACTTTTTATTGACTAAACCAAAGTAAAGTTTAAAAAAACAGCATGCTCTACAATTTGCATTATTCTTAAACTAAGGCTAAGAGAAAAAAAAGGTCAGATTGTAAATAAAGCTGCCGGTAAGCTAAATACAAATATAAAAACTACAGAAATTTTACATTTACAATCAAACTATGAGAATAATGAAGAGTCCAGGAAGAAACAGTGAATGAAAGCACACAGAAACCTTCATGCTCAACTCTTCAGAGGAGACATACAAGTCAAAAACATACAAGTCTCTTGAGCCAAAAGAAGGAAGCAGCCATTCTTATGTATGGAGCCATTTGAAGTCTCTTGAGCCAAAAGAAGGAAGCAGCCATTCTTATGTATGGAGCCATTTGAAGTCTCTTGAGCCAAAAGAAGGAAGCAGCCATTCTTATGTATGGAGCCATTTGAGGTCTTACATGTACTTTTGCTTCATGAAGTTTCTGGAGAAACACGTGCGTGATGCTAGCACTTGGGAAGAAACGGAAAGATCAAGAGTTCAAGGTCATCCATAGTTACACAGTAAACTCCAGGAAAGACTGGGCTAAATGAAATCCTGTCTCAAAAACAAAAGAACATCCAAAAAACGTTGCAAAGGGGTTAAGGAGTAGGGAATCAGTTCTTTAATAATTTCCAGTTTTAAAAAAAAAAACTGTGTGGAAATAATTCATATGTGAATGGCAAGTCTGTATACCCTGTATTTTTATATTCAGTTTGTCAAAGACAAAAAGGTATGTTTTCAGTTGGGAAGAAAAAGGGGATCAGCAGGCATAAGAGAGAGACAAAGGATAATAATCAGCCCATCAAACACCCTCAAAATAAACTTTGCGTATGCTATGGTTTCGATTATATTGATACTCTGACCAAAAACATATATGCCCCTAAGCCAAAAGAAAAAAGGGTTTAAATTACAGTTTATACTTCCAAATAACAGTCCATCTTTGAAGAAATTCAGGGCAGAAACCCACGGCAGTAACTTGGAGGCAGAAGTTGACACAGAGACTAGAGAGGAGTGTTGCTTATTGGTTGCTCCTCAAGGCTTTATCAGCCTGCTTTCTTATAAAACCCATGTTAATGCAGTCTTTTGTCTTACTCCTACCTTTTGGGGTCAGGAATATTTTAAGCAGTTGAAAATTAAATGCGGGCAAATTTTGAGTACTCACTGGAATTCCATCCCAATACTATTCAACTTGTTTCTCTGTTGTATTATTTTCATTTGTATCTTCATATTTTTTACCATATTTATAAATCCCCATACCTTTAGCCTGGTAAGAGGTATTTTTGTCAAGGCTGGTCCCCAACATGAGACTAATATTCAGAATTCATCAAGCAGGTAAAACTGCCAATCAACAAATGACTGGACAGACAGTTTTCAAACAAAGAAGCACAAATAGCCAGTAACTATTTTTAAAAGTGTTCTATATTTGCAGTTACTAGGAAAATGCAAATATAAACTACTTTGAGATACTACCTTATCCCAGTTAGAATAGCTGTCATCAACAAGACTGAAAACAAATGTTGGAGATGATGTAAAGAAAAGGAAACACTTATTCTCTGTTGGTTGGGGTACAAATTAACAAGTTCATTGTGGGAATCAATTGAGAGATTGTGCAAAAATATAAAAATAGAACTACCATACGACCCAACTAAAGAGAACCTCAGGTAGCAATGCTGAGTTATTCTATTGAGTGTAACAGTATTCTATGACACCTCTTATCTCATCAGAAGTGATGCTATTGACTTGCTTGCTGACAGGGAAAGGATAGATTCATCATTGGCCAAGGAAAAGTCTTTCTTGCCAAAGCTATAAGCCCCCTGCCCCAAAGCTGGCAGTCATAAACCAACTTTCCATAGTTAAAAATGCAGTACTTTCTTTTAAGTATTTCACAAGTACAATCATTTTATAATACCCACAGAAAACACTGGCTTGTTTGACTAATTTGCATTGTGTTGATATTGTTCGTTGTTCTTTTTTTCCAATTATGTGATACAGTTAGGCAATGAAACAAGGTACAGTCAGTTTCCCTCAATCTTTCTTAGCTCTAAACTTCATTTTCTGACATACAACTCATGATCTTTTGACAACTATTTATTTCACACCAATCTAAATATCTCCCTAAAGGCTACCAATCTAGCCTCTAGGCATAGCTCTTAAATAAAGGCACAAGATCTTTGTAAACCTAAAATTTGCATTCTAAAGAAACAAATTAAGGATCAAAAGCAGTTGCTCACCTCTATGAGTTTAAAGCACATTACAATTTAAAAAAAAAAAACAGTTGTTGACTTTTTCTTTTTGCAAAGGACTGTGTTAATGGAACTACTTAAAGTAGAGATGATAGTGTGCCAACAAGATTTTAAATTGGTAAATTCTAAACCACTCAATAAAAGTATGTCGAGAATTTTAATGAGCCTCAGTAGGACCAAGAAGAATTAACAGTCTGTAGGTATGGGGGAGGCAATGGTAACCTTAATCATCTGCATGGGGATTTAGAGTTCCATTTCTTTAAGGTTAAAGAAGTGATGTAGTATTCTGTATACTCTTAGTAAATGACTGCATATGTTGGTATGTATACATTTACTGACTGAAAAAAAAAACAAACAAAAGACACAACTTCTTTACTCAATCAATACAATAATTTTCATCTATGCACTTCTAGATAACACAACTACCATTAAGTGTTCTAACTAATAACTGACAGCCTTAAAACAAAAGGTCCTCACCTGAGGACAAAAAGAACAAAATCATAGCCAGAACTTTGAAACTGCAGTGAGTTGCTAATGTGCTTGTTTTCTAAAAACTTCAACAAATCCACTATTGCTATATTGCTCTTTCTGTCAAATAGGAGCATAAAATCCGCACTAGAGACTAAGGAATGAATCCAAGACATCCTGACTGAGAGGGAAAATGGATGTATAAATGTAAACAATACATATTTAACAATTTAACAAATAAATCAAGAATTCCAGTATAGAATGATTATTTTAAAACATGGCAGCATGTGAAATAAATAACCAAACAAACAAACAGGAAGGAGAGAATCAGATGCTTGGCCTAATACTCAGTTCAAACAGAACACTACAAGAGCCTAGCTTTAAGAATATTATTGCTAATAATGCTGCTATGAACATAGTTGAACAAATGCCCTTGTCATATGATCGGGCATCTCTTGGGTATATTCCCAAGAGTGGTATTGCTGGGTCCAGGGGTAGGTTGATCCCGAATTTCCTGAGAAACCGAAACACTGCTTTCCAAAGTGGTTGCACAAGTTTGCATTCCCACCAGCAATGGATGAGGGAACCCCTTCCTCCACAACCTCTCCAGCAGAGGCTATCATTGGTGTTTTGGAGATAGAGACAGAGACCCACACTGGAGCACTGGACTGAACTCCCAAAGTCCCAATGAGGAACAGAAGGAGGGAGAAGATGAGCAAGGAAGTCAGGACCAAGAGGGGTGCACCCACCCACGGAGACAGTGGGGCTGATCTATTGGGAGCTCACCAAGGCCAGCTGGACTGTGACTGAAAAAGCAGGGGTTAAAACCGGACTCTCTGAATATGGCGAACAATGAGGGCTGCTGAGAAGCCAAGGACAATGGCACGGGGTTTTGATCCTACTTCATGTTCTGGCTTTGTGGGAGCCTAGCCAGTTTGGATGTTCACCTTCCTAGACCAGGATGGAGGGGGGAGGACTTTGGACTTTCCACAGGGCAGGGAACCCTGACTGCTCTTCAGACTTGAGAGGGAGGGGGAGAGGAGTGGGGGGAGGGGGAGAGGAGTGGGGGGATGGGGAGAGGAGTGGGGGGAGGGGGGAGGAGTGGGAGGCTGGGAGGAGGTGGAAAATTTTTTTTCTCAATAAAAAAAAAAAAGAGATCCAAGAAAAAAAAAGAATATTATTGCTTCCTAGAGTGGCAGCACACTTCACAAATTTAAAAAGAAAAAAAAAAGAAAGAAACCCTGTCTGAAACATTCAGCCCTGTAGGACTTGCTACATCAGTACTATTCAGATGCTCACTCAATGATTTTCTTATGTGTACATAAGGTTGAGAAACACACTAACACACTGGTACTCATTCTCAAAGTGGTGGTATCTAGGCACCAATAGCAGCTGAGAACTTGCTATATCAATTTCTCAGTTCCCACCTTCACTGCAACTCTGAAAGAAGTAAAAACCTTGGAATGGAGCCAGGTGTTTTAATAAGCCTTTCAAGCAATTGTAAAGTACACTGTTTGAGAAACACAACTGGAATGAGAAGGACCTCCCTGTCTCAACTGACTCATCACACTTCACTAACTGTATGGCCCTTACCTCTCCAAACTTCAACTTCTACCCCGACCAAAGTAGCAGTTACCATCTGTTAATCATCTAATATGAGGCAAAGAATGTGAAGGAAACACTTTATATATACATGAAAGTAAGCCCTGTTCTAGTTTGCTTTCTGCCTCTGTAATAAAAATCATTACCAAAAATAACTCAAGAGAGGAAAGTGTTTCTTTCACCTTAGGACCAATATACCTTGCAGAGACTTGAGGCAGGACCCTGGAGGCAGAACCTGAAACCAAGGCCATGGAGGAATTTTGCCTCCTAGATGCTGTCCATGGCTTGCTCAGTCAGGTTTCTTATACAACCCAAGACCACATACTCAGGGGTGTCAACACCCACAATGAGGTGAGTGTTCCCACATCAATCACTAATCAAGAAAAAGTCCCCACAGAGTTGCCTACAAGCCAGTCTGATAGGGGCAATTCCTCAGTTGACATTTCCCTGTTCCTGGAAATGTCTAGGTTTATGTCAAGCTGCCAAAACTGAACCAGCATAATCCCTTACCAAAAGGTTGCCCGGTAGACACTATAACACACTTCACAGTCAATAATTACAAACAAGATGCAGACAGTAAATGTCAGTTTTTAAATTTACAACATCATTGGTCTGTCCCTCTTTAAAATTCAAAACCTTTGTTCTTTACTTTTCCACAAATTATTTTTACTTATTTTTCTCTTTTGCCTTTCCATTTTTCTTTTCTTCCTCTTACCCATCCATCTTCTTTTTTCTTATCTATTTTGCATATTTTTCTTCATAATTTATGGGGAAAATCTAATATAAAGCCTTTTTAGCATGTACAGTAATTTTACTGAACAAAATAGTGTATTGTGATCAAGAAATACCTGGAATTCTATCATATACCAGGAAACAAAAGGATAAAATATAAGGAAGACGAAAAGTGACTGTGGAACCTAATCATAATGATGAAGTTACAAGTCAATAGGGAAGAGTTACATTTTATAAAACAGAAACATGTTATTTAGTTCTCTACTAATGAGACGAAAGCTCAAGACTATCTTGTCTGGACGAAATACAGTTTCTCCAAACTGAAAATTGAAGTCTCTTCTACACAAGCTGGAAAGGCAGGTAAAGAATCATAGAGAGTGGTGTCCAGAGAAAGCTCTCCCCTGAGAATCTAATTTAATCTCTGGAACCCACTTAAAAGACAGGTCGTGGCTCACATCAATAATCACAGCACTCCTAAAGCAAGTTGGTACTCGGAGATTCAAGAAATTCCCAGAAGCTCCCAGACCAACCAAGTCTAGTGAGTAACACAGCAAAAGCAATAATAAACCCTGCCTTACCATCTTCTAACCTCCACATGTGTACCATGACGGCATCTTCACTACCTTCATACACACATGCAATTAATAAATAAAGTGGAACTCACAGCAACCTGCCTGCCTCTACTCCTGAATGCTGGAATTAAAGGTGCATACCATCATTGTCGAGGTTTTGGAGACCAGCCTGGTCTACAGAGCTAGCTCCAGAACAGCCAGGGATATACAAAGAAACTCAGTGTCAAAAAACCAAAACATATGAATAAGTAAATAAATAAATGTAGAAAACCTGTGTGCCTTAATAAATAAATGTAGAAAATCCATGTACCTTAAAATAAGAAATGTTTGTTGACCATATTTTTGATGTACCAAAGTAAAAGTTAGAGAGAGAGAGAGAGAGAGAGAGAGAGAGAGAGAGAGAACAAAACATAGAAGCTATTCGAAGGGAAAAAACCCTCAGGACTACACTGAAAATAAGTGTAGTAGCTTGAATATAATTGGTCTCTATAAGATCATAGGGAGTGGCACTATTAAGAGGTGTGGCTTTGTCAGAGGAAGAGTGCCACTGTGGGGTGTGCTTTGAGGTTTCCTATGTCTAAGTTACCACCCAGTGTCTCAGTTGACTCCTGCTTCCTCAGATCACGAAGTAGCCAGCAGCATGTCTGTCTACCAGTGGCCATGCTCCCCGCCATCATGATTATAGACTGAAATAGAGGCGCTTCTGTAAGCTGCCACCTCAAACAATGTTTGCCTTTATAAGAGTTGTGCTCATGGTGTCTCTTCACAGCAACAAAAACCCTAACTAAGCCAATAAGATAGAAAAAAAAAGTAATTTCTGTACTATTTCTGTTGCTACTTCCATAAACTATGTGTATTTCTTACACAATACTTTTTTCAACTATTCATTCATCTAACAAATATTGACAGAATACATTAAGCTAGGCAGCAAGCATTTTTAAAAAAAGATAAGAAAGATATTGTTTCAACGCATATGGAACAATTTATAAATGAAATATGCTTTCAAATGTTTTGTCCTAATGTTATTAGGATTTCTAAAGTGTACTATATACAGACAAACTTTAACATTCGAATCATTTATTCTTTTTATTTCTTATTATTTATTTATTGTGCTAAAGAGCTAATGAATAACTTTGTTCAGAAATCCATTAGAAGATTCTACAGACATATTAAGGAGTCAAAATTGAAAGAATCAATAGGATGACTAAGCTCATTAGTGTAAGGTTTCTAGTCCTGTCAGTGACTACCCAAATGCTATATAACATTCATCAGTTCTATTATCTGACAATTCTATAAATGTCAATTTAAGAAGCATATTTATCCACCATAAATGCTAGAATGATAAGGTACTAAGGTACCTTTTTTCTCCTAATACATGAGATAGGAATTTGTTATAGTATTAGGAATGATAGAACCTTTACAAAATAAACCTAAGAAACAGTAATGAGACTCTGGCCAGGGAAGCAGGTAGGCTAATGGCAGATCTTCATCTCTCCCTTAGTTATTACAAATTAAATTCCCCAGTCTCATCCCTAACTCTACAACAGACCACCTGCTAACGTGTCCCTTCCCCCACCACCCTCATCTCCTCTGTAGCATACAGATTTTCCAGTCTTAACCACCAACCCACACACACTGCTTTAGCCCAACACCCAACTCCAGCAGGCACTCCCTAGGAATCCACAGGTCACTATGAACAGGGAAACAAGTACACAAATTATAAATATTGATCTCTCCCTCCATTCCTCCAAATCCAATCCCCCAGTCTCATCCACAGCTCAATAGCAGACCTTCTTCAGAAGCTACTCCCCACACTCTACTCCCATTCTCAGACTAACTAAGCGAATCCTGGTGGAACACCCTGCTTTCCTCCCTCCTGTGAAACCCCTCATCCTCCACAACCTAGCCATCCCCATTCCTATATGTCAGCTCCCAATACCTAGAAACAAACTGGTGGTCTGAAAGAGAATGGCCCCCCTTGGAGCAGGTATTAGAATGTTTAGGAAGTGGCATTGGAAGGTGTGGTCTTGTTGGGGTAGGTATAGCCTTGTTGGAGGAAGTGTGTCACTGATGGTGGGCTCTGGGGCTACAAATGCTCTAGCCAGGATCAGTCTCATTCTCTCTCCCTCTGTCTATCAATCCCTCCTTCCCCCGTCTCTCACCCTGCTGCCTGTGGATCAGGATATAGAACTCTCAGTTATTCTCCAGCACCAGGTGTGTCTGCATGCCGCCATGTTTCCCACCATGTTGATAATGGACTAAACCGCTGAACAGCCAGTCCAAATTATTTTTTTTTTCCTTTATAAGAGTTGTCATGGGGCTGGAGCAATGGCTCAACAGTTAAGAGCACTGACTCCTCTTCCAGAGGTCCTGAGTTCAGTTCCCAGAAACCACATGGTGGCTCACAACCATCTGTAATGAGATCTGGTTCCCTCTTCTGGGGTGCAGGTACACATGCAGGCAAAATACTGTATACATAATAAATAAATAATAAATAAATCTTTATTAAAAAGTAGCATGTATACTTTAAAAAAAGAGTTGTCATGGTCATGGTGTCTCTTCATAGTAATAGAACACTAATTAAGATACACATTATACACAGATGCCCCAGTGCCCAAATCAATCACATCATGGTATCTCCTCTTAAGACTAGAACACTCACTAAGACACATAGTTTTACCTAGAAGCCCTAGTACTCACACCTATCAGGACTCCAGAAGATTTTCCTACTAGGCAACACAAAGACACTACACTACTAAGAACGAGAGAGAGAGAGAGTAACAGAAACCAAAGAACAAAACAGACACCCAAAAAAGGCATGAATTCACGAAAAAGCCACTTGCCTGTGGCTTTGCAATCACAGGCACATGTCAGAGATGCACTTGGCAGAAGTCACCACTAGGTCCATATCCATCCCTCTCCGATACCCCCCCCCCAAGCTCCACAACACCCTCTGAGAATCTGGAATTATTCTGTTGCAGCCTCTATGCAGCAAACAGGCACTTGGGATCCAAATGCTGCCAGAGGGTGTTAGCCCCCCACCATCAGCCAGCTCTGCCTTTAAGCAATTCCTGCTACATGCACTTCTTCCCCACCATCCTGCATGCCTTTTTCAGACAGCAGGCTCCCTCTGCCAGTGGGTTGTGGGCTTTCCCTGTGTTGTAGGTTGAGCGGGCCGTGTCCTGCCGCCTGGCTAGCTTAACCCCAGAAATAATCACACAGAAATTGTATTAACTAAATTACTGCCTGGCCCATTATCTCTAGCCTCTTATTGGTTAACTCTCACATATTGGTTTAACCCATCTCCATTAATGTGTATCGCCACTTGACTGTGCCTTACCAACATAAGTCTAACCAGCATCTGTCTCAGGTAGGAGAGTCATGGCGTACTTCTGACTCTGCTTTCTTCCTCCCAGAATTCTGTTCTGTTTTCCCTGCCTACCTGAGTTCTGCCTTATCAACTAGGCCAAGGTATTTTCTTTAATAACCAATGAAAGCAACACAAATATAGAAAAGCCTCCTGCATCACCCTGGACCTCTTCCTCAGGCTGCTGCCAAACTAGAGAGCTACATTAAAAAGGTACACAGGCTTCTACTGTCCTAGGCAGCAGCAGCAAGCCTCACACTTTACCTCATCTTCAACTTAATCTTCACCATCATCGTCAGCAGATTTGATGAAACAACTGGGAATTTTTAAAGGTGGAATTAGTTTTAAAAATAAAGAGAGAGAGAGAGAGAGAGAGAGAGAGAGAGAGAGAGTTTTTTTCCAAAGTTTAAAAATGGGAAACACTATTCCAATGGAGGGAGTTAGGTCTCTGTATGATTATACAATAAATGGCTTAAAAATGGACCAATTAGATGAGGAGATAATTAACTTAGATGGGGTTTACATTTTATCCCTTAAAAAGTTGGCTGATATGAGTGCCAAGATACAGGTCTTAGAAAAACTTATTAATATAGATCTTAGGGATATTCAGATCCAAACAGAGGAATTTAAAGGTGAACCAATTAATTACATTACAAGGTTAGAGAGGAACAGTCCTAGGTTTTCAAACAACCAACCTTAAATTTATCCAGTAACCATACAGGAACTGCCAAATGACATAACAGCCGGAAACTTTTCTGTGTCCTGCCTGGTCCCACAGCCACTTATAAAATAATCATTTGGAGGCTTATTATTAATTATATTTGTTTGACCAATGGTTCAGGCTTATTATTGGATAGTTCTTAATTTAAATTAACCCGTTTCTATTATTTTATATTTTACCATGAGGCTCGTGGCTTATTACCTCACAACTTGCTGTGGCTTCTGACATCTTTCCCAAATCTGCCTTCTTTCTCCATATATCTCTGCTTGGACTTTCAGCCAAGCTATATTTCGCCCTCCTATAGGCCTAAACAATTTTATTCATTAATCAATAAAAGCAGCACACGTTCACAGGATGCAGAAAGACATCCCATATCAGACAGCTAACCCCAAGGCTATGCAAGAGCTGACTGGACCACTGTGGAAATGATATATTGAAGGAGATTTAAGGAGTGATAATCTCATATGGTATTCATTCACCTTTTGTGAAGCAGATGTTAAACTCATGGTCAACTGGAGTCTCATAAGACTAGAGACACTTAGTTACAGCTGTATTGGAATATGGTCCTCAATTACAGTGGAGGATCTGATAGAAATACAACACTAGGGTCATTGAACAACAAAGTAGGGATAAAGGTATTGAAATCTCCCAAGATCAACTTCTTGGAGAGGGCGATTATGTAGATCTACAAAGACAATCATATGTGAATACCACTCCTTGGCTCTATCATACAACAGATTTGAATGCCTGGAACACAATTAAAGGAGTTGGAAAGAGAACTGAGTCATTTAGTAAAGCTATCTAGGGCCCAAGAGAAACCCTCACTGATTTTTTTTTTCAGTAAGATTGACTTTAGCAGTATATAGAATAATACCAAATTCAGAAGCTAAAAAAATAATAATTGAATCTCTGGCTTTTGAAAATGCTAATTCACAATGCAAAAGGGTAAATTAGCTCTTCAAAGGCAAAATCAGCACCCACAGAGAAATGGATCTGAATCTCATAACCATGATGGTATTTATATAGGAGAGACAATATCCAGAGATTTGAAGAAGAATCAAAATGTTAAGTGTTTCAATTGTGGAAAACAAGTTACCTTAAAGGGTGACTAAAAGGGACTGTGAACTGCATTCTCAGGAACAATGTTTTTTCTAAAAACAATACTCTCCCTTCTGGAGTATGCAGAAGGTGTGGCAAAGACTGACACCAAACTAATGACTATAGCTCAACAAGGGACAGATAAGATAACCCTTTGCTGTAGGGAAATGCCTGGGGGGGGGGGGGGCAGGCTCAAGTGTCCAAGTGCCAAATTTGGTTCAGAATTCCCTGTGACCAAGGGGGAAACTCCTTCCCAGAGCAATTAAAGAACTTAATGCTTATTGTAAAAACACTATACTACCCTGGATGATAGAACAGCTTCTGAATATAAAACAAAAATTTCAGAAGAAAGCATAAAGCAAATATTACAAAAATTAGATTTGAACAGAAGAACTCTTAATTAGGAAATGACAGTTCATCAAACACAAGGCAATTCAATTTAAGCTAACTTATAAAACAAAAGAATTCTTTTCATTTGATCAGATACAACTTGTAAAAAGGGAACCTCCCCAAAATTAGGGTTGGAGAATGGTTTTGTTTTTGCCTTTCTAGGAGAATGAAGGCATCCAGCTAAGGAATCTGAAGACCACTGGACAAAGGAGACATATGAAGAAAAAGGACAATCATCCAGAAAAAAAAAAGTCTCAAGAAAAAGAATAAATTGGCCTATTGGTATATCACATCTCCAACAGGATAAAATATCATAAATCCTCCCAAATGTTGGTTTCTGCTGTTCTCTACAGACACACAATGCAAATTAAAGCTGGTTTCTGAATTGAAGTGTGGCTCTTTCTTTCTCTAACCCCAAGCATGCTTGTTAAAAGAAAAATCCAAAATCTCTGTTTCATGGCAGAAGAGCCACCTAATATAAGACAGAAGAAAAATCAAAATTAAGGGAGTGTTCTATTGCCATTAATTTCATAGTCCTTTGGTTTTATTTTGACTCTTTAAAGCTTTTATAAGGTATAAATATCATTTCAAAATGTATAGGATCAATATATAAATATATATCTTAAACTTTTAGTCATGATATTAATGGTCATACAGAGAGAGTACTAACTAATTCTTTAAAAAGGCTTCATCTAGCTTCCTGTACATGATCTCAGGTTTGAGTCTCTAATTACATAACTAGGAATTAAGTTTTTGTACTCTAGATGTACATAACAAATATTGGAATTTTAACCTCTTCAAGATCTGCAACATATGACATTTGAAATGCCTAAGTTTTCTGCAGTGAACCAAGGCCATACCTAACAGCGACTTTGAAGTCTTCAAAGGATGACAGGGCCCCACAATGACGACTTCATCTGGATTGTGGTAAGATCAATAAGCTGGCAAACAGCTCCTAAAAATCGGCTTTGGAATATATATTGTTCAGGACAATTTCAAGGTGGCTAACTGAGATGGCCCAGCCTCACAGACTACTCTAGCCGGGACTTGGGATAAGCCCTGCATTTTCCCATTATGAAGAGACTGAACAACAAATGCTACAACTGGCTATCCCAGGACTAGGCAATTAACCCAAATTTTTCCAGGGTCCCCTAAAGATATCATCACCCCCAGACAGCAGGAAGTAATTTTAAGAACACAACACCTTCACTCCCAAGGTGGGGGGGGGGGGGTGCTTTTTGGTCATTCAATGAGTTAGAAATATTTGTCATTGTTTAGGATGGTGGGTTAGAAGTTATTATTGTAATGGTCAGGGAAAATCTGAACAAAAAAGATTCAGGGATCTCGTTCTAAAAAGAAAAAAGGAAGAAGATAGACATCATACAATAATAGGGTAGATTACTGAATTGACTTTCAAACCAAAACAGCAACTACTAGTTTTAAATATTTTACATAGATATGGAGTTTTGTATATTGATGAAAATTAAGGCTATTTTGTTATAACATACTGTACATATATTTATATTATTGTTCAAAGTACTAGGCCTATACAGCTCATTTAACAATGTTATGCAAATGTACAGTTCTTGAAATTTACTATTACAAACTGTGTAGGATAATACAGAAATGCAAGTTAGTAGTTAGTCATGTTAAGTATGTTTTCAAGGTCAAACAGAAATCTATTTTACATAGACAGGTCATCTTCTAACACTTCAGAGATCTGAAAATGGAATTTAATACGTTTTAATAACCTCAAGTTCTTTTCTGTGAGTGATATTGAGACATGTCTGTTTCTGGAAGCACCAATCTACTTCAGAGATGATGATAGGTATTGAAGAAACTCCACATGAACTTTACTTTACTGTCTTTGTGGCAGGAGTGTCCTTTCCTCAACTGATGACTATACACTGTCCAAATTGGACCAGCAGGACACAGAGTAAGTGACAAACAAACTTTGCCAAGATAAGGTAGGACAAACCATCAGAATATCTTACCTCACAAAAAAGTATGTCAGATACTCAAGGCCTGTAGCCCAATTACAGAAGACCCTCAGATGACTACTCAGGTAGCCAGCAGTTTCTGTCATTTCTCACATTTTTGGAAGTTGTTTGCTTTCACTTCCTGTTTACTCAGAAATATTATTTCTCGGGTCTCTGATGAATTTGAAGACTAGATAGCTAATAGTTTTCCTTGTTAGCAAATTCATAAAATAATATCACAAAAGAGATGTAAAGTATATAAGGTTGAGAGACATCAAAAGATAGGTTTCGGTTGATAATGCAAATTAGGATAGAAGGTAATTCCAACCCTTTGGACTCACCAAGATAGGATAGATAATGGAGTATTTTCTATGAATTTGTCAAATGCTAATGTATTAGAAATTGGTAATGTATCTATTGATTGAATATATTGTCTATAGCGTTTGTAATTTTTCTACATACTTTTTCTAGACTAGTTATAACATTTGCATTTGCCCGGTGGTGGTGGCCACGCCTTTAATCCTAGTACTCAGGAGGCAGAAGTAGGCAGATCTCTGTGAGTTCGAGGCCAATCTGGTCTATAAGAGCTAGTTCCACAACAGTCCCCAAAGCTACAGAAAAACCCTGTCTCAAAAAATAAATAAATAAATAACATTTGCATTTTATTTTAGACAAAAAAAAAGAAATGTTATAATATTTTATAAGCTTGACTGGAGGTCAGAGGGCAGAAATAGCAACTATTTAACTACAGAGGTCTGGAGGTCTGTACAGAGAGGAAACAGAAGAGAAAAGGTGGGGCCTAGACAGTATCTCAGTCCTTTCTGTCAGAGGATTTGGAGAGGTAAGAGGTGACTGTGGCTACTCCTTTATTTTTTTGACCTTTCAGCTTTTACCCCAATATCTGACTCTTAAAATTTTACTGATTAGGATTGCACTTCAGAATACCTTAGAGCAAATTAAAAAGAGTATACCCAAAAGAAGTAGATGGCAAGAAATTGTGAAATTCTGGGCTAAAATCAGTAAAATACAAAGAAAACAATATAAAAAATTAATAAATCAGGGAGTTGGTTCTTTGAAGAAATCAGTAAGATCAACAAACACTTATCCAAATTAACTAAAAGGCAAAGAGAGATATCCAAACTAACAAAACCAATAGTGAAAGGGGGGACATAACAGATACTGAGGAAATCCAGAGAGCCAGAAGAACATACTTTAAGAACATGTACGCCACTAAACTGGAAAACCAAAAGAAAGTGATAGTTTTTTCAATACATACCACTTACCAAACTAAAATCAAGATCAGACAAACAATTTAAGAAAGCCTATAACCTCTAGTTTAATAGAGTTTAATAAGTGTTTCTTTAGTCTCCCAACCAAGAAAAAGCACAGGGCTGGAAACTTAAGTGCAGAATGCTACCAGACCTGCAAGGAAGAGCTAATATCAATATGACTCTAAATTTTCTACAAAATAGAAACAGAAGGAACACTGTCCAATTCATTACACAAGGCCAGTTACCCTGACACCTAAACCACAAAAAAAGCCCAAGAAAGAAAGAGAATTCCACACCAATTTCCCTTATGAACATAGATACAAAAATACTCAATACAATACTTGAAAACTGAATACAAGAACACAATCGAAAAGATGTAGTAGTCCTCATTCTAGAGATGCACAGATGGTTCAATATATGAAAATCAATAAATTTAACCCACCATTTAAACAAGTTGAAAGAAAAGAACCATATGACCATCAGAAAAACCTCTTGACAAAATCTGACACCCCTTCATGATAAAAGTCTTAGAGAGATTAGGGATACATAATAAAGACAGGTCACAGCAAGCTTATAGTCAATATCAACTTGAATCATCAAAGTAAAGAAATTCAAAGCAATTTCAATAAATCAAGAACAAAAGAAGGTTGTCCACTCTCTCCAACCTGTTCGATATAGTACTTGAAGTCATAGCTAGAGCAGTAAGAAAACTGAAGGTAGTTAAGGAAGAAGTTAAATTACCTTTCTTGCATAAGATATGATAGAATAATAAGTGACCTTCAAAATTCCAGTGGGAACCTCCTACAGCTGATAAATACTTGCAGCAAAGTAGCCAGATATAAAATTAACTCACAAAAATCAGTAGCCCTCCTATATACACATGACAAATGGACTATGAAAGAAATCAGGGAAACAGTACCTTTCACAGAAACCTCAAATGATATAAAATATCTTGGGGTATCTCTAGCTAAGCAAGTGAAAGACTTGTACAACATCAACTTCAAGTCATTAAAAAGAAACTAAGAAAGAAATTAAAGAACGTATCAGAAAATGGAAAGATCTCATGATTATGGATAGGCAACCTACCAAAAGCAATCTACAGATTCAAAGCAATTCCTGGCAAAATTCCAACACAATTCTTCATAGACCTTAAAGGAGTAATTCTCAGCTTCATAGAAAAACACAAACAAACTCTAGATAGCTAAAATAATCCTGAAAAATAAAACATATATGCTAGAGGTATCAACATTCCCTACACTCTAGCATCAGAAGTATAAGAAAGTACTCCAGGGTTACTCCATGGTATGTAAAAGAAAATGTCAACACCAAGAAAGCTGCAAACCCTTTGATCTACAATTGTGTCCTGCCAGGGCAATGGTGGCATAAAGACTGTGGGAGTAACAAACCAATAACTGATTTGACTTGAAGTCCACTCAGTGAGATGCAACCCATACCCAACATTGACTGGGTGATCTAGAATCAGACAGGGACCTAGGGTAAAACCAAATACTACTAGTGTCTTAAAAAAAAGAAAAGAAAAAGTTAGAAAGTGACTCCTAATGATATTCTGCTATACTCATACTTGAACAGCACCTTGTTCAGACATCATCAGAGAAGCTTCCTCTTGCAGAAAATGGGAACAAATATAGATATCTACAGCCAGACATTATGCAGAGGGAGAGACTTTGGAACACTCAGCCTTAATTGGGATGTCTCCATTAAATCATTTCCATCAGAGCTCAGGAAAACCCCAAGGAAGAGGAGAGAAAATTCCTGAAGAGCCAGAGGGAATAGAGGACACTAAGAAAACAAGGCCCTCTAAATCAATATGAGCAAAGCTCATATGAACTCAGAGACTGAAACACCATGCACAGGGCCTGCAGACTCTGCATCAGGTCTACAACATATATATTATGACTTCCAGTTGAGAGTTTTTATACATTGCTGAGTGTGTGAACAAGTGAGACTCTGACTCTTCTGTCCACTCTTGGGCTTTTTTCCTTTTCTTGATCTGTCTTTTCAAACGTCGATGTGATGGTTTTCGTTTTATCAAATTTCTTAGAAGCCTATTTTGTTCTAATGAAAGACAGAAAGGGAGTGGATCTGAATGGAAGGGAGGTGGGAAGGAACTGGAATGAGTAGAGGGAAAGGAAACTGTAATCAGGAAATATTCTGTGAGAAAATAATTAATTTTGAATAAAAAGGAGAGGAAAAACGAAGCAGTAAAGAATCTTTAGAGAAGCTGTGTATTTACAACTGAAACAAATGCGATCCCAGAACCACGGCTTAGTGTTGCAAACAACTGGAAAAGTCAGCTACTCAAAGACTAGCTTCTATCCTACCCAGGTAGCAGGACCAAACTCAGTGTTAAAATTAAAACAATAAGACTTCCAGGGTTTATGGCTAATATTCTGTCCCAAATATCTAGTTTATATATGATATTGTACTTTATTAAAATACAGTCAGCTCCCACCTCATTTTAAAATACAAACCGCATGTGATGGTGTGGCAGGACTACAGTGTTGGTACTCAATGGTGGTTAAATTTAAACAGAAGTCACAGGTAAAAAATACTATTTTAAAATATGCATATGCACACCATGCCATCCAGATACTCACAAGTACTTAGATCTAATGGCCTGCAAGGGTTTGTTTAGATTTACTGAAGCTATACCTGCTGTCAAGAAACAAAACACTGTGAAGGTTGATCAAACACATCTTTGCCTCAAGTACCTTGTTAATGTTTCCACTAGCACTGTCCCAAATGTTAACAGTCAAAGTAAGACAAAGATTTCTCTTCATTTCTATATTTAAATCATCATAAGCCTGATCAAGCATGCAAATCCCTTTGGGCTTGAGGTTCTGATCAAAATGTCTTATAGGAACATTAAAAATTGAGTGGGTATAAACAACTCCAAAAGGATGGAGCTCATGACAGCTTCGCTGTGATCTGTGCAATTTATGTGCAACAATACTAGGGAAGCTTGAGAAAGAATATGAGCAACTAATTACTGTGTCTTGCTTGAGGGCAGGTGTGCTGATCTCTACAGGTGTCTCTGCAATGCTCAGCCGCAGACACTGCCTCTTGAAAGCAGTCATGACACCAAGTTGCTGAAACCCTGCTAAACATCTGACAGGCTACCAAACTTGGAGGGTGGGGGACGTGACTATTTCTTCAAATCATCACTAAGAAAAAAAAAAGCAGCTGGTAAGAGTTCACATGGTTTGTTAGAGAATACTATTAAGAACTAGTATTAGTATTAACAAAAAAATTTAACATAAAGCTGACTCAGTAACACACATTAAATATAAGGGTATAGTAATGATACTAATGTCTCGGTACACAAATTCTTCTAAAAAATACTTCAAAGCACTGCAGTTCTTTTATGTACAAAAACGAAATAGTATTTTATAAAGTCACTTTTTTTTGCGACAGGGTTTTGTGTGTGTGTGTGTGTGTGTGTGTGTGTGTATCTTTCGCTGTCCAGGAACTCACTCTGTAGGCCAGTCTGGCCTCGAATTCAGAGATCCGTCTGCCTCTGCCTCCCTGGGTGCTGGGATTAAAGGTGTGTGCCACCTCTGCCCCGGGTATTAAATCCCATTTTAATTCATAAAATCACAACAGTGAGTGGTAAAGACCAGCTTTCAGCAACTCAGGAGCCGAAGAGGAGGCACAGCGTCAGCAAACTAATCACTCAGTTGACTTTTTTTATCTGCGGGAGTAAAACATTCTCTGGGGCCGGCAAGTGAGGCAAAACTTAATTATCTGGGGCCAGCAAAAAAGGGATGCACGCGCACGCGCACACACACACACACACACCTTCAACGCCTCAAGATCTCTCTTTTTTCTATCCTTACCTTTTTCCTTATGTATTGCTTCTATGTCTTTCTTGATGTCTTCCTTCTAACTAACTATTCTTTCCCTTACAACTTATATATCCCAGGAAAATCTTTTTCTTTCTTTTCTTTTCTTTTTTTTTTTTTTTTTTTTTTTTGGTTTTTCGAGACAGGGTTTCTCTGTGGCTTTGGAGCCTGTCCTGGAACTAGCTCTGTAGACCAGGCTGGCCTCGAACTCACAGAGATCCGCCTGCCTCTGCCTCCCGAGTGCTGGGATTAAAGGCGTGCACCACCATCACCCGGCCCAGCAAAATCTTTTAAGCAATGTAAAAATTTTAATGTGGTCAATTCTACTTTTCAAGTCAATGATTACAATGAATACAAGTAAAAAAAAAACTGCATGTTTTATCAATGAGGTCAACTACTACTTTTCAGAATATTTAGAACATACCGTGAAAAAGTAAGAAGAGTCACAGGAATGGGATGTTATGAAGTAAAGGGCTATTTTATGCACCTTCACCCTCCTATTCTCTGAGATCTTGGCAAAAGGCTCTAGAAACTAGGCAAAAGGCCTTTTCAGAGTAAAGATAAACTCTTTTCAGTTTCAACTGTCAGGGGGGAAAAAAGGAGGAAGTTAAAGTCTTCAGACAAAAGAGGATTCCCACACTTATTTCTTAAATTATCGACCTTAAAAACAAAACAAAGGAAGCTGGTAACTTCAAAGATGCCATGTGCCATGAGTTGTCTTTATACATTGTTATATTCAAGACAGATTTAAATTGTCAATCAGAACAGACGATGCTGAAAAACCTTCAAAAAGTTGAAATATTTTATTCAAGCTTCTCAGATTTTAATATGATTAAGCATATGATTAATTTTACAAAACAGCAATTTACCATCAACTTTTCAAGCACATATTTTTTTGAAATAAAGCACACTCCTAAAAGATTCTAAAAAGCAGAAGGTACTACATAATACAAAAACCAGCCAACAATTACTTAGGAGCAGTGATAGAAAGACTGGATTCAAAAGGACACAGGAGATCATCCTGGGCCACTCAACTTTCCAAACCATAACCATGGATCTCTGTTACACAGATACTCATCACATTATCCACTTACAATGGGCAGTGTACTCTAAGTTACACTTCAACAAATGTGGCACAAAAAAAAAAAAGTTGATCATGACTAAACATCATTAATTTCCTAAGGACTTTTATGTAAATTTATGGTTCCAACAACCAATGTTCAAAAGATATCATGAGTTTAAAAACTGTGTTATAGTTTTAGGCCATAATTACATACTAACCTCTTGCTGAGCTGAAGGGATTGAAACTCATACTACTAACTACATATCACTCTACAAGTTAGTCATTTCTCCTGAACAATGCTGGATCCCCAGCACCCATATAAAAAGACAGGCAAACTTGGGATATAGAGGAAAAGACAAAGCCCTGGAACTCATTGGCTAGCCAGTGCAGTCAAGTAAGTGAGCTACAGGTTCAGTGAGAGATGCTAGCTCAAAAACTAAAGAGAAAAGCAACTGTGGTGGTTAGTTTGGCAACAACACATTAGAATCACCTGGCAACAACCTTGGTGAGGTTCTCTGGTCTGATCTGTGAGAATCTTAACTATATTAACTAAAGTTAGAAGACCCACCTACATATGGGTGGCACCAAACCCTGGGCAGAAGAACCCAGAGAGAAGAAAGCAAACTGAATGCAAACATGCATGCATGGATTCACTGCTTTCTGTACTTACCTATGGGTGTGATGTGAGCAGTTCTCTCAGCTCCTAACACTGTAATGGATGTTTGTGCTAAAATAAGACCTTTCTCCCCTAAACTGCTTTTGTTGGGGTATGATGTGGGATTCTTCTCTGTATGCTATGAATATGTTTTATTACCATTGGTTAATAGAGAAGCTGTTTTGGCCAATGGCTTAGCAGAGTAAAGCAAGGCGGGAATTAAGAGAGAGAGTAGGTGGAGTCAAAGGAGACAGATGCAGGACCTTTACTGGCAGGCCACAGCCTCATAGAGATATACTGATTAATAAAAATAGGTTAATTTAAGATGTAGAGTTAGTTAATAAGAAGCCTGAGCTAATAGGCCAAACAGTGTTGTAATTAATATAGTTTCTGTGTCTGGGCAGTCTGAAAACAAAGAAGCAGTCTCTGTTACAGGGGTATTTTATCATAGCAATAAGTAGTGACTGGAAGACAGAAATTGAGAAAGACATATGCATATCTACATAAATGCACATATGCCACATAATTTAAGTTCAGGGGTTTTTTTTTAATGGAAATACTACCACTTCTTTCCATTACTCTCTTGGTTTTGTTTCTATTATATACAATTTTCATTAAAATTGTTACTAAATAACTTATTGTTTTATTATTAAAATGTGTTTGCTTTTTTAAAAATCAGAACAAACACAACCATACTTAGTAAGCAGTGTTTTCTAGGAATTCTAGCACTTAGGAGACTACAGCAATAGTACTGGAACAGCAAGAGTAGAAAAATTGAAGAAGGAATGGAAGGGAATTATCGGGCAAAGAAGAAAGTTAACCAAAACTAAGGGTATAGAAAAAGCCTTACAGAAACCCACTTGTAGAATGTTATTTTAAGATACATTATATTTGTTTATGCTGTCTGCATATCATTTGTTTAATGATGCAAAGATGTGTTGCAATCTTTTCTGTTACATTTGTTTAACTCTGTGAAGCTGTGTTACTTTGCCTATTTAAAGCACCTGATGGGTCTAATAAGAAACTGAACAGCCAATAGCAAGGCAGGAGAAAGGATAGGCAACTGGCAGGCAGAAGAAGAAATAGAAATCTCAGAAAGAGATGAAGGAGCAAGAAAAGAAGGGGCCAGCCACCCAGTCACACAGCCAGACAAGGAGTAAGAAAGAAAGAAGAGATATATAGAAACAGAGAAAGTTAAAAGCCCAGAGGCAAGGGGTAGATGGGAAAATTGAAGTTAAGGAAAGCTGGCTAAAAAGAAGCCAAGCTAAAGCCGGGAGTTTCAAAGAATGAGTCTCCTTGTGTGTTTATTTGGGAAGTGGGTGGCAGGCCCCTTAAAGAGCAAAGAACCAAGACTAAAAGACAACTAAACTCATTACTTCATAAGTTGATTAAAATACATAATTCTTATAAAAGAAAGTTTAAAGAAAGGTGCTCTGCATGAGTGGGTAGTGCTGCTCCCAGAAGCTGCGGTTATTAAATGAAAATATCAGTGCTAGACACAGGCACTTCCATAAGACTTGTTATCAGGAACGTTCCATAAGCCCCCAAAACACTATGAACTATTGTCACTGATCTTGGTTGCCCACCACAACTAAGTGGTAAGACCTTAATATTGAAGCTATAACACTCTGGTTGCAGGCATAGAGAAACTGACCTGAAAATTGTTACACCCACTGGCACAGCAGTGGCATGAACATTATTATAGGGGTAACTAATCGCTTTCTGGTTTGATATGAAGCACACTCCACAGGAGGAAATGTCTGCCTGCTACAATTAACATGTTCAAAAGCCCAAGGCTGGGGTGGTAATAGGCCCTAGCAGTTAATTTCTGCAGTTATTTCACTAAATGAACATACCATAAACTGTCTTCTAAATAATTTTATGTTTCTAACAACAGGTTAGTGCTGCTGTCAGCACTAGTCAAAGAAGCTTTATATTTGTGTTTGTGCTGGGCAGTGGTTAGTGCAGAGATTCATAACTGGTCAGCTGCTGGGAATAAATGACTAGCCTAAGTGACTCACTTATAAATAGGATGTCGACAACATCCCTGCCTCCAAAGACACATAAAAGAGGGAGTGGAAAGAATGTAAGAGCCAGAGAATGAAGAACAGTGAGGTGACAACTTGCCTTTAAGATACAACATAGCCAACTTACAGGATGAATTCACAGCAGCTGATCAAGCCAGGGAAAATTCCAGCACAGATGGGGGAAAATCACCTTACCACTAGCTGAGAAGCTACTGGCAATAATGGCTGCTAGGGAAGGGGGATTCGTTTAGTAAGTTGCCCTCAAGCCAATAAATAACCCCCACACCTATGAACATGCTAGCAACCCTCACTAAATTCAGTGAGTTATTAAAAAAGAATTAAAATAGGATATAGATGGATATGGTGAGAAGGAGAAAAGCAAGAGAATAGGAGAGGAGAAAGGAGAATGGGAGATAAATATATCAAAACTCATTATATATGCAAGTAAAATTGTAGAAAGATAAAAATTATTTTAATGAGTAACTGTCACCTAAAAAGATCCATCCATAAGCATATGTATAGATGCACATATATTTTTAAATATATACTAATAAGCATTATTGATTTACAACTATTAATTTCTTTGAAATGGGGAAAGCCCAAAGAACAGTCTTTTAAAGGTTATACATAATTTCCCCAGTTGCTTTCTGAAACCATTTATCTACTGATATTTGTTATCTCAGACTCCACACGCCTTCAAAGCAGTAAATGTTCTCAAAGACGATGCAATATGCAGATATGCAAAAAAGAATGCTAAAAAGTGTACGTAGTGTTTATACCATGTTGAAACTCTTAGGAAAAGATTCAAAAGTATTTTAAAAACATTCTAAGAAACCTGAAGTAAGTGCACTTAATACCAGAACACAAACTTTATAAATATAAATGATGAATTTTATGTAATTTTATAAATTATGGAATTTTATAAATTTCATAGCATATTATTTTTGAAAGGTATTTTGCTAGAAGACAATGTGATTATGCATTACTTCCTCCCCATCATGATTCTTCATATCAACACAAAATTTGGGAAAGAAAAAACATTTTTTGAAGCAAAAAAATTCCAACTTCCTATACGTTTCAAGACTAGTGCAAGAAGATAGGGAGGAAAAGGGAGAATAATTAAAAATCTGAAAATGTGAAATTGTATGTAGAAGGAATATGAAGAAATGAGACATATAAAAAAGATATATAAAAACTTCCAGAAAATGAGCATGGAAATAGTGAAACATAATCAATCTGTAGATCAAAAGACAGACAGGGTGAGTGAGTCAGTCATAAATACAAGTTACTAATTATGGCAAGAATGTGTGATACTGCTTAGTAAGTCAAGCACTACCACAAAAGCATGGGCACCAAAATGCAGAACTACTGCCACAGATCATGCACCATCACTTTTAGAGTGTTCCTCAACAGGAAGGCAAGCACAGCACCCTCTACTAAAGCTGCTGTGCTATAGGGTTTGGGTCAAAATCTCATGAAAACAAAAAGAACTATAATACTATAAAACACATGAGGCCTGGCAGTAGTGGCACACACCTATAATCCCAGCACTTGGAAGGCAGAGGCAGGTAGATCTCTGTGAGTTCAAAGTCAGCCTGATCTACAGAGCTAGCTCCAGGACAGTCCAGAGAAACCCCGTCTGAAGGGGGGGGGGGGGGATGACCTTTTGTAGGCAGGAAGACCTGTAGCTGTAACATACATCTAGTGCTAGTTGCAAAACTAATTCCATTCTGTGAATCTATTTCCTTATCAGCAAAATTCGTGTAACTAAAATCTGTGACAAAAGAAAAAAAATAGTTGAGGTGATACATGTATAGCATCTGCTCTTACTCCAGAAGAAGAGACCACACTTCCTCTATATTCTCCCTTTTAAGCTATTATTTTATCTAACCCAGAAAGATCTGAAATGTTGCTAATTTTAGCTTTAATATACTGGCTTAGAACACTGTACACAGGCAAACTTTAAGGTACTCTCCACCTATTTGGAATACAACACTAAGCTAAGCAGATCACAAGTACACTTGTGCATGTGTGTCTGTGTGTATGTGTTGTGTAGGTAGACAGGCAGGAGTATCTATGTGTAGAGAGGATGCCTGTGTGGGATATATATGTAATTGGTGGGTTTCCACTGGTGTGTCTGTGTGATAGGTGTTCTGTGTGTGGTCGTTGTCTCTGTGTTTATCTGTGTGTGGTGTATCTGTGAAGACTTCCTTCGGGTGTAGGGGAGGATGTCTGTATGTGTGGTGGGTTTCTGTGAAGGGAATTAAAAGGCATTTGGACCTGGTGTGACAATATCTGGGTTCTGATCGCTGATCTATAGCAAAGTAAAGCTCATGAGAATCTTTATTCATAGAGAAAGATGAAAGTAAGTAAAATAGCAATATAGTGCTTAAATACTGCTTGAAATTGGGTTGGGCATCATATAAACCAAAAGTATAGTATGAGGTTTAGCTAATACTTAGCCAACTGACTAGAAAGAAAAGACAGATACATGACAATAAGAAAGCTATTCTGTTAACAATATAAGAATCATGATAGAAATATTACATACTATAAAAATAAATATTACATAATAAATTAAAAGTAATCTCTAATCTAAAACAGAGAATAAGAGAAGATTTGTGAAAATAGCTTGAATTAAGAAACAAGGTCATACAAAACAGAATATGATCTATTGAGAGTCTTGTCCCTCAACCAATGTTGAGGCCTGGTTGATACAGTACAGATAGAACTCAGAGCAAGATTCAAGGTAGAGCCCTTGGCCTAAATTACCAGCAATACAGAGGGAAAGACTACCTTATTGGATCCAGTCCTCCACTAAACACTGAAAATGCTACCACTGAAAGAAAACAGAGGACTATAATTTTAAAATAAAAAAATACAAAAGAAAAAACTCACCCTACAAAGTAACTACAGATGATTAAGTCACACAAAAAAAAGTGAAACAACAATACAAACAACCAAGACAGCCTGTCTCCTGAACAAAGTACTTATAATAATAATTATAAGTTACTGAAACAATTCCAAAAAATGAAAGAAAACATGAATAAACTCAAAGGGAATAAGCATAAATAGAAGAATAAAATGAAGTCAGAATCTATATATGTATATATAGATATAGAAAGAGAGAGATACCAAAGAAAACCCAAACTAAAATGATGCTGTAAATGAGCCAAATAAAAACCTCAATGTAAAGTGTCACAGAAGAATGGATCATGTGGAAAACAAAGAATCAGAAAAGGGAAGACAAGAGAGAGGAACTGAATCACTCAGTAAAGATTATTGGTATGTTTAAACAGAAATGTTTAAAGACAAAACTGAAGGTATCTGGAACAGCATGACAAGACCTACACTTTGAATTATGGACACTGGAGGAGAAGATCACCACAGCAAAGGCACAGGGAATATTTTCTAAAGAATCATAGAAGGAAATTTCCCAAACCTAAGGAAAGAGATGCCCAATCAAGATAAAAGAGGCCAACAAAACTCCAATAAATAGAAACGAAAACGAAACTGTCCAGGACATAGTATACTACTTAAGAGATTTAAAACATGGAATAAAGAAAAGGTATTTAAAGCTTCAAGAAATAAAAGTCACTTATAAAAGTAGGTCAATCAAAATAGCACCTGATTATTCAACACCATGGAAAGATATATTCCAGATTCTGAACAACAACTGCCAACCCAAAATATTATACCCAGCAAAACTATCCATTAAATTAAAGAAGAAATAAAAATTGTTCATGATGAAAAAAGAAATTTATAATCACTAAGGCAGATTTACAGGAGAAATGAAAATTGTTCATGATGAAAAAAGAAATTTATTACCACTAAGGCATCTTTACAGGAAATACAGGAAGGAATATTTCAGTCTGAAAACAAGAATAAACACAGCAAGAGGTCACAGGAATTAAGTGAACAGTGCCAGAAGAGTTAATCAAAAGAGGTCTAAGAAAATGCCACTTAAAAAATGACAGAAATTAATATACATTAATCAATAATAGCTCTTAATGTTGGTGGTTTCAATTCCCCTAAGGAGATACAGACCAGAAGACTTCTTTTGCTGAATTCCAGAAACACATATCATTTCAAAACTGGAAACCCTCTTAGGGTAAAACGAGGTATTTCAAGCAAAAAGAATAAGCAGATATGGATATCTTTTTCAGTATCTGAAAAAAGAAAGAGCAAACCTAACTATTCACAAGACAGAGAAAAAGACAGAGTGTGTGTATGTGTGTGTGTGTGTGTGTGTGTGTGTGTGTCACTTCTTACTCATAAGAGGAACAATGCATCAAGAGGATATTACAATTCTAAATTGAACCAAACACAGGAGCATCCAATTTCATAAAAGAAATAATACTGGATCAAAAGTCATATATTAACTTCAACACAATAATAGTGAGTAACTTCAATTACTCAATTTTTTTTGTTTTTTTTTTTGTTTTTTTTTTTTTGTTTTTTCGAGACAGGGTTTCTCTGTGGCTTTGGAGCTGGTCCTGGAACTAGCTCTGTAGACCAGGCTGGTCTCGAACTCACAGAGATCCGCCTGCCTCTGCCTCCCGAGTGCTGGGATTAAAGGCGTGCGCCACCATCGCCCGGCTTCAATTACTCATTCTTAACAATAAACAAAAATCATGAGAAAATAGTTAAACAAAGAAACATAAAAGATAAATAGCATCACAAATCAAGTAGACTAACAAAAATCTACAGACCATTCTACCCAAAAATACACCCAATTCTCAGAAACCCATAAAATTTCTCCAAAATCAACCACATATTAGGACAGAAATCAAGTCTCAACAACCAGGAAAATTGAAATACCATCCTGTACTCTATCAGACCACAATGAAACAAAGCTGTATATCAACAGCAAAACTACAGAAAGTAGACAATTCATTGTCTTAGTATTCTATTCTGACAAAGAGACAGCATGACCACAACAACCCTTATAAAAGAAAGCATTTAGTTGGGGTTTTCTTATCATTTCAAGGTTTAGTTCATTATCATCATAGCAGGGAGCATGGAGGCACACAGGCAGACAAGGTGCTGGAGAAGTAACTAAAAATTCTACAGCTAGATATGCAGAGAGCAGGAAAACAGAACCGGAGTTGTACCAGGCTTTTTGTTTTAGGTCACCAACCAGCTCCCAATCATGACATGCAGACTTATTAGTTTTGAAGTCAAAATCAAAAATATTCTGGTCAGAATACTAGATTAACTAGACACCTGTGTTTTCAATAACCTGACCTTAATATAAGTTTGTTCCTAAGAAGCTTGTCTACAGGGAAATAATGTCATGATACACCAAATCAAATAATCTCATCTGTTTGAAAGTAGTATTTCTCACTGGAATAAACTGAAAACAGCACTAAGATTCACATAGGTCAGGTACCTAACTAATCAATTACAAGAACATGAATATTGACTCATGAGAAGGGCTCACTTCCAGACGATCCAGAATATAAAGAGACTAAAGGTGTAAAATCAAATACCAGACACTGAGCAGGGATGACTCAACCATGGAAGGTCACTCACTCACTCACATCAACTGGCAGTCATATGTCACTTTGTATAGCCTTGCAACAGTTGCCACTAATAGGAAGACAACAATGTACGGCATATCCATCTGTGGCTTCATTCTCTTGTACATGCCATACTTGCTCTCTCTGGAATACCCTGCACCTACTCTTCTCAATCTGTAGACACCCTGCCCAACCTCTTCCTTTAAGGTTACAGTTTAAATGTCAATTACTCTGTCCTATCTTTCGCAGCATTCAGGTAAAATTAATGATATCCTGAGTGCTGCCATAGCTATTTGTGTACCCCTC
Source organism: Microtus oregoni (assembly GCF_018167655.1). Taxonomy (NCBI): domain Eukaryota; kingdom Metazoa; phylum Chordata; class Mammalia; order Rodentia; family Cricetidae; genus Microtus; species Microtus oregoni. Next base: position 2,518,170 of record NW_024543096.1, read on the forward strand.
CCTGTACAAGTACTCTGAATCAGAGTGGTGAAGCTCATCTGGCTCCTCCCATAAACTCTTACCTAGCCACCTAGCCTATTTATTCACCTATCAAAGCATGCTGTAGTATGAAATGAGGAGAAACTATAGACCTGGCTAGGGTAAAGAATTCGAAGTGAAATAATTCAAAAAAGGGCAAAAACACCCTGAATTAAGAAAATATGTTTAGAAAAAGCCTGTGTGAGACAGAAACAAGATAGAAAGCAACAAGCTCACTGTGGAGAGTTGGCAGGGGGAAAGTACTGAGGGTCCTAAGAAGGTAGTAAAGGCAAAAGGAATCCATAGTCAGTTCTTAGAAGAGTAACAAAAGTTTGATAAGAGACAGAATATGATTGTAAAATAACCAGAGCTAACAGGTTTCAGTCTGCATTTCAATTCCCTTATCTATAAAATGTCCTTACTGTTACAGCAGCGTCTGTCTCACATAGTAGTTTCAGGCATTAAATGGTATCGAAAACAAGTGACATTAACACTATAGTGATCTTCGGTTTCTACTTCCATGATTGCTCTTATTACCATGAATCTAGACGTGTCAAGTGAATTAAAGAAGAAGAATTGAATCTGAAGAGTTTTTTTTAACACAATGTTCACTTGTACATATTCACAGTACAGTCTCAAAATCGTCTTGGTCTTCGGTAATGGTTCTCTGCTTAACCAAGCAAGGCACTTCCAGTAAGTCACTTTTCCCAAAACCTATTTCCTGAACTGAAAAGTGAGATAATAAACTGAATTCTTCCTATTTGATAAATATAGTGTACTGATTATTTTAAATAGAAAAAAATGAAAGTATTTCACAAAAAAAATTTGAGGAAGCAAAAGAAGTAAAGAACATAGGAGAACTTATAGAAGCATTTTCATTAAAAAGGTTAAAGGACATTATGGTCTGGAGAGATGGTTCAGCAGTTCTGAGTAGTTGCTGTTCTTATAGTGGACTCAGGTTCTATGCCTAGCACCCACAAGGCAGTTAACAACCATAACTCCAGTCCCAGCAGATTCAACATTCTCTTTTGGCCTCTGCATACATGTAGTACATGAACATTCATGCAAGCAAAACAACCATACATATATACCTAAAAAATAAAAAATTTCAAGGACATTAATAACAATAAAGATACAATATTTAAGAGATTAAATAAAAGAGCATGAAGGTATAGTGATCTTCTTTAATGCAAGCCCCAGATTCAAAAGATGAGATTATTTGGAATGGAAAGAAATCTCTCTAAAACAAAGAAAAGTACAAACTAGAGTCTGGATTACATGCAAGGATATGAAATGAAGTTCTGAGGATGGCTAGCAATATCCATCAGTGTGAGAGTTTAAAAATGTGATGATTTGTCTGATTCAAAAGCAAAGTAAGAACTAAATTTCTAAGATTCAAAATGCATAAAATGCCTAAGAAAGCAAAAATCCCCTTCCAAATACCTAAGAGACAGGTATTACAGGAAAACAAGTGTGTAGTAGAGTTCAACACAACAACCTGATGGAAAATGCTAGCGTGACTAAAAAGCCAAGATCTTGTGGTATTAGTATGTCAAAGAAACTGAGACTGAGAAGAATAAAACAGAAAAGCTCTGTTGCCTAGAATGTGGTCACCTTCAAGAGCATGGTTCCAGGACAAAGGCAGACCACTGTCAGATTTCGAGGACTTAATTATGATTCTATGATCCTAACAAAACGCAGGGGTGAAATCCACAGGTAAGAGGAAAATACACTTTATAATTGAAGGACAAGCTTTATTTCAAGAAACGCTTCTTAGGATTTTTAACCCTTCCACTGAAAAGGGTGATTCTGGCTTTTCAGAATCTCCCAAGAGAACCATACATGAATAGTAAAATAAATAGAAGTTAACTCTTCTACAGCTGAGAAGGGGATGGAGACCATAGCAAGAGACACAAGTTAACAATAGTGAGCTAAACTTTTTATTATTACAGTTAATTCACATGAACTAAATAAGATGTTTGAGTAACTTATTTCTACTATTAAAGCAATATGAACAGGGCATCTGCACCTTCGAAAACATTTGGTGAACCCTAGCTTTCTAAATGGTGATAGTTGTATGGGAAACCTCTGAGAAGTATTAGATCCTGCCGCTTTTTAAAAAGAAGCCCAACAAACCGTGCTTCCTGCCTGCTATTTGCTATCTGAGAGGGTAAGAAGGCAGTCACAAGCCAGAGACTGTCCTGCTTCTTTAGTTGGGCTTTCAAGGCTACAGAACTGTATGAAATATGTGTCATTTGGATAAGTGCCCAAGTGACAGTGTATCTGTATAGAGCAGCCTGAATTAGTCAAGACTAATAAACAAATCATGGAAACTTTTGTGTCAGTTAATGAATTCTATATTACTATAAAGGATAGCAAAAAAAAAAAAAACTTGTATTCCTTTCTAATACACCCAAATTCTAACAAATTCTAATTTCTTAATTCTTGTGTACATCCAGATAGGACAATGTTCTAGTTCTGTTTCTCTTGTGAGAGACATCAGGTCCAAAAGCAAATTCATGACCATCATGGAGGAAAATACTCAAAGCAAGAGAATGAAAAAAAACAATGCAGAAATGCTATCTACTGGTTTGTTCCCAGGCTTTCCTCCGAAGGCTCAAATTCAGTTACCTTTCTTCTACTGTCCAGGGCCATCTGCCTAGGAATGGCACTGTCCATAGTGGACCGGACCCTCCTACATCAATTAGCAATCAAGAAAACACATCGCAAGCATGCTCACAGGTCAGTCTGATAAAAGTAAGTCTTCTACTAAGGTTCACTCTTCCCAGGTGTGTCAAGTTGACAACCAAGATTGAGTGTCAGACAGACCTATATAATATTCAGCGGGCATTTACCTGAGTATTCCTATTACTTTCTTCTTTGGGGGTCTTGTTTAGTTGGCCTGACAGATTGTCTTTTGTTGAGGGGGAGCTAATTAAAAACTAGCTATTTGTTCAAGTTTGGCCTCCACCTCCGAAGTGTTGGGATTACAGGCTTGTGCGACCACGTGTAGCTAGTTACTTTTAACTAAACTTAAATCCCTAAAAGAGGATTTTTTAAAAATGATAACTCTTTAAAAAAATGAAACAGAAAAGATTTCTTTAGTGTTCTTAAAGTTTCTAGGAACTAGCTTGATTGAGGCAGATCTACAAAAGAAAAAAGAAAACGCAAGGTTCTGTTTGTTCATAAATCACTGAGACTTTCACCCCCACTTCACAAGTGTGAGTCATATAGACATGTTTTTATTATTTTGACATTGTAAAAGGTAGCATATTAATAAATATACACAGTATAAACCAAAAGTGTCTTTAGATCAAGGTGTAGCATCTTAGTCTTCAAACCAATGGTCAAAAACACCAATGGCTCATTTTTTATTCCCAAGCAACAGAATTACACAAAACAAGATAACCAATGGAAATATACTGTGGGTGAATAAAAAAAATCCAAATTCCCTTGATTTTGAAAATGTCCAATAAGAGAAAGCATTATACCAAGAGGAAGTAATGGACCCTGCTTTCTTTTAGTCCGATCGTATCCACAGAAGAGCCATTTAATTATGAAGCTGCTTAATTTCTTCATTTAGTAAAGAGAAATCTCACCTACCAACACCACTTCCAAACCTGTTACGATAAAATAAAACATTATATGTAAAAAATAAAATTAATTACTCATAAAATTTTGAAACTATATACAGCGTAAGCTTCATAAGTACAAGGAAAGTCCAATATTTGTTTTATAGAACAAATAGATGTTTTTGTTCTTCTATCTTGAATGAGAAGGGCAAGTAGCCCACACCTGTCCTTGAACTCATAATCCTCCTGCTTCTACTTCTCAAGTGTGAGGATTACAGGCATATGCCATCATATAAGACATGGATGAATATTTTACTTAAACTATATTCAGTCTTTAAAAATAACATTTAAATATTATAATACCAGTTTTATTATTTCAATTAATGGTTAGTACTTTAATGGATATACTTGTAAATATCAATAAAGCCAAGTATTTGCCATCTACTTGGTTAGCACTCCTATTTTTCTCTAAAGTAGTCTACACAAGAAAAATAACAGCAGTTAAATTCAAATCTGATAAAACATACTTATCAATTTAAATATCTAGAAGGAAATAGGGGTTAAATAAGTTGAAGATTACTATTATTTATGTACTTATTTTGTCAGAATTCACTTTCTCTATGATTATATTACATATTTTCTTATGTCTAAACTCACTCTCTGCATTATACAAATCTAATTTTTATTGTTGCCAAGTGAAACTTCCCAACTGTATGTAATTTTCCTTTGAATACGCAAACGTTCTAACTTAATTTTCACAGAATGATTGAGAGTGAAGTTTTTCTTTTCAGTTTCAAGAGGTAGTTCTGATTACTGTACACAAAGTAATTTAATGGAAAACCTGTTAGACAAACTCTTTACTATCACATACAATACTAGTCACTGACATTTGAAAATCATTTGAAGTGTGACTATTTCTTTATATTATAGAAACAAATATATAACCCGTGTTACTCTCTTAATAGCTATTACCTAAATGTCAAGAACTAGGCTTACTGATATCATTTTATCAACTTACAGGGGAGTTCACTTACCATTTGGGGATGTGATAAGTAGAGCACCTCATAACCCAGACCCAGAAAGACAAACACGGTATGTACTCACTCGTAAGTGGATATTAGACTATCCAGGCTATAGTCCGTGACCCCAGAGAAGTTAGGTAAGAAGGAGAACCCTAAGAGAGACATACATGGATGCCCTGGGAAGGAGAAAAAGACAAGATCTCCTAAGAAAATGAGGAGTATGGGAGTAAGGGAAGAAGAGTAGGTGGAAGGGGAGGAGGACGGGAGAAAAGGAGGAGGGAGAAGAACATGAGGGAACAGAAGGGTCAAAATGGGGGGAGGGACAGACAGAGAGAGCAAGAAAAGAGATATCTAAAAAAAGGGAGTCATTATGGGACAAGCATGAAACCTGGCACTAGGGAAATTCCCAGGAATCCACAAGGATGATCCCAGTTAAGACCCTAAACAATAGTGGAGAGGGTGCCCAAACTGGCCTTGCCCTGTAATCAGATTGATGACTACCTTAATTGTCATCATAGAACCTTTATTTAGCAACAAATGGAGGCAGATACAGAGATCCAAAGCGAAGCACTGAGCTGAGCTCCCAAAATTCAGTCAAAAGAAATGAGGAGAGGCAATATAAGCAAAGGGGTCATCAAGACCATGAAACAGCCACTGAAACAGCTGACCTGAGATAATGGGAACTCAAACTCCAGAATGACAGCAGGGGAACCAGAATAGGACCAAACTAGGCCCTCTGAATGTGGGTAACAGTCGTATGACTGGGGCAGACTGTGGGACCACTGGCAATGGGACCAGGATTTATCCCTACTGCTTGAACTGTCTTTTTGGAGCTGATTCTCCTTGGAAGGATACCTTGCTCAGACTAGCTATAGTGAGGAGGGCCTTGGACCTTCCCGAAAGCAATGTGCCTTACCCTCTGTGTGTGTGGGGGGGGGGGGGGGGGAATGGAGTGAACAGGAGGAGGGGAGGGAGTGGGAACTGGGATGTACTGAAATGTAAAATTTCAATTAAATCTTAAAAAAAAAAAAAAGGACAGCACCTCTGAGATTCCTGAGGCATATATCTAGGTATATCTGTGAGAGCATTCCCAGAAATGATTACATGAAGTGGAGACACACCCTGAATGTGAAGGTACAATCCTAAGTCAAGGGGTTTTATAAAACAACAGAAAAAAAGATGACTGAGCACTCAAATGTCCCTCCTCGCCTTTCTGGTTAGCCACAAACTGGACAGCTCTAGTCACACCTAAGCTCTCACTGCTGCAATATCCTACTTACCCAAGCATATGAAACCAAAAAATCATGAGCCAAACCTCCTGAAACCCTGAGCCAAAATAAGTAATTCTTTGTTTTAATTACTTCTCAGCTATTCTGATCATAGCAATTTAGAAGCAACTAAAACAGGAATTAAACAGTTGAAAATGAAAGAACATAGTAGTCAACAAATGCATCATAGCCACATACTCTAATGCAAACCTAAGGTTAAAAGATAGCGACATAAACTAATATTAGTAATAACTAAATTAGTGGCATACTGATATGCTAAATTACTTACCAAAACCTAAATGTACACAAAGTCCATTAGAACTTTTACAATACTTAAAAGTTAAGTGGCAGTCAAAGTAACATTTTTAATACACATATTACTTCCTATACACATAGCTAAATTGACACTTTCACGGTTGCCTCTCCAAACTGTCATCGTTTAAGATAACAAAGTAGCCAGTCCAGTATGTCCTCTAGCCTCTTCCATTCAGAAAACTTTGACAAAGACAGATTTGGTCTCAATATTTACCCAACCACATTCTAGTGGCTAGAAAATCAAAGTATACTTGCAACTTAGGATCTGCATGTTACCTATGTTTCATAAACAGAAACACTCCGAAAAGGCAAGAACAAAAGGAACAAAGAAAGAAAGAAAGAAAGAAAGAAAGAAGCAAAATAAACAGATCTAGCAATAATGGTGGACTAAGAAATGACTCCTGTGGGACCAGAAACAAAAACCAAAGTTCCCCATTCCATAGCTCCCAGACTAACACAAAAGAGCCCAGGTCAGAGGACTGAGCTGGATACAACTTCCTTAGCATACAGACTGAAAAGCATGATTCTAAGACTTGATCTACTCCTCTGGTCCCTCAGCATTTTCATAAGCTGTCACTTATTAATAAATCCCCTATTGCTTAAATCAGCACTCATGTTTCTACTGTCTAGCTCTGAGAATTTTTTGCTGTATATGAGCAAGTTCACAAAAATAGGAAATTAATATTCAAATACCATACAAAGACTGAAAAGCATACAGATATAGCATACTTAATACGAGCATACCTAATACCATTGAGCTTGTACACTTATAAATAGTTAAAATAACATCTTGTATATATTTTATCATAATAAAAATATAATTTTTATAAGCACACCAGAAAGTCCGTAAACATAAGACTTAAGAATCACAAACTTAAATTAACCTTGCTCCTTTCCCAACACTTCAAATCAAGTCAATCATTCACTTTCTTGGTTAACTAATATAAATATTAAAAGATAAGTCAGGAATAACACAGACTGTCCTGGTTGGTTTTGTGTCAACTTGACGCCAGCCAAAGTTATCGGAGAAGAGGGAGCCTCTATAGAGAATATGGCTAAATCCACTTGGCCTATGGGAAGTCTGTGGGGGTATTTTCTTAATTAAGGATTGATATGTAAGGCCCAGCTCACTGTAGCTAATGCCAACTCTAGGCAGATGATCCTGGATGGTATAAGAAAGTTGAGCAAGTCTTGGGGAGCAATTCTGTAAGTAGCATTCCGCCATGGATTCTGCTTCAGTTCCTGTCTCCAAGTTCCTTAGAGATAGACCATAAATTGCAAGCTAAACTAAACCCTTTTCTTCTCTACATCACTTTGGGTCATGGTGTTTTATCACAATAAAGGAAAGCAAACTAAGACAAAGATACGAAACTTTTTAATGTGAAGGGGAAGAGATAAGGTAAGAGTGGTTGCAAAAGTCACGATATGCTACAATGGAGCAGTGCTTTGTATATGTTCCTATTTAACCCCTACAATAGGCCTTCAAAGTTAGTACTACCCAAGTTTCAATAAGAAGAAAATACAGGAAGGAAAACTAAACAATTTGTACAAGATACTTTAACTTGTGATTGCTAAAATAATAACAGGTAGAAATCTGTTTAACTCCCAAGTCCTGGTTTGTTCCATAGTACATTTCTCTTTCTGAATGCCATAACTACAGTACTAAGCAAGAAGGTCTAACTAAATTATCCACTGGGATGCAATTAACACATCCAGAAAAGCAATTCCTGAAAGGTGTCACCTAAACCATAAACACTGTATGCCCTGTAAAGTATGATGCAAAAACACAAAATAACTACATGATGATAATTATAACAACATTCAACTACCATCTACCAAGTGCCCTTTACATTTAAGGTTTTCATAGATATTATTTTAACGCTGAACACTCCAATAAGAAGTCATAACAGGTATTGTTTTCATTTTAACAATGGAAGAAAATGAGATACATATAATTATATCAAAGATTCATACTCACATACAGTTTAGAGTTAGAAATCGAACCCAAGTTTCAAAGTATCCTGGAAACACATTTTACGACTCCTTCTATACAGGTGCTTACACTTCGTGCAGGTAAGCCCAAAATATATTAGGGACTTTACTTTGTTTATTCACAGAACACCACAAAGGTTACATAACTTTATCAGTCTAATGCAGAGGTCACTGTATTTTCCCAGTAGAGAGAAAGGATCAGACAACCTCCTTCTTTCTCAGCAAAACTCTAATCTATCCCATTTCTCCCTTTAATGTTCCCACAGAAACATAAGCACTTAAAAACAACCAAAACAAACACTATGGTTTGTTCCAACAACCACAGTAAAACTAAAAATTCTCTCTGTCTATATATGTGTGTTTTTGTGTGTGACATTTTGTACTTAAAGAAACCCTGTCTCAAAAAGCCAAAAATTAAAAATAAAATAGAGATTAAACTCAAACCACATAAAGATGAAAAATACACAAAGAGTCTAGATACTGTATGTTATTATGTTCTCTTTGGATTGTTTGGATGCTGATGAAGGAGCAACAGATGCTAAAAGATATTTGTTTATAAATGCTACTGAATTAATCCAAGATAGGTATTTTGAAAATACCTTGACTTCAAAATTGAAGTAAAAAGGTATGTTACTGTGGAGAAGAGGTTTTGTTTATGTTTCCATATGAAATGAGAGGCTATGGATTTATTCTGAGTTAAAAAAAAATCAGGTTTGATCAAGGAAGACCACCTGAAAAATCACTTGGAGAAACAGATGGCCCAGATGTCTGAGTTCTACATCCAGAACAGACTCAAGACTGCTCGTTAAGCCTCACAGAATACTCCAGTCATGACTTGATCATAATTCTTAATTTTCTTTAGGTCCCCATAAGATTATCAGCACCCCCAACCAGAAGGAAATAGCCTGGAAAACTACACCTACATTTCCAAAAAATGGACTATGGATATTTTCTTTTGTTTAGAACATTTGGTTACAAATTGTTATGGATAATGGTCAGGAGAAAAGCTAAACAAAGGATATTAGATTCAGAGTTCTTGTTCCTTAAAAAAAAAGGGAGGGGGGCTGGAGAGATGGCTCAGTGGTTAAGAGCACTGACTGCTCTTCCAGAGGACCCGGGTTCAATTCCCAGCACCCACATGGCAGCTCACAACTGTTTGAAGATCAGTTCCAGGGGATCTGACACTTCACACCAACGCACATAAAATAAAGTTAAATAAACCATAAAAATATTTAAAAAAAAAAAAGACTAAAAAGTCATATTTAAAAAAAGGGAGGGGGAAGTGCTTTGGGACAATGGCTTTTACCCTGTCAATTGTATTTTAATAAAATGCTGATTGGCCAGTACCCAGGCAGGAAGTATAAACAGGACAACCAGACAGGAAGTAGAGGTGGGTCAATGAGAAAAGGAGCATTCTGGGAAGAAAGAAGTACTAGTCTGCAGTAGTGACCCAGCCACAGAGGAAGCAAGACGTGACTACCTCTCCAAAATATATACCAAGCCACATGGCTAACATAGATAAGAATAATGGGCTAATAGGAATTATAAGAGTTAATAAGAAGTCTGAGCTACTAGACCAATCAGTATTTTATTAAAATTCAATTGACAGGGTACAAACCATTGTCCCACAGCAACATCAGGCATGGAGACGCAGAGTTCGGAGTTTGCCCAGATGGTTTTGGTATTGCTTTGGTCCAGTATTTCTTCGCTATGCTCCCTTCCCTGTGTTTTGAAATGGTAATGTATATCCTGTGACATTATATGTTAGAAGTATGCAATCTGCTTTTTTATTTTAATTTTGAATTTTAGAGGTGATTACAATTAAGAGATTGCATGAAACTCAAAAGAGACTTGGAACTTTGGACTCTAAAACATTGTTGAGACTGTGATAGACTATGGGGAATTTTGAAGTTTGACAAAATGCATTTTGCCTTATGATATTATTACAAAGTTCTGGAGGCTAGGGAGTGAAATGTGGTAGTATGAATGTAGCTGGCCATCATAATGTCATAAGGAGTGTCACTATTAGTAGGTGTGGCTTTACTGGAGTAGGTATGGCCTTGTTGAAGGACATGTGCCCCTGTGAAGACCAGCTGTGTGGTTTTCTATGCTCAGGATATCTCCTAGTGTCTCAGTCCAATTCCTGTTGCCTGCAAGATATAGGGTTCTCAGCTCCTTCTCCAGCACTATGTCTGCCTGTATGCTGCCATACTCCCAGCCATGATGATAATGGACTGAACCTCTGAAACTGTAAGCGAGTCACCCCAATTAAACGTTTTCCTTTATAAAAAAAAAAGTTGTGGTGGTCATGGTGTCTCTTCACAGCAACAGAAACTGTAACACACAACAGCACATACCCAATAATAGATTAACTATTCTCTTTTATTTACTAAGAGGGTTATTTAGTATCTTTATAACAGAAACCTGCACAAACATGAAAATTGTAGCTTGCAGGCTTAAAATGTGTTTCCAAACTATGAGTACATAAAAAATTCAGTCTCATAAAGTAAAAATACAACCATTTGCCATTATATCCTAGCAAAGAAAACAGTTTATACACTAAAGGCTTCCATGGGTAGGGAACGGATAGTCAAGTCTGTGTTTCCTTTAATTCAATTAACATCAGAATATTTAAGATATACAAAACCCTAGTATAAAGGCTAAGTGCATAAAGATACTAGCTGTCAACCATGAGTTTAGTCTCTAAATTGACACTGTAGAGGGAAAGAACCAACACCCACAAGTTGTCCTCTGGCCTCCACTCATTACACACAAACACATAAATAAAATGAAAAAACATAAAATGTATTAAATTACAGAAAAAGGAACAATCAAAAAGAAACTAATAAATTTGATACGAAAATTTAAAACCTCTGCCAAAAATACTTCATGGAAAAAATGTAAAAAATAGTAAACAAAGTAGAAAATGTATTTAAACTATGTATAATAATGACAGCAGATACTATATAATCCATATATAAAAAATAGAAAAAAGATATGAACAAGTAAATCAAAGTAGAAAACCTTATAATTCATAGAAGAAAACCTTATATTACCAACCAATAAATACATTAAAAGATGTTCAGCGTCAACAATGAAAAAACAATGCAGATTAAGCAACTTTCTAAGATAAACATCAATTGTACTGCCTGTGTAATGGTGAAACAAGAATTCTATTATGAAAATTTCCAGGAGAGAATAATTTTTGCTGAACAATTTGGTTATTAATACATGCTAAAATCAGCTATTCTTTTCAGTACAACCCAAGAATTCATCTAATTCATCAACAAAGTTCTGTTTTTCCCACCTCTGGCCTGGGAATGCAGCTTGACAATGCTAAGCAAGTTTCGGCAACTGACTATTTATCTTATAAATCACTTAAAACAAAGAACCACAAACTTCCTTGAATGTGTCAACCTTTGAGCTGTCACTCACTGTTCTTGTCTTCGTCCTGCCATGGAATCTTGGCGTATGACGCCCCTACCAGAACTCTCCAGACAGCATCTAAAGCCTCCCTTCTTCAAAGAAGCTCTTCTTACCCAATCATAATCAGATTCCTGCCCACAACCATGCTTCTTTGCTACAAAGCAAAGTCCCCATAATTTTACTTACCATGGAACTTAACACTGGCTATCACAGCATTTGGTGCGGCAACAGTGCTCAATAAATATGTGTTGAATGGATGGATGAAACAGCATTCCCCATAAGCCTAGCATTTTCATAAATTATGACTTCAAGTGAATACAAGTCAACTTCCCGAAATTATAGCCAAGCTATTTCTTTATCACAAGTGATTAAACCATGTCCCTAGAGGCAAAGGACAATAAGAAAATACTTAGCGAACTCCCATGGTAGTATTTTTGTACTTGTTTTATTATGAAAATATAGCACATTTTCAATAACTTTTAGCTTCACAATGCACAGAAGAAATTTATTTTCAAGAATCCTTTTAAGATTCTGACAACCCAAATGATCCTCAAGTCAAAATATGGGTTATTAAACTGAAAGAATGCATTATTTGAATGTGAAGTTTAATTAGCATGTTTGGGTAATAAAGAAAAAAGCTTCCAGACAGATGGACAAGCACCAAGTCATATAAAATATTTCCAAATATGTCTTTAAAGAAAGATATGAAAATACCCAAGACAGGGATAATTTGTGTTGCTAAGAAACACTAAAATTGATAAGTAAGTTGTCTTTAATTCAAAGGCCAAATAAAATGATCTCATTTATTGATGTAATTATTCTTCATGATTAATCAATGTAAAAAACATCTATACAGTATATAGAACCAAAATGGTAGAATTTTTAACATTCAGAAATCAATGAAGAGCTGTATGTTTTCAGAAATCTTTCGAGTGGTGTTTTCTTGCTGTCTACCACATGTTAAGTTTGGTAAGCATGATAGTACACACCTGTAACTCAGTACACAGAGGCTGAGAGCAGATTTTGAGTGTAAGGTTAAATGAAGCTACACAGTGACTTTCTGTCTCAAAAGAAAAAAAAAAGGGGAAGAAATGTTTGGGGAGAACAACCATGTGTAACAAAAACATCCCTTTGATTATCAAAAAGTACGAAAATGTCTAAAAATAAATATATTAAATAATATATAATAATGTATAACATAATAAATCTATTGCTATCCATAATACACATGATATTTTAAAATCATAAATCCTACAGAAGTTGAACAGTGTTATGGTACAGTTCTATATTACTTTTGTTTTAATATTTATTTATTTATTATGCATACAATATTCTGTCTATGTGCAGGCCTGAAGAGGGCACCAGACCTCATTACAGATGGTTGTCAGCCACCATGTGGTTGCTGGGAATTGAACTCAGGACCTTTGGAAGAGCAGGCAATGCTTTTAACCACTGAGCCATCTCTCCAGCCCCTCTATATTACTTTTTATCTCATCTTTTTAACCACTCATTAATACTGGAAAGATGGGAAGAACACATATTGCTCTTCCAGAGTACCCAATTCAGATCCTAGAACCCATATCTGATAACTCACAGATGCCTCTAACTCCAACTCCAAAGGAATTCAATTCTGACCACCACAGAACTTTGCAGTCACATTCACATCATATACACAAAACATAAATAATGAATGAAGACACACACACACACACACACACACACAGAGAGAGAGAGAGAGAGAGAGAGAGAGAGAGAGAAAATCAACCTTATGGAAATCATTCATCTTAGCTTACTTAGATTCTGTTGTCTGGTAAGATTGAATTCGAGCTACAAGATTGTGCACCACCATGTGAAATCAATTTCTCAGGCTCAATTATAATTTTTAGATCATTCTTCTTTATTTTGGACTTATTATGAACTGTCACCCACTGTTGTCAAACTTTTACCTACTGTTCCTTCATTAGTGTCAACCATGGACTGTCTCTCTTCCACATCCGAAACAGATAACAAACTTTAGGAAGGATGAAAGGAGGCCTTCAAAATGAATAATGAATTCCAAAGAATGATTGACTTTTAATAAAATCAATAAAAGTATCATGAGGTCTGCATATGGAAAAGACTAAGCACTATACATGTCAAATATTTTAAAGATGAAGTAATTATTACTGTTGTTATTCTTCTTGATAGATTTCTTCTGATATTAACAATATTTATGGCGATTTTAACAAAGTTCTCAAACTATACATTTGAAAACAGATAAAAAAATTCCCCAACTCTTTATTAGTAAAGTGCTTAAACATTTACCACAGCAAGGAGGAGAGTCCAATGAACAACTCTCATGCAGGTTCAACAGTGACCATCATTCCATCATAGTTAACAGTTACAAAACTGGTAACATACCTAGCATGTTAACCAAAACGGAAATTATGAGTTTTAGGCAAAAACTTTATTTTTAACCTCTTACTATTTAAACATTCAAAGTGATCAAACATTCTCCACCCCAGAGTAAAAGTTCAAGTAATCCTGGTCCCTCACAAGTTAAGTGAAAATCATAGGGTACCCTTGTATAAAATTCATTTCAGTAGTTTTAAATTATTAATCTTAAATTGGATAACTTGGGAAGAAGGAATATGGACTACATGTTATACATTACTGTGCCAAAAGTTAAACATAAGGTATAAAAACAGGATTAGATTATAATATTGTGGCAACAGAAAAACACTTTAATTCTTAAACAGAATTTCAAAATAAAGTAATTCAAACGGACTACCCTCACCTACCATACAAAAATTGCGCGCACACGCGCACACACACACACACACACACACACTCACTCACTCCTGAGCAAAGCTTAATAACTAAAAAATGCAGGATGTTTATTATTCTACTTCTCTAAAATTTTGATGGTTAAAATACCATTTTTCAAAATAAAGACTAAACAAAAGCAAAACCAAGCAAATAAACAAGGACAAAAATCCTGATACTCCAAGAACATTTAACACTAAATCTAGGGCCTTCAATTTGCCAGGGACCACCCAGAACCAGGCACTGCCAGGGTCGGAGGAAACAAGATCCTCCTTTCCTGGACACAAGTTTCCTAGTTCACTGTCTTCTCACATTTTCTGAGCCACCAGAGTCAAATTCAGAAGAAGACATCAATCGTTTTGGATGATTCTTGTTCAATTATTTCTTGTAGCAAAATAGCCTGGGACTCAATGGAGGCAGCAGACATCCAAAGCTGACTCTTCTACTCTTGGATAGACTGTATGCATTCTTCCAAATGTATGATCTGCCATGACACCGCTTGCCCTCAGCTAACAACGCCTTCCTAATACCTACTCAGCTTCTAAGCCCTAACAACCCAGCCTATAGTCCCTTACTGCCAGTCCACCGTTGTCCTTCAGAAATTCTTTGCCACTGGTTGCGGAGAAGTGTAATTCTTAACCCAGGACTATTACCATAGAACACTTCAGTTTTCTTGGGTAGGATTCAAATATCTAAATCTTATTAGCCAGTTACATGATCCTTATAGAGCCCAAGTAAAACTCCTCACACTAGGCTTGATAAAAAGCTTTCGACATCCTAACTCACTGGAAACTAGGTAAAAAACTGACATTACAGAAACACCTGACAAACATTTCCATCTTTTTACACTGTTGGTGTAATTGAAGAAATTCAGAAGACACAATTCAGGGACTAGAGATGTAGCTAGTCTGGTTCTGAGCAATCCTATAATCCACAAGGTGTAGTAATAAGAGCAGTGGGGCTGCGTCCCCAGCACCCCGGCTGCCTGCTCGGCTAGCTTATGCCCCGAAATAATTACATGGACACTGTATCCTTTTAATCACTGCTTGGCCAATTCTCTTCTAGGCTAATTCTCACATATTAATTTAGCCCATTTCTAATCATCTGTGTGGAGCACCCCAAGGTGCGCTTGCCAGGGAGATTCTAACCTATGTCCATCCTGGGTCGGAGCTTCATCCCGGGAGCAGAGCATGGCGTCTCTCTCAGGCGTCTGCTCCAGAGAGGAAAGCTGTCGAGACTCTGACCTCACTTCCTCTTCCTCCCCGCGTTCTGTCCTGTTTTCTCCTCCCACCTATCTTCTAACCAATAAAATGGGCCAAGGCAGTTCCTTTATTAGCCAATGACCTTCCTCCATCATTTGCCCATTTTTAGTTTAAACAAAAAAAAAACTACAGTTGGCGCCCCACGTGATGGACTAAACCCACTTAAAAAACCTAAGAAGGCTTAAAAATAAGGGAGAGAGAGTTTAACACAGATTTTTGTTGTTTGTTGGTGGCGTGCTGTAGAGAGATTTCCTGATTCGGCAACAGTAGCAGAAAAAAACGCTGTGTAATTTTAAAGCGCGACTTCCTGGGGCTGTGCCGCCATTGTGATCTCTGTCTGGCTCCTGAGGGAGACAGAGCTTTTGAATAGAGCATTTGGAGTAAAGTGCTACGATTTGTTTGATGGCAACTAGACTCAATGTGTTCTCGGGTCTGCTCTGCTTGCTAGAGGCAAGCAAGCGCCTCATCTAAGAGAGGCTTCCTGACTCAGCTTCAGCTGCAAAACCCTGCAGCTCTTAAGAGGTCCTGCCACGAAACACTTAAATGGTGTTGACGAAAAGCTGAATGCATGCTTTTCGGTTTTCAGCCGTAGCAGGAAAAAAGCTGCGCCGTTTAAAAATGCCGGCTTTCTGGGCCATCCTGCCAGGGAAAACTCTGACTGTTTGAGGCAGGATGGCTGGCTACCGAGAGAGGACTTGAGTGTTGTCTGTTGTAGCTCACTTGCTGGCAGGGACCCTGAAATGCCAAACAGTTGTTGCAGTAAACGTGGCTATAGCCTGTATATCCGCCATGAGGCTGGAAAGCTAAGGAATGGACTGGATCTAGCTGGCAAAGCCACGCCTTTAATCCTACTGATATTGCTTGGTAAATTAAAGGCTCTTGTGGTCAGAAAAAGAGAGATATACAGTAAAGAGAGATTCAAAGACAAACAAAATTTCTAAATGGTTTACTGTGTGTTAAAAATATATGCAGACTAAAAGTTGAAGTTCTTAAAGTAAAAAACAAAAAAAAAGGAAGAGAGTTGTTGTGTGTGGGAGCACATGCCTTTAATCCCAGTGCCTAGAAGGCAGAGACAAACAGATCTCTGTGAGTTCAAGGTGTAGTAGCTTACACCTTTAATCCCAATGCCTGGGAGGCAGAGACAGGCGGATCTCTGAGAGTTCAAAGACAGCCTGGTTTACAGAGTTACTTCAGGTCAAAGATACAGAGAACCTGTCTCAAAAAGCAAAGAGTTAAAAGTAAAAATAAACAAAATAGAGGTTAAAACAAAGCTGCACAAAGATGGAAAATACACAGAGAATTTTGATACTGTATGCTAATATGCTCTCTTTGAATTATTTGAATGCTGAGGAAGGAGCAACAGCTGCTAAAAGATATTTATTTATAAATGCTGCTGAACTAATCCAACACAGATATTTTGAATTTGGATCTAAGGATATGATACTTTGGAAAGGAGTTTCTTATTTTGTTTTCACAGAGGATGAGACGCTGTTCATTTCTTCTATTCCGATTTGGTATGATGGACCCCGCCCTCCTGAAGGGTTGCAGTGAACATCTTCAGAAAATTGCTTTGCTCAACTGCCAACTGAGATGAAACTAGCACACAGGTTATACCATGAAAGACCTAATTAACGACGCCCCCATTCAGCAGGAAGCAGTTTGGAGAGAAAAAACTGCGCCCATGTTCCCAAATATGGTTTATAAACGTTCTTTTACATTTAAAGGGGGATATGATATAGGTATGAATAATTTGCATTAGTATAGATTTTGCTTTATTGATAGAGATTTAAGGTCAATTTTGTTATATGTATAAGTGTTTCTGATTTTGATTAAGGTATTGTGATTGTGTAGTTCATTTAAATATGTACTGTATAATTAAGAAATATAGGTTGTTAATGGATAATCATCGATAATAGTAAAGCTTGTAGTCATGTTAGTTAGATTTTCTAGATATACAGAGATATATTTTAGATAGACATTCTTCGTGTCTTTCAAAGATTACAGAATAGGACATTTAATGTTTTAATAACTGAGGACTTTTCATGACAATGAGACACTCTGCTCCTGGCAGCACCAATGTACTTCAAGAGGAAGATGGGCATCGAAGAGGATCCTTATGGAGTTTGATAGCCATTTGGGCAAGAAACTGCTCTTGCCTGGACTACTGCATAAACTGGACACAGAGAACCCACAGAGAGAGGACTACTGAACTTGTCTAAGGTCAGATGATCTTTCGGGGTTCCTGATTCATGAAAGAGTCTGCGAGACATTCTGCAGGACACAACAGATAGTGACTGAACTGACTTTGAATTTTCCTGCTTTATGGAAATGTCTGCTTGATAGCATGGGCCTAAAGGCTGAAGATGGATGCCCCAACGGTACAGAGGAACTTTGGGTGACTGTCCAGGCAGCAAGATGTCTCTGTCATTTCTAGAGTTTTAAAAGGTGCTTTTTTCTTGTTTGCTTATGTAGTATTGTATCTTTCTGGAGTCTTTGATGGAGTTAAGAATAGTTAGTTATAGTTTTACTTAGTTATGATAAAGATTATTATAACTTTTACTTGATAACTGTTTTGTTATATGTAATTTTGCTATGTTAAAGTTAAAGCCTTTTTTTTGTTTAAACCGAAAAAGGGGAAATGATGGAGGAAGGTCATTGGCTAATAAAGGAACTGCCTTGGCCCATTTTATTGGTTGAAAGATAGGTGGGAGGAGTAGGCAGAACAGGACGCTGGGAGGAAGAGGAAGTGAGGTCAGACTCTCGACAGCTCTCCTCTCTGGAGCAGCCTGAGAGAGACGCCATGCCCCGCTCCCAGGATGAAGCTCCGACCCAGGATGAACTAGGCTGGAATCTCCCCGGTAAGCGCACCTTGGGGTGCTACACACAGATGATTAGAAATGGGCTGGATTAATATGTGAGAATTAGCCTAGAAGAGAATGGGCCAAGCAGTGTTTAAATGAATACGGTTTGTGTGTTGTTTTTTCGGGGCATAAGCTAGCCGAGCAGGCAGCCGGGGTGCTGGGGACGCAGCCCCGCCGCTCTTATTACTACAACAAGGACCTGGGTTCAAGGTCCAGCACTACATAAAACCAGGTACGGTAACCCACACAAGTAATCCAGGCACTTGGGAGGTAGGGGCAGGAGTATCAGAAATTCAAGGTGATCCCCAGCTACAAAGAATGAGATTCTCGGGCTGTAGAGATGGCTGCTCTTCCAAAGGTTCTGAGTTCAATTCCCAGCAACCACAAGGTGGCTCACAACCATCTGTACTGAGGTCTGGTGTCCTCTTCTGGCCTGCAGACATACACACAGACAGAATGTTGTGTACATAATAAATAAATAAATAAATACTTTTAAAAAATGAGATTCTCTCTCAAAAAAAAATAAAAGCTAGTGGGTCTCTTGGGATACAGAAGTATCTGCTAAATACTGGTACACATGAAAGGCTCCAGTTCATCACCCTGTTTTCTGAGGGATTCTATTTCTAGTGACATATCCACATAGGTATAATTATATTTATATGTGTATACTCACACACAAAAATCTGCTGTGAGGTTTGAATTCTTCTTAGATGTAAATCTTTTTTTTTTTTTTTTTTTTTGGTTTTTCGAGACAGGGTTTCTCTGTGGTTTTGGAGCCTGTCCTGGAACTAGCTCTTGTAGACCAGGCTGGATGTAAATCTTAAACAAAAACACTGAGGAACACAATAAGATCTTAACAGATTTTTCTCTGACTATTACTACAGAGGTCGCATTTTAAAAATAGCCTACATAAATGAAGATAAGGAAAAATGGGATTCCTTGTGCAGTGCTACAGGGAATTATAATATGGCACGATCACTACGGAAAATAGTACAGAAATCCCTAAAGCAATAAAACAGAACAATCACTTCTCATGAGTTTCAAAAGAACTGGAAAAAAAAAAGACTTTAACAGATTATCTGTACACTTGTATCAATAATGGCTTGGTTTCAACAGTCAACAAGTGGGTAGAATGTAAGTGTATTTCAATGGCTGAAGAAACAAAATGTGTTATATGTACACTTAATGGAAGAATATTCAGCATTTTAAAGAAAGGAAAATCTGATACATGTTATAAGGATAAACCTTGAAAGTATTAAAATTGTACAGTAGAAAAATATTGTACAATTCAATTTGTATGAGTTAAATGGACTAAGAAAATTCATAATGACAAAAAGTAAACGGATTGGAGAAATTAGCAATAAGTGGTTGTTGACTACCAGCTACTGAGTTTCAGTGGAGGAAAATGAAAACCTTCTGGAGATGAGTGACAGTGATGGTTTTACAACAGAATAAACATTTCATGCTACCAAACTGCACATGAAAGTGGTAAAATGCTAAGTTTTATGGGTGTATTATAATAAAATATACTTTAACTGACCATAACTAACTGTTTGTTAAGTGATACAAAAATTTGTCAGAAGATATAAATAAATGAGTACGGGAAAATGCCAACATAAATCACTGTGTTCTGCAATTCTGCCCCTGGATACATACTCCCCAAAACTAAAACATGAGACTGTTCCAAACTGTGAAGATGTTCATCACAGTATTGTCTGTTACTGGAAGCAGCCTAGGTGTCCACTGTCTGGATAACTTAGATATGAACCAAATTGTTTTGATTAGCAAAAGACACTTAGTATAACATCCCTAAACTAAAAGACCATCAAGTCAGGCGAGGGAAGCAAAGATTGAAGATAAAATACATACAATAATGCAAACATTTCTCTCACGATATCAACCAAATGAATGAAATTGGGGGTCTTATTAAAGGAGGTTTGTGTGGTAGGGGGTAAAAGATGGGAACGGGGCTTACGATACAAATACAATGGTACAAAATAAGAAAAGGGTATTATCCAAATAACTAATGGTAGTTTTCAAGTAAGGAAGCTAATTAATACATTGTTCCCTGAACCAGAGAGCCAAAAGAATTTGGAGAACTAATTATATTTTCTTTCCCAAATATTGCAATTTGTTATCTAAGACACTTTCATTTATACAGCATTTACTGTGACCATCTGTTTATTAAAGGGCAGTATGCTGAAAGAGAAAAGATTTGTAAAGTAATTATGATGCCAATGTTCAAATCTTCATAAAAAACAAGACTATAAAATTATTCCAATAAGTCATTTCTTAGATTTAAATGTCATTACAGTAAACAATATGGCTATGCAATAAAACAAGCATGTACAGATAAATAAATTTACATATATGTATGTGTGCATGCACATAGTCAATTCTTATTGTCAACTTGACACAACCTAGAGTCAGATGAAAAGAGAGAATCTCAACTGAAATACTGTCTGTTGCAGACTGGCCTATGGACAAGTCCGTGGGGGTCAATGTTTTGAGTGTCAACTGACGTAGAAGGTCCTAGCTTACTGTGAAAAGCACTACACCTAGGCTTGAGGCCCTGTCGTGTACAGGAAAGTTATCTGAAGCTAGGCATAGTGGCACACAGCTTTAATCCCAGCATAGAGAGGCAGAGGCAGGAGAAACTCTGTGAGTTCAAGCCGGCCTGGTCTACATAGTGAGTTCCAGGACAGTCAGAACTACATAGTTGAGGCCTTGTCTTAGAAAAGAAAAAGAAAGCTAGCTGAGCATAAGTCAGAAGGCAAGCCCATCCACGGTTCCTGCAGTTCCTTCTATGGTGGATTGTGACCTCAACATAGAAGACAAACAACCCTTTTCCTCCCCAATTTGCTTTTAATCATACTGTTTATCAAGAAACAGAAAAGCAAACTAATACAATATCTCTAAGAAAATTAAGAAACAATGAATTCGTATGATGGTGATGATTTCCTGAATAGTAATTTTAAAAATAACAGATATCACAAATTGAATAAGAAATTAAACCTTATTCATAAACTGAAGACTTAGAAGGCTGTTTTAAAAAACGCATACACTACCAATGCTGATATCTTTTTTGAACCAAATGTAAGTATTGTATACTAAGGCCTTTAAACTATGTCCTCAAATCACTAACCAAGACCTTACAGGTCATATCATTTCTTCAGGAAGCAAGTCTTTTCAATATTGTCAGTGCCATCACAAGCACATAATGAATCCTCATAAAAGGTCTTTCTAAAAGAATGACATTGGCAAACAACAGTAGATATAAATAAGTGGAAGACAGTATAAAATTAAGCAATGATAACTCCCATTATCTAAAGAACTGTTTTAAAATGGGCAGCCCAGTCAGTCAGAGCTTTGTTAAATAAAGTACATTTGCCTTGCCTATACACAGAAAGGATTATGAAAATCTAAAAAGGCAATTACATAGTCATGAGCTCTTGCTCTACAATGGAGTTCAACTCCACATGGTATAGAGATAATGTTTACTATTCACATATAATACTGAGGCTTAAGTTCACTAGATGCCACCTCAAACAGTACCTATCCTTAATTTAAAAACATACCTGTTCTCTCCAACAAGTTAAACTAGAAGATGTTCGCAGAAGTTAAAAGAGGAAAGTATGAATTAACAAAGAATGTGTGGGCCGCTAACTTTAACATCCATATCTCCTTATTAAATGAAGAACAAATGAATGAATTTCTTACCTAGAATTACAACCATTCATAAGTATTATTAACAAAAGCAAAATGCCTACAGTAGGTAGCACACTTTCAAAAACTCATATTCCATTCATATGCCAGTAGAGTTCAATATCACAATACCTTAATGAGATTGGGAAAGTGCCAATGTCAGAGGCAGATTTATCCACGGCTTTCTTTTAAAATTGTTTTAGCCAGCTGTGGTGATTTGAATGAGAATGATCCACATAGAATCTTATGTTTCAATGCTAGGCCCCTAGTTGGAGGAATTATTTGGAGGCATGTCACGGGAGCAGGCTGGAGGTTTCGGAGGCCTCCTTTCACCTCCAGGGGCTCTCTGCCTCCTGAATAAAGTTCATGGTGTAAGAGCTCTCAGCTGCTTCTCCTGCTGCTTGTTACTTCAGCACCACCATTGCAAACTCTAACCCTCTGAAACCCTAAGCCCAAAATAAACTCTTTCTTCTATCAACTGCCTTGGTCATAGTGTCTTACCACAACAATCAAAAAGTAACTAATACACCAATACTCAAAAGATTTTTGTAGTGCTAAGTTCTTAGGTGGTCAGCTACTATGATAAAAATCAATGATGAGTCCAGCATTAAGTTGGGTTTAAAAGTTGGTAAACAAGATTTGACAAAGACCATGTGATAAATAATCTCTATTCTCAATCTGGCTAGACTAAGAAGTGAGAAGAGCCTGTCATCTCAACATTTAGGAAGCAAAGGCAAGAGCATTACTACAAGACTGAGGATCACCTGGAGTAAGTGACAGTGCCAAGACAGCCTGGGCTAGAAGTTGGGGGAAAAGAGCATGTGCATATGCACACTCACAAACACACACATACACACACACACACTCACACACACACACACACACACACACACACACACACACACAACACACACACACGGCACTAATTAAACCCAACTTTACATTTCACATGTGCTGTGAGCCGCTTTTCCAGAGAGGATTAGCTGATAGAAGGTGACATTGTGTTTAATTAATGTCTTTTGTGTGTGTGACATCACCCACACACCATCCTTCAGGTTGGGATCCTGCACTAAATACAAAGAGGAAAGGAGAAAGCTAGCTGAACTCCAGCATCTCCTTTCTTTGCTGCCTGTCCTCTCCAAATGTGAAAGGTAGCAGCCTCGAGTTCCCGGCACGTTTTAAATTCCATAACACAAAACTGACCTTTTAAAAGGAAAAGGTAGTTCAAGGCCAACCTAGTCTAAAAAAAAAAAAAAACTAGTTCCAGGACAAGCTCCAAAGCTACAGAGAAATCCTGTCTCTAAAAACCAAACAAAAAAAAGTACAAGGTAATGCTATGACACTTTATGCAATATAAAATAACAAATAAAACAGTAAGGGAATAGCACACACTGTGCAAGATTCTTAATTAATACATCAAGTGAATATAAACTGCAATGAGTAACCATAAGAATCAATAAATTAAGATATAAAGATATATGGCTAAAAGTACAAAAGGAGATAAAACAAAACACAAAACTACCAGCAAGAACAATGAAGATAAGAAAATAATGAACAGATTGAAAAACTAGCATGAAAACTCAACCATATTAATCACAATGTTATAAATAAAAAAATGACTAAACAATTCAGGTAAATAATAAGTGAGTGTTAGAATGGATAGAAACAAGAACTAAATGTTCTCTGGCAGAAAAACAATTTAAATCAACTGATCGATTCTAGCTTTACCTATATTTCATAATAGTAAATGATGAGACTGAGCATCTACTAATGCAATGCTTACTAGATACTAAAAGAAAAATGTATATTCATAGATTTATAATTTTCTTATTATATTGTCCTTTAATTTTGAAATTATAATTTCTGCATATGTATTGTGCTCAAGTTCCTTAATATACATGACTTGCTAATGTTTTCTTCCTTTTAGTAAATGGGCTTTGCTTCTTTATGACAATCTTTTGAGATCTTAAATGTTTAATTCTCATTAAGTCCGCCTTATTTCCCTTGCACTGGAACTTGTAAGCTAGGTACCCTATAAGAAGGCTAAACCCAAAGAAACACAGACTTACTCCTAATTGTCTTCCAAAAGTGTTAGTTTTAGTTCATGAACTTAAATTTATAATCCATTTGACACCAATTTTAATGTGCAGTGTACAAGACAGTGTTGATGTTTTATATTTTCTTTTAGACAGTGTCTCACTATTAAAGCACAGGCTGGCCTTCAAGTTCTGCCTTAACTTTCTTAGTACTGAGATCACAGACTCACTGAACAAACTTCTATAATCTCAGCACTCAGAAGTCTTTTATTTAATCAACAATTTTTATTAATTTTTTTATTGAGATCTACATTTTTCTCTGTTCCCCTTCCTGCCTCCTCCTTCCTTCCTTCAAACCTCCCCCCATGGTCCCCATGCTCCCAATTTACTCAGGAGATCTTGTCTTTTTCGACTTATCATGTAGATTAAATCTACGTAAGTCTCTCTAAGTATCTAAGTTCTCTGGGATTTTAGTTTATATGCTGGTTTTCATTGTTTTATATTTAAAAACCACCTATGAGTGAGTACATGTGATAATTGTCTTTCTAGGTCTGGGTTACCTCACTCAAAATAATGTTTTCTAGCTCCATCCATTTGTGTGCAAATTCAAGATGTCATTTTTTTTTTAATTTATTTATTTCTTAAAGATTTCTGGCTCTTCCCGGCCACCACCTCCCATTTCCCTCCCCCTCCCCCAATCAAGTCTCCCTCCCTCCTCAGCCCGAGGAGCAATCAGGGTTCCCTGCCCTGTGGGAAGTCCAAGGAACCCCCACCTCCATCCAGGTCTAGTAAGTTGAGCTTCCAAACTGCCTAGGCTCCCACAAAGCCAGTATGTGGAGTAGGATCAGAAACCCATTGCCATTGTTCTTGAGTTCTCAGTAGTCCTCATTGTCCGCTATGTTCAGAGAGTCCGGTTTTATCCCAGGCTTTTTCAGACCCAGGCCAGCTGGCCTTGGTGAGTTCCCAATAAAACATCCCCATTGTCTCAGTGTGGGGGTGCACCCCTTGCGGTCCTGAGTTCCTTGCTCGTGCTCTCTCTCCTTCTGCTCCTGATTTGGACCTTGAGATTTATGTCCGGTGCTCCAATGTGGGTCTCTGTCTCTGTCTCCTTTCATCGCTTGATGAAGGTTAATATTCAGGAGGATGACTACATGTTTTTCTTTGGGTTCACCTTCTTATTTAGCTTCTCTAGGAACACTAATTATAGGCTCAATGTCCTTTGTTTATGGCTAGAAACCAAATATGAGTGAGTACATCCCATGCTCCTCTTTTGGGGTCTGGCTTACCTCACTCAGGATAGTGTTTTCTATTTCCATACATTTATTTGCATGCAAAATTCAAGAAGGCCTTGTTTTTTACTACTGAGTAGTACTCTAATATGTATATATTCCATACTTTCTTCATCCATTCTTCCATTGAAGGGCATCTAGGTTGTTTCCAGGTTCTGGCTATTACAAACAATGCTGCTATGAACATAGTAGAGCATATACTTTTGTTGTATGATAAGGCCTCTCTTGGGTATATTCCCAAGAGTGGTATTGCTGGGTCCAGGGGTAAGTTGATCCCGAATTTCCTGAGAAACCACCACACTGCTTTCCAAAGTGGTTGCACAAGTTTGCATTCCCACCAGCAATGGATGAGTGTACCCCTTTCTCCACAACCTCTCCAGAAAAAACTAGTATTGGTGTTTTTTATTTTAGCCATTCTGACAGGTATAAGATGGTATCTTAAAGTTGTCTTGATTTGCATTTCCCTGATCGCTAAGGAAATTGAGCATGACCTTAAGTGTCTTTTGGCCATTTGAAGTTCTTCTGTTGAGAATTCTCTGTTCAGCTCAGTGCCCCATTTTATAATTGGGTTGATTAGCCTTTTACGGTCTAGTTTCTTGAGATTTTTATATATTTTGGAGATCAGACCTTTGTCAGTTGAGGGGTTGGTGAAGATCTTCTCCCAGTCAGTGGGTTGCCTTTGGGTCTTAGCAACAGTGTCCTTTGCTTTACAGAAGCTTCTCAATCTCAGGAGGTCCCATTTATTCAATGAGGTCCTTAATGTCTGTGCTGCTGGGGTTATACGTAGGAAGTGGTCTCCTGTGCCCATGTGTTGTAGAGTACTTCCCGCTTTCTCTTCTATCAGGTTCAGCGTGTTCGGACTGATATTGAGGTCTTTAATCCATTTGGACTTGAGTTTTGTGCATGATGATAGATATGGATCTATTTTCATTCTTCTACAGGTTGACATCCAGTTTTGCCAGCACAATTTGTTGAAGATGCTCTCTTTTTTCCACTGTATACTTTTAGCTCCTTGATCGAAAATGAGGTGTTCATAAATTTGTGGGTTAATGTCAGGGTCTTCTATTCAATTCCATTGGTCGACTTCTCTGTTTTTATGCCAATACCAAGCTGTTTTAAGTACTGTAGCTCTGTAGTAGAGTTTGAAGTCAGGGATGGTAATGCCTCCAGACGATCCTTTGTTGTATAAGATTGTTTTGGCTATCCTGGGTTTTTTGTTTTTCCATATAAAGTTGATTATTGTCTTCTCCAGATCTGTGAAGAATTTTGATGGGATTTTGATGGGGATTGCACTGAATCTATAGATTGCTTTTGGTAGAATTGCCATTTTTACTATGTTGATCCTCCCAATCCAGGAGCAAGGGAGATCCTTCCATTTTCTGGTGTCCTCTTCAATTTCTTTCTTCAAAGACTTAAAGTTCTTGTCAAATAGATCTTTCACATCCTTGGTCAGAGTTACCCCAAGATATTTTATGCTATTTGTGGCTATCGTGAAAGGTGATGCTTCTCTAATTTCCCTCTCTGTTTCCTTATCCTTAGTGTATAGGAAGGCCACTGATTTTTTGGAGTTGATCTTGTATCCTGCCACATTACTAAAGGTGTTTATCAGCTGTAGGAGTTCTTTGGTAGAATTTTTTGGGGTCGCTTATGTATACTATCATATCATCTGCAAACAACAAGAGCTTAACATCTTCTTTTCCGATACGAATCCCCTTGATCCCCTTATGTTGTCTTATTGCTATTGCTAGAACTTCAAGCACTATATTAAAGAGGTATGGAGAGAGTGGAC
The DNA here is from genome assembly GCF_018167655.1 of Microtus oregoni. NCBI lineage: Eukaryota > Metazoa > Chordata > Mammalia > Rodentia > Cricetidae > Microtus > Microtus oregoni. The sequence goes on from NW_024543096.1 coordinate 2,545,530, forward strand.
ATCCTTGTCGTGTTCCTGATTTTAGTGGGATGACTTTGAGTTTCTCTCCGTTTAATTTGATGTTAGCTGTCGGCTTGCTGTAAATAGCTTTTACTATATTTAGGTATGACCCTTGTATCCCTAATCTCTCCAAGACTTTTATCATAAAGGGGTGTTGAATTTTGTCAAATGCTTTTTCAGCATCTAATGAAATGATCATATGGTTGTTTTCCTTCAGTTTATTTATATGGTGGATTACATTGATAAATTTGCATATGTTGAACCAGCCCTGCATCTCTGGGATGAAGCCTACTTGATCATGATGGATAATTTTTCTAATGTGTTCTTGGATTCAGTTTGCCAGTAGTTTATTGAGAATTTTTGTGTCGATATTCATGAGTGAGGTAGACCTGTAATTCTCTTTCTTGGTTGGGTCTTTGTGTGGTTTTTGTATCAGGGTAACTATAGCTTCATAAAAGGAATTTGGCAATGACTCTTCTGTTTCTATATTGTGAAATACATTAAGGAGTATAGGTATTAGCTCTTCTTGGAAGTTCTGGTAGAATTCTGCATTGAAACCATCTGGTCCTGGGCTTTTGTTGGAAGGTAGATTTTTGATAACAGTTTCTAGTTCTTCGCGACTAACAGGTCTATTTAGATCGTTCACCTGGTCTTGGTTTAGCTTTGGTATATGGTACTTATCTAAAAAAAATGTCCATTTCTTTTGCATTTTCTAGTTTTGTGGCATACAGGCTTTTGTAGTAAGATCTAATTAGTCTCTGAATTTCCTGTGTCTGTGGTTATGTCCCCCTTTTCATTTCTGATCTTATTTATTTGCGTGTTCTCTCTCTGTAGTTTAATTAGTTTGGATAGGAGTTTGTCGATCTTGTTGATTTTCTCCAAGAACCAACGTTTTGTTTCATTGATTCTTTGGACTGTTTTCTGTGTTTCTATTTTGTTGATTTCCGCCCTCAGTTTGATCATTTCCAGCCTTCTACTCCTCCTGGGAGCATCTTCTTCTTTTTTTTCTAAAGCTTTCAGGTGTGCTGTTAAATCTCCAATGTATGCTTTCTCTGTTTCCTTTAAGTGGGCATTTAGTGCTATGCACTTTCCTCTTAGCACTGCTTTCATAGTGTCCCATAGGTTTGAGTATGTTGTCTCTTTATTTTCATTAAATTCAAGGAAGACTTTAATTTCTTTCTTGATTTCTTCCTTGACCCAGGTGTGGTTCAGTAGTTGACTGTTCAGTTTCCATGAGTTTGTCGGCTTTCGGGAGGTAGGATTGTTGTTGAATTCTAACTTTAATCCATGGTGATCTGATAAGACACAGGTGGACACTGATATTTTTTTGTATCTGTGGAGGTTTCCTTTGTTTCCGAGTATGTGGTCAATTTTCAAGAAGGTTCCATGAGCTGCAGAGAAGAAGGTATATTCTTTCCTATTTGAGTGAAATGTTCTATAGATGTCTGTTAAGTCCATTTGCTTCATTACCTCCAGTAGTTCTCTTACTTCTCTATTAGGTTTCTGTCTGATTGACCTGTCCATTGCTGAGAGAGGTGTATTGAAGTCTCCTACTACTAGTGTGTGTGGTTTGATGTCTGCCTTGAGTTTTAGTAATATTTCTTTTACATAAGTGGGTGCTTTTATATTAGGGGCGTAGATATTCAGGATTGAGATGTCATCCTGACGAATTGTTCCTGTTATGAGTATAAAGTGTCCATCTCAATCTCTTCTGATTGATTTTAGTTTGTCAGTTTTGTTAGAAATTAATATGGCCACACCTGCTTTTTTCTTAGGACCATTTGCTTGAAAGACTTTTTCCCAACCCTTTACTCGGAGTAGATGCCTGTCTTTGTGGTTGAGATGTGTTTCCTGCAAACAGCAGAATGTTGGATCCTGTTTTCATATCCAATCTCTTAGCCTATGCCTTTTTATAGGTGAATTGAGACCATTAATATTAAGTGATATTAATGACCAGTGGTTGTTTACTCCGGATATTCTTATTGTTTTTGGAAGTAGAATTTGTGTGTCTCCCTTCTTTGAGTTGTGCTGGTGAAGGGTCGCTAGATGCCTCAGTTATTGTAGGCAGTGTTGGCAATGTTGGATTCCTTGGGTTGCGATTTTCCTTCTATTACTTTCTGTAGGGCTGGATTCGTGGCTACAAATTGTTTAAATTTGTTCTTATCCTGGAATGTCTTGTTTTCTCCATTTATAGTGAACGAAAGCTTGGCTGGGTATAGTAGTCTGGGCTTGTATCCATGGTCTCTTAGCTTCTGCAGTACTTCTATCCAGGACCTTCTGGCTTTCATTGTTTCCATAGAGAAGTCAGGTGTAAGTCTGATCAGTTTACCTTTATAAGTTACTTGGCCTTTTTCCTTTGCAGCTCTTAATATTCTTTCTTTAACCTGTATATTTTTTGTTTTGATTATTATACGGCGAGGGGATGTTTTTCTTTGATCCAGTCTGTTTGGTGTTCTGTATGCTTCTTGAATATTCAAAGGAATATCTTTCTTTATGTTGGGAAAATTTTCTTCCATAATTTTGTTAAAAATATTTTCTGGGCCTTTGAGCTGTGACTCCTCTCCTTCTTCTATTCCTATTATTCTTAGGTTTGGTCTTTTTATTGTGTCCCATAATTCCTGAATGTTTTGTGATGAGAATTTGTTGGCTTTGCAGTTTTATTTGATCAGTGCATTTATTTTCTCTACGGTGTCCTCAGAATCTGGGATTCTTTCTTCTATTTCTTGTATTCTATTGATTATGCTTGTTTCTGTAGGCTTTGCTCGTTGACCTAGATTTTCCATATCCAGCTGGTCCTCAGTTTGTGTTTTCTTCCTTGCTTCCATTTCAGTTTTCAATTCTTGAACTGTTTCCATTACCTGTTTGATCGTTCTTTCTTGGTTCCCCAGGGTATTATGTACGTATTTACTCATTTCTTCAAATTTTTGGTTATAGTTCTCATCCATTTCTATAAGGGCATTTTTCACATGTTGTTTAAGGGACTCTATTGCTTTCATAAAGTCAATTTTTTCCACTTCTTCTGTGTTAGGGTGTTGAAGACCTTCTGTTGTAAGATCATTGGGTTCTGTTTTTCAGATTATTGGGTGAATTCTTGCCTTGGCGCCTGCCCATCTCTTCCTATCGATGCTATGTAAGGGGTCTTTTAAAACTGTTTCAGGTTTCCCTGCTGGCCAGGGGCTCCTCTTACAAAATGCCCTCGCTCTGTTTCCTAGTTCCTGCCGGGGGCCAAGATCCCTCTCACCCCTCAGAAGGGTCTTCAGGAATAGGACCCGGCTCCTCCTTTGCCAGGGACCTCGCCAACCAAAGGCCTACCTCTTTGATTTAATTGTAGTGGGGCGCTCTGCTCTCGGTGTTGTATGCGGTCCCTGCAGCTTGCATCTGCTGCCACAAAGGTTCCCGCCACCTGGGCCCTGCGTCCTCTGCTGCCGCTCCGGTCCCAGCCAGTCCCAGCTGCGTCATTATTTTTCTTATCCATTTTCCTTATCCATTCTTCGTTGAGGGGCATTTAGGTCATTTCCACGTTCTGCCTATGACAAACAAAGCTGCTATAAACATAGTTGAGCACATGTCGTTGTGGCACAGTTGAGCATCCTTTGGATGAATACCCAAAAGTGGTATTACTGGGTCTTGAGGAAGGTTGTTTCCTAATTTTCTGAGAAATTACCACACTGACATCCAAAGGGGTTGTACCAGCTTGCATTCCCACCATCTTGGCCATTCTTACAGGTATAAGATGGAATCTCAGAGTAGTTTTGACTTGCATTTCTCTGATGACTACGGATGTTGAACACTTCCTTAAGTGTCTTTCAGCCATTTTAGGTTCCTCTGTTGAGATTCCTCTGTTTAGGTCTAGCACTCAGGAGTCTTAAAGTGAAAAAATGTGAGCCCTAGCCTCATAATAAGTTTCTGACTAGTCAGAGCTACCTAGTGAGACCTTGTCAAAAGAACAAAAGGTTGAGGGGGCACAAAATACAACTTCAGGTGTGAGATCACAGATAGAGGCATGTTATCCACCCTCAGCTGGGCATGAAAACCAGGAACTCAAGCCGAGACCTCTAGAGCCAGTGCTTCATCCTCCCCACTCATCCCTCAGCCACCTAACCCACATGGCTATCTGGGACTCCTTGGAGTCCAGTCCCAGAATCCAAACTGGAACTTAAGGCAGAAGCTTCCAGAGACAGTTAGTCCTTCTTCCTAGCAATAAGCCACCCACTGCTGGACTCGGGCCAAATGGAGGCCACAGTTACAGTCATAGGTCTCCAGAGATAATCTCCTCACACCCTCACACCCTCACACCCATCACCAAATGGTCTGATCCCCTAACAGCCACCTCACCCACCGTACCAACAGGGGATAGCAAGGAGTATAAACCTGGAATCCAGAATGACTCTAAGACTGAAAACCAACCATAATTCAGCTAGTTGCACAACCTAAGAAGTCTGGGAAACAGCAAAGACTCATCCGAAAAAGGCGAAACCAGATGTCCACACTAAGAAACACCACAAATAATCAAACTTCAGATGTTTAAATCCCAACAATAAAATACAAACATTACGAACAACCAAGGTGATATGTCTCATCTATAAATAAATACCCCTATCATAATATTCTGAAAAGGGTAATTTAGCTGATACAGGGACCTCAAAAGAGGATTAAAATACATTTTATGAGTGCAAAGGAGGTATGAATAAATGTCTGAATGAAAACCACAAAATCACAGTTGAATAAAATAATAAAAAATCCATTATACTAAAACAGAATTTAATAAGGAGCTAGAATCTCAGAAGAAAAGCAGAAAATGAAATAAAGCTTGAAATGAAAGCTCAGGTAGTCAAACAAAAGTTTAGAGGAAAGTCTCACCAACAGACTGCACCAAGTGGAAGAGTATCAAGTCTTAAAAACATGGTAGAAGAAATGTATCACTCAATCAAAGAATATGTAATTATCTAAAAACACCATCAGGAACAAACATCCAAGAAACATGAGACATTATGAAAAGACCAAATCAGAGCTGGAGAGATGGCTCAGTGGTTAAGAGCACTGACTGCTCTTCCAGAGGACCCAGATTCAATTACCAGCACCCACATGGCATCTTACAACTGTATATTATTCAAGTTCTTAGGGACCCAACACCCATGGAAAAAAACACTAATGCATACAAAATAAAATAAATATGATGAAAAGATCAAACCAACAAATAACAGGTATAGAACAGTGATTCTCAACTTATGGGTTGCAACCCCTTTTGGATGGAATGACGCTAAGACCATCAGAAAACACAGATATTTGCATTATGATTCATAACAGTAGCAAAATTCAAAAATAATTCTCTGGTTGGGGCTCACCATAACATGAGAAATTGTACTAAAGGTTCATAGCATTAGGAAGGATGAGAACCTCTGGTGTAGAGGAAAGAGAAGAAACCCAGGTCAATGCACAAAAAAAATATTTTCAACAAAATCATAAAACAAAAATTTCCAAAACTAAAGTTAACTAACAGTTAACCAAAAGAGGCAAGAACAACAAAGTAACAGGAATTAATAAATACAGTTAGATAACTCTTAACATTAAAGGTCTCAATACCCCAATAAAAAAGACACAGACTAAATGAAACTAAGAATCAAAGAAGTAAAGCTATTTTGTTATCTGACAAAATAGTTATCAAATCAAAACTAGTCAGGCAGCCTACAATGGAAAAAAATCTTCACCAACCCCCACATCAGACAGAGGTCTGATCTCTAAAATATACCAAGAACTCAAGAAATTGGTCATCAAAAAATAAAATAATCCAATAAAAAAAAATGGAATACAGACCTAAACAGAGAACTCTCAAGAGAGGAATCTAAAATGGCTGAAAGACATTAAAGGAAATGTTCAACACCCTTAGTCATCAGAGAAATGCAAATCAAAACAACTTTGAGATTCCATCTTACACCTGTAAGAATGGCCAAGATCAAAAACACTGATGACAACTTAGGGCTGGAGAGGTTGTGGGGAAAAGGGAACACTTCTGCATTGCTGGTGGGAAGGCAAGCTGGTACAGCTCCTTTGGATATCAGTGTGGTTATTTCTCACTAAATTAGGAAACAACCTTCCTCAAGACCCAGTAATACCTCTTTTGGGTAAATATCCAAAGGATGCTCAATCGTGCCACAAGGACGTGCTCAGTTATGTTCACAGCAGCTTTGTTTGTCATAGCCAGAACCTGGAAAAAACCTAAATGCCCCTAGACCAAAGAATGGATAAGGAAAATGTGGTACATTTACACAATGGAGTACAACACAGCAGAAAAAATAACAATATCTTAAAATTTGCAGGCAAATGGATAGAGCTAGAAAACATTTTGAGTGAAGTAACCCAGACACAGAAAGACAATTATCATATGAACTCAATCATAAGTGGCTTTTAAACATAAAGCAAACAAAACCAGCCTACAAATCACAATCCCAGAGAACCTAGACAACAATTAGGACGCTAAGAGAGACATACATGGATCCAATCTACATGGGAAGTAGAAAAAAGACAAGATCCCCTGAGTAAATTGGAAGCATGAGGACCTTGGGAGAGGGTTGAAGGGAAGGGAAGAGGCAGGTAGGAGAGCAGAGAAAAATGTAAAGCTCAATAAAAATAAATTTTAAAAAAACCTATTCAGAAGAGACATAGAAGGATACTTCACATTCATTAAAGGATAAATCCACCAAGAGGATAGAACAATTCTAAACATCTATGCACTAAACACAGTGATACCCAACTTCATTAAATAAAAAAGAAAGAAAAGAAAAAGAAAAACACTATGTAATCTAAAATCATATACTGACCCTAACACAGTGATAGTGAGTAATTTTTAAACCCTATTCTCAACAAGGGACAAGCCAACCAGACAAAAATTAAACACAGAAACCCTGAAGTTAAATAACATCATAAACAGAATAGACCTAATAGACATTTATAGAACATGCCACCCAAACAATAGATAATACACTTTCTTCTCAGCAGCTCATAGAACTTTCTCCAAAATTGCCCGTATATCTAAACACAAAGCAAGCCTCCAAAAATACAGAAAAATTGAAATGATATCCTAGTTCCTTCCTGATCATAACTGAACAGAGTGAGATATCAACAACAGGAATGGCATAAAGTGTAAAAACTCATAAAAACCAAACTAAACAATTTTTACTACTGAGTGAAAATTGGATCAAGAAAGAATTCAAAAGGGAATTAAAATGAAAAGTTGAATGAAAATAAAAACATATCAAAAACCTATGACACACTGAAAGCAGTTCTAAGAGCAAACTTCACAGTACTAAGTGTGTACATTTTAATATTAATAAGTTATCACTCACAGTAAGAGCAGATGCACATATGAACTCACGGCTACTACTATGATAGCATGCATAGACCTATACCATATACAAGTTAAACCCAGACAAAATTTCAGCTAGGAAAGGAGGAAGTAAATATGATATCCCACCTCCAGTTGTGGAGCTATTCACATTTGGTTGCTGCTGAAAGATAGAAAGTTGGTTTTCTTGAGTTGTCTGATAGTTGATATACAGACCACACTCCAGTGCAGCCTCACACTCAGGAGTAATCAGCCTTGATGGGCTGACATAGAGATGAACTGGAGATGGGATTGAAGCAAAATCTTGGGTAGGGGGATAAATATAATCAGAAAAAAAACTGCATGAAAATCTCAAAGAATAACAACAGTTTAAAAGAAGGGGAAAGAAAGGAAGGTATGATAATGAAGAAAAGGAAACCTAATCGTTGAACTTTATAGAAGAGAATAATCATTTCTGTTCTTTCCATTCTATCCAAGCAACCCCTATTTCAGTCATTACTACCATGCTAATTTGACTATGACAGCTTTGTAATAAGCTTTGAAGTCAGGAAATTTGATTCCTTCATGCTTATTCTTTTTGAATGCTGTCTGGACTACTCTGGGTGCATTAAATTTCCATATAAACCTCAAGATCAGCTTTTTGATATGTGTGCGTGTGTTGTTTTGTTCTGGTGTACTTTGAAGGTAGGTGGTGGTGGTGGTAATAGTGTTGAGACAATATCTTGCTATGGATCCCAGGATGGCTTCAAAATCAGAATTCTCTTACCTTACCTTAGTTACCAAATACTGTAATTACAGGCACAGACCAGCACGCTGACACTGGTTTCTCATTTTCTAATCGAGTTGGGTGAAGGACAGAGAGGGAGAGCAAGGAAATAGATGCCCTGAAAGAGGGAGACATTATGGGATTAGCGAGAAACCAGGCACTAGGGAAATTCCCAAGATCCACAAGGATGACCCAAGCTAAGAATATAAACAATGGAGAGAGAGAGTACCTTAACAGCCTTTCCCCTATAATCAGACTGATGACTACCTTAATTGTCATCATAGAATCTTCATTCAGTAACTGAAGGAAGCAGATGCAAAGATCCACAGCTAAGCACTGGGCCAAACTCCTGGAGTCCAGTCATAGAGAGGGAGAGCAATAGTAAAAGCAAAAGGGTCAACAGTCCCATGATGGGGAAATCCACAGAAACAGCTGACCGGAGCAAGTGGGAGCTCACTGATTCCAGACTGACAGCTAGGAAACCTGCGTAAGACTGAACAAGACCCCCTGAATGTGGATGACAGTCATGTGGCTTGAGCAGTTTGTGGGGCCACTAGCAGTGGAATCAGTATTTATCTCTAAAACATGAACTGCTTTGGAGCCCATTCCTTATGTTCAGCCTAGATACGTGGGGGTGGGGGGTGGGCACTTGGTCCTGCCTCAACAGATTGTCCAAGACTTTGTTTACTCCCATGAGAGACCTCACCCTCTCTAAGATGTGGATGGGCATTGGAGTAGGGAGAAGGTGTGGAGGTGTGGTGAGTGGGAGGACAGGAGGGAAGGGGAAATGGTTTGAAAAATAAGATTGTTTTAAAAAGAAAAAGAAGCAACTGAGAGAGATTTTACTGACCCTGCCTTGAAATTATAAATAATTTCTGGAGGAACTACCATCTTAACAATATTAATTTCTTTGATTCATTTATTTTTTAATCACTCTCAATAACTTTTGTAGATTTTTTTCTAGGTGCTTATTTAAGATGATTATTATTTGTTCTCTCTAGCTCTTCTCCTTTTCCATCACAGCATCAGAGAGCTAGAAGTACCCATGAGAGAAATCTTACTGTGTGATGTGAAAGCATGTACGTTTCATCCAAGAGCCATAAAGTCAACTGGCCATTAGCACTGCCAATCCCAACATACTTCACAGAGAAGGAAATGCTCTATCTACATTTAAGTACAGCCAAAAAGATCGGATAATGAGAAAAAGAGACAGAGAGAGAGAGAGAGAGAGAGCGAGGGAGGGAGGGAGGGGGGGAGAGAGAGACACAGAGAGAGAGAGAGAGAGAGAGACAGAGAGAGAGAGAGACAGAGAGAGAGAGAGAGAGAGAGAGAGGGGGGAAAAACCAAATAGGAACATGAGCTATAATCCCAGGCCTTGGGTGGCTGAGACAGAACTGCTGTGACTTCCAAGGCTGCTAGACTAGTCAGTTCCAGGCTAACCAGAGCTACTGGATAAGGCCCAATCTCAACTTAAAGAACCATTAAGTCATGAACAAATGTCAGGAGGAAAAGAAAAAAAAAAAACTTAATATTGTTAGTAAAGCCACTATGGAATCATATAAGGAAGTTGCTCAAAAAACTAAAAGTAGGGTAATTCCTCCCTTGGAACTCCTCTCACTCTCAGCAGTTTATCTCATTTTCCTTTAATAAATTTATAATTCCTATGCCACAATAAATAATAATAATATAAGAAGAACCAACATATTGTCGTAGTTATTTTGCATGTTACTGGGACAATATACCTGACAAAAACAACTTATGAAGACAGTGTTTATTCTGTCTCACACTTCAAGGGCACAGTTTATCATGGAGGAGTGATGGAGGAAGGTCATTGGTTAATTAATAAAGAAACTGCTTGGCCCTGATAGGTTAGAACATAGGTGGGTGGAGTAAACAGAACAGAATGCTGGGAGGAAGAGGAAGTGAGGTAAGATGCCTCAGACAGACGCCATGCTCCCCTCTCCCGGGCAGACGCAATGAAGCTCTGACCCAGAGAGAAGCCAAGTCAGTGAGTCGCCATGATTCTCCCTCTCCAGACCGACGCAGGTTAAGATCTTCCCTGGTAAGCCACCTAGTGGGCTACACAGATTATTAGAAATGAGTTAGATCAATATGTAAGAGCTAGCCAATAAGAGGCTGGAACAAATGGGCCAGGCAGTGTTTAAATAAATATAGTTTGTGTGTTGCTATTTCGGGGTATAAACTAGCCAGGCGGCCAGGAGCCGGGCTGTGGGAAGAGGCCCGCAGCTACTACTACAGAGGGGAATAGGCACAGCAGGAATGTGAAGAAGCTCGTTATACTATATCTATCAAGAAGTAGAGAGACGTACTTTTTATGAACTCTAGGTCCCCATCCCATGGTCCCACATGAGTATTCTTGTCAACTGAAGAACCAACTGAATCAGAAATGCCTCCACAGAAACATGGCATAATGGTGTATATCTTTATGGGAGGCAGAGACAGGCAGATTTCTGTGAGTTATAGGTCAGCCTGGTCTACAGAACAAGTTCTAGAACAGTCAGAGCTACACAGAGAAACCCTGTCTCAAAAACGAGAGACAGAGAGAGACAGAAAATATAATGAAATTCATTCCCATTTTTTTAAATGTGTATGAGTGTATGCTCCCATGAGTTTATGTGTACCACCTTGTGCAAGAGTCTACAGAGGTCAGAAAAAAAGCATCAGATGCCCTGGAATTGGAATGACAGACGGTTATGAGGCACGATATGGATACTGGAACCAAACCCAGGGCTCTGCAGAGGCACTAAGTCACTTAAATACTAAGTATCTCTCCAGCTCCTTTTGAAACTCATTCCTGTTTATAAATAACATGCACTAATAAAAGACTCACACTCTTAGAAAAAACTTAATGGAATTATGATTCTTTTTTTTTTTGTAAAATGAATCACTGAAAATTATGATGTATACAACTGCATGTATGCATTTAACTTTTAGAAAGTATTTCATACTTGAATTCAACATATCAAGGACTCAGCACCAAGATCAATGGATTGTATGTGTTCTGGTTTACAAAGATCCACAAGTCTGCTACACACTTCACACCTTTATTTTTATTTTCACATATCAAGTGGAACAATGTGGATTGCTAAGGTATACATTTACTATACTAATGTGAACAGACACATTTCTAAAGCCATAGCTATTTAAAGATGACATAGCATCAAGACATTCATTCTTATTCTGGAAAGGTTTAAGAAAAAAAAATCATTTGTTATTAAACTAATTGTACTGTCAAATGCTTCTTAGGATCATATGTAAACATTGTCTTAAATTGGTTTCTCTATATTTTACTTCTCTATATTTTACCCAAATAAAATAGAATTCCTAGGTTGCTTTCTGTTGTGATAAACACTGACCAAAGCCAACCTAGGGAGAAGAATGTTCAAACTTAACAAGGAAACCATGTCAGGAGGTAAAGTAAGAACCAGGAAACAGGAACTGAAGCAGAAACCAAAGGAGAATGTTGTTCACTGGCTCATTTCCATGGCTTGTTCAGTTTGCTTTCTTATATAAACCAGGGTATGTACACAAGGATGGTATCACTCAGAGTACTCTGGGCCCTACCACATCAATCATTAATCAAGAAAATGCCTTCACAAACAGACAGACTTGCCCATAGCCCAGTGTGATAGTGACAATTCCTCAACTAGGACAGTGACAATTCCTCAACTAGACTACCTCTTCCCAGGAGACTCTGTTTTTAGCTAAGGTAGCAAAAATTAACCAGCAAAGAGAAGAACAGACATTGTAATTAGACTCAGAGTTTGGGTTTTGATGTTTATAACACCCAGGTTTTTAAGTGAATGGTGTTTCTAAAAAGGTAATGTAAATATATCGCGTTAAAACACTTTAAGCATTAACAAAAAAAATACACAAATGGTATAGAAAAATATCAAAACCTACTGTAAAATAACATGGGTCTACATCCTTAATTAATGGCTGGGAGAACTTTCTAGCTTGTATCCATCCCATGTGATCCAGCATACTTCTTCCCAGCTTTCTATTCCCAATTTCATGCTTTTGTTTATATTCCATGCCAAAATAATCTCTCATTTCATCTTCTCTCCTTCAAACACCCATCTTACACGAGGCCTCCTCCATATGGTGTACTCTAAACCTCAATGGCGTACACCAGTCTTTTCCCTGCAATAACACTGGCACATAAATAAGTAGAGCACCGATGTCATTTTGCTACAGATGAACTTCAACTATTTACAATGAAGCAGATGCTACCTGAAGACAAAAATGTCACAGCCATCTTTGCCTTCCATGAAATGCCTAGTGCAGTGTCTTATTTATGCTGTTCCAAGTACTCACTAACGCTTTGCTTAACAAAACTAAAATCCTATTAAACCAGGAAATTAATCAACTGAACCAAATGGAGTATTTACTCTAATTTTCTTTTGTTGGTTCTTTCAGCACAGTACTTCTTTTAAGTACATTTTCTACACATTCTATTTGGAGTTCATCCAATTCAGCTGGCAATATGCATCCTTTTCTATAATGGCTCATGTTCACATTTTTATATAAGCATTTTCTGTCATGGGATGACCTACAAATAGAGCTAAACAATACTATACTAATACCAAAGACAATTCAGTAAACTGCTGAGTTCTAAAGTTCAAATACATGATGTGGAACAATCTTCATACACTGTAAATATGTATTACTCTCATTGGCTAATGAAGAGTTGAATGGCCTATAGCAGGACAGGAAGAGACTGGGTGCAGAGGCAGACTAGGAGAATGTTGGGAAGAAGGGAAGAGTTTCAGGAGATGCCATGAGACAAGAGTGAGCAGGATGGGAAGTACATACGGGAGGTAAATGAGCCTCGAGCAGCACACAGATTAATAGAAATGGGTTAATTTAAGCTAGAACTAGCTAAAAACAAGCTTAAGCTATCAGCCAAGCATTTATAATTAATATTAAGTCACCGTGTGGTTATTTGAGGACTGCTGGCAGACAGAAAAGTCTGCCTACAGATACACTCACTACAAATGCATAATCACTACTTCTTGCAGCAGCCAGGAAGCTGAAGACTTCAGACTCTCAACACCCATGTAAAAAGTCAGAGTGTACTGCAGTGGGCAGTACACTCTTGTAACCTTACCACTGGGAAAAGACAGGAAGATGCCAGGGGCTCACTGGTGTGTTAGGCTAGCAAGCCAGTAAGCATCAGGTTCAGTGAGAGACCCTGTCTCAAAAAACTGAGGCACAGAGTAACATAGGACAACACCCAACAAAAACCTCTGACCTGCACCTGCATACACAGGCATACACGCTCACACACATGTATACTGTCCCCCGACAAACAAAGAAACAAAAGTGAATAAGATTAACGGTTTCTCAACATCTTCTGAATTTCAGTGTTTTGTCTTCTCAGAAAGCAGTTCATGAAAAGTCAATACACGAAGAATATGGGAAAATAAGCTTTAATACTAACTGACAATACAAAATTAACTTGCTTTGTGCTATTTTTTGACAAAACTAGGAAATAAATCCAGGGCCTCACACATGCTAGAGAGCTCTACTGAGCTACAGACCTGGCCAAAAGATACTCTGAACACTTAGAATTTCTTCTCTTGATTATAGTCAACAAATCAAATGCTTAAGAATCAACTCCGAGTTAATACAAATGACTGCCTACAACTACATTCTCCAGGTAAATGGCACCAGCTATTCTGTAATAAACTGCTCTTTTTCACTTTAATGATGTGATTCTCAATTTCAATACAGACAAGTAAATTAAGAATAAGTATAGTCTAAAAAGCTGTGTTTATGTTTTTTCTGAATTATTAAATCCTGAAGAAGATTTACACTAAAAGAGAAAATTAACAATCATGATCTACAGTGCTCAATTTACTGTCCCTTCCCCCTTTTTATATCAGGCTTTTTATATCAGGCTTCAAAAGACCACCACAGATTACCTAATTTGAAATTCACATCTCTTATTACATGTATCTTACCTAAGATAAAAAGGTACTTGTTGCTTTAAAAAAACATTCAAAAGGATTGTGATAACATGATAGATTTAAAACTGGCAAAGTTTTCAAAGTACTAATCACAACAAACCAAATTCAATCCAATCAGTTCAATTATGTGCAATATATAAACAGCAAAGCATTTGGACTCAAAACCCCTGAGTTGGAGGATTAAAACACCTCTAAAAACATCCTCCTTCCAGACCCAAAGGAGTTTAAAGTATTCAAATGATACAACACACCTGGCTTCCAGCTACAGGCTCTGCTTCAATAAAAGAAAAATCTATGAAATCAATCAAATCAATTACACATAAAGCTATCACAGGATTGTGATTTCTAATGAAATTTGTAAATTATATGTGTGTATAACCTATCCAAATCTTTTTCTTAGAAGGATGGACATTTTAATTTGACCTCACTCTGACCATGGCCGTGGCACACTGACAACTAAATAGCATACATTCTGAAAATATATTTCAACATCAGTTGTAAGCAAAATGGTTTTTTTTTTTTTTTTGAGGATCGGAAGACATGTTAGAGAACACGTATTTTATAAATGAAATTATCAGTTTTAGTTGAATGCTAAAGGGAAAAAATGATTCATTATGGAGAAAAGTGAATTTAACTTTTAAAGAATACACTCATTCTGTTTCCCAGTACTAGTTTCAAACAATGATGTACACCAAATGCAGGGACTCAGCAGAACACTGATTTGATTAAAAAATACATTGACAGTAAACTACCATATGACCCAGCTATACCTCTCTTTGGCATATACCACAGGATCTGACAACCACTGCCACCGCTTTACTTGACTGGCATAACTCCTTACTACATTCTAAATTTCATCCCTATACCACAGACAGGTGTAACTACACCCCTCATCAAAGAAGCCTCTTTAAAGGAAATGGAAACTCACATTGGACACAGCACAGATGGTGCACAGGGAGCCCAGACATCACAACTCCTGTAAAGGAGGGTCAGGAAGATTGTAAGATCCAGAACCCTACTAGAAAGACAGCTGTGAACCAGTCTCTCCTAGAAGCGGCTGCACAAATAAAACCTAACAATGACAGTACCAATAAACATGCTAACATGGAAAAGGGAAATCTTCAAAGGACTGAAAAGAACTACAGGAAACAATGACTGCTGAAAGAGGTGAATTAGCCTCTCCCAGCAAGGAGTCTGATTGGGTAGCCAATACAAAGTGGTCACCCCGAAACCATATACACAACAAAACAAATTCAGCAGGTTTTATTTGTATATTTGTGCATGCATACACAGAGAGAGAGAGAGGGAGGGAGAGAGAGAGAGAGAGAGAGAGAGAGAACACAATATAATAATCAAAGAAAAAGAAGCTACCAATTTGAGAGTGAGGAAAGGACAGGAGAGGTTGGTGCGAAGAGACATAGGAGGGTCTAGAAAGAGAACAGGGAAGGGAGAAGTGGTATAATTACATTTTGATTTAAAATGTATAAAAATGAAGAAAAACATTATAGTGCTTATACTAACCTAGCCTAGTAAAGAGCTGTCAGTCTTTGTTGCATTTCCCTTTAGATTTCAATCCTAAAAGGTAATAACTATGTAAGTTTCATGAATAAAAACAGGATCTTTAAAGTTAGATTACCAAGGCAATTACTACATATCATTATAGAATGGTAATGCAGTACACATTCCGCAAATAAAGATCAAATTTACTTCAACTACACTAACCACCACTACCCTTTTTTTCATTTTTATTTTTATGTAGTCATAAAGTTTTTGGAATCATATGGCTTAATGCCATACTTACGCCACAGTCAGTCATCCCAAGGATATGGCAAACTGGTATCTTTCACCATCTTTGTCTAACAGTGCATCACTGGCCCCAGCAGGCAGCTCACCCAGACAATTTCTATAATGGATTCTGGCTCTCTCTGCACAGTAGGTGACAATCCTTGTCAAGTATCCAGTCTGTCTCATAACTGAATGATTAGAACCTGCTGCAGATGTCACATCTAAATACTTAAGTGGATTTTTATCATCAGTGTCACCGAAGACAGTATCACTAACAGCACTGTCCTAGAGAACATCTATTTCAGTACTGCCATGCTCTCTCCATCATAGCTGATAAGACACTGCTTTCCTAAAACACAGGTCAGCAAACTAGAACACAAGTAAAATACACACTGCTGCTAGTTCTTATACAGGTATAACCTAAAAGTGGGTTTTCTATTTTAAATAATTAGGGAAAGGTTAACTCATATTCTGGACATGTAAAAACAATTGGAATCAGATTTCAGTCTCCACAAATAATGCTTACTAAAAGACAGTCATGTTCCTTCACTACTTCTCTACAAATGCTTTCACAGAAACAGCACACTGGAGTATGAGCAAGAATGATTGCTACAGGAGCCCAAAATATTTACTATCTGGGTCCTTTAAAGAGAAGAATCTACCAACTCTTAGTCTAGAGAAGTTTGTGGTGTTGGCATTATGATATCATCGGTGTGTTGTTTTCAGAACTTCGGATGAATGACAATAATAAACCAACTATTTCCTTCTTATTTCCCAGCCACTCAATTAACAAGTATTTCCCTACAATGTAGACACTTCACTTCCTTTGCTCTTCTCCTTGGCTCAGCTTTGCATCAATGAAAGACTTAATAATGACCTTGGACGGGAATGAAGAGCTCAACTTTAAGTCTCCAATGCTGGCTTCTTCCATGTCCCAAGCTCTGTCGGTATTGCATTTCCACTCTGAACCAACTATAATGGAGGTCTCTAAATTTTCCAGAGGTGAACATGTATGACATTAGTGTGCATACTGATGGTCACTTCTTGGTCATGCTCTAACACCCACTCTGGCATGTATGTTTCTTTGGACACTTTACAACCTGAATAGTTCAACCTCTCCTAGCATCAACATCACATCTTCTAAATTATTTTTCTTTGAATCTTCAAACTTTTGGCCTAGAAGTTCAACCTTCACAAATGGCCTGCTCCTCTTGTTACTACAGCTAAGTTTATATAAACTCCAAATATAAGAATATAACAAAATCAAAATCTGTTGTCTGAGGCCACTTGTTCATTCCCGGCTGCCCAGACTCAAAATAACCACACAGAAACTGTATTATTTAAATCACTGTTTCTGTTTGTCCAATCACTTAAGTGTATTGCTAGCTAGCTCTTACATTTAGAATTAACACATTTCCATTATTTTATACTTTACCATGAGGTTTGTGGCCTACCAGCAAGGTTCCAGCTAGCAGCATGCATCTTTCCCCTCTGGTGGTTACATGCTGTCTCTTGACTTCTTCCTCCCAGCATTCAGTTTAGTCCTCCCACCCCCAACCCCCACTTAGCTCTATTCTGCCCTATCACAGGCCAAAGCAGTTACTTTATTCATTAACCAATAAAGGCAACACATAGACAGAAGTACTTCCCACACCATTTCCCCTTTTCTGTTTAAATAAAAAGAAAGGCTTTAACTTTAACATAGTAAGATTATATATAACAAAACAGGGATCAAGCAAGAATTACAGTTAAAATATTATCTACTTTACCTTTTATCATAACTAAGGAAAACTCTAATTATAACTATCTATTCTTCAACTCCATCAAAGACTCCAGAAAGACACAATACTACCTAGGCAAACAGAAAGTGCATTGCAAGCAACTTCCAAAACTCTAGAATTGACAGAGACATCTTGCTGTCTGTATCATTGGAGCATCCATCTTCAGCCTACAGGCCCATAGTACCCAGCAGACTTTTCCATGAAGCAGGAAATTTGAAAGACAGTTCCACCTATATTGGCAGTTTGTTAGTCACTTCTGTGTCCTGCAGGACTTCCTGGTTCACCAGCACAAATGGCTCTAACTTTTTTGGGATATCCACTACAGAGCATTTAAATGCAGTCTGTAAGCAGAGTGCTACAACTTGCACAATGGCAACATAGACCCACTGTGTGCCTAAAAAAATGGGGCATGGTTCTGTTCTTGTCTTTACAGGAAAATACACATCACCAAAAAGTCAAGAGACCCTGGACATTTAGATACATAAAGAGGAAAAAAGAAATATCCAGAAGGAGTCACCAAGCAAAAAGGAATATGACTTATGAGGACAGGTCATTTGCATATGTCACATGAGGCATATACAATTACTAGTACAGTCTGGTATCATTGACATTTAGTTTCTATTAAGATGTTCAAAATTTATTCATTCCTGTTTTTAAACCACAAGACCTAAGACAGAAAAAAAAGTCAAAAAGTTTCATTACTATAATAATAGTAATAATTTTATGCCCCCCCCCATCAGCAAAGACACCTGCTGACAAATAGATACATCACATTCTAAGAACTACTATCTTGTTTGTTTGTTTTCCAAGACAGGTTTTCCCTGTGTAGTTTTGGCTGTTCTGCAACTCACTCCATAGACCAGACTGGCCTTGATTCAGAGATCCACTTCCTCTGCCTCAGTGCTGGGCTCAAAGGCAAACACCACCACTGACCAGCTTGAGAACTACTACCTTAGACAAAAACAGAAAGGTATAAATGAGAAGGTAACATCCTAAAATCCATAGTAAATGTCCCTATACAATTAATGTACCAAGTGTCTGCACTGACATTTTGATTTTAACTCAAAATGCTCCTTCTTCAGCTCTCATTTATTTTGAAACTTAATTGTAATACAAGTAACAGCAAGCAGCATTAAGTCTGCATATGCAAACATTACCTCATTTAATCCTCTTATATCTCTCTCTATTCATTAGCTGTTAGACCATAGATGAAGAAATTTAGATTAGAGGCTGAGAAAGTTTTTTCAAGGTCACAATAACAGCTGCTGGTATACCTGAGATTCAGACAAAAAACAAGTACTATGCATATCTAATATTAAGTCTTGACAACTTATCTTTACAACAGATGAAAGCTTCTGGCTAGGGAAGCAAATCAGATCTAAAGAGCAAACTGGAGGTAATACATCTCAAGCCCTGAAACAGAGATTGCGAGACCAGGATCTCATGATTCCAGTAACCTTTAACACCTTGTAATATTAGGCCCTACCTCTTAAAGGTCCACAATCCCCTGCTAATAGCACCACTTTAGAAAGCAAGCCCTTTGCAGGGCATCTAAACCATAAAAACAGTATATTCTGCCTCGTTACACCACATATCAGTACATTATGTGTATATAAATAGAGTGATAATTACGTCTTTTATAATTTTATATTTTGGGTTATAAGCCTAGCCACTAATGACTTAGCCATTTCTCCTACCTTAAACAAGCAAACCTTTTGTAACTTTAAAGTCATCTGAACAAGATCTTTATTTAGAAAGGTTTTGAGTTACCCGTTTACCTCTATCATCAAATGGGAAACAATTTCCCCTTAGTGTTTAAACTAGATAGTGTATTAATTCACATTGCTAAAATACGATCATGAGTTAATGCATCAAATATTATTATTATTTTTTAACTACCACATGATTATTATTTTCAAACATGAGAAAACTGAAATTTAAACATGTTAAATATCTATCTTCCTCCCAAGGAAGAATTATACTGCTTATACTGTACAAAATCAAAACCAGTCTCAATTGACTCTTGAGTCCAAAATCTTTAGTCATACATCCAGACCTATTAAGGAAAGTTTCAGCCAGTGATGGTGGTGCATACCTTTAATCCCAGCACTTGAGAGGCAGAGGCAGGTAGATCTCCAAGTTCAAAGCCAGCCTGGTATAGGAGTGAGTTCCAGGACAGCCAAGGCTACATAAAGAACCCTTTTCAAAAAACAAAATAATAATAATAATAAAATAAATAACTAAATAAATGAAAAAGTCTCAGTGACTCACCAGTTACTCACAAAGTTGATACAGCTCTTGCTAATACCACAATCTACCCAAATCAATCAAGATATGACTCATCTTGCATCTCATAATGCAACAAATAAAGTATGTTCTCAGGTACTTCAAATAAAGGATCTATAGGTAATATTAAAGAATGAAATAAATTGGCTTATACAATGTCAGCACTCATTTATGTGAGTTTATGTTTTTTAAAAACAAAAGCTTAGAAGGTGATGTCATCACAGCTACAGGGGCCATCTAGAAATTACACAATAGCTTTCAAAACCAACAGTACTACAAACCTCAGTCAACTGCAAAGAAATCAGTTTTCTAAACCCCAATCAATCAGTAAAATTTCCATTTCAAGTTAGAACCTACAAAGGTCAGGAGTCCTGCCCTGAGGTCTGTTTCTATTTTTAGGATCTATACTACAAAGCAGTTGTTAAAGAAACAGAGAGGGAAAGAATTAAAGAGTTATCCAGTTCAATACACTTGTTGAAATCCAACTTTTAAGAAGTATAAGCATCATATTCTCAGAGTCCACACACGTTGGTGAGGAAGCTGACCAAATGAAAGGCCCTGAATACCACTAACAGAAGGCAGTAGAGAACAGAGATGAGTAATTCCTCATGACACAGAACACCATTCCAAAGCTTGGGAACGAGAGGTTTAAAATCTATAGATCAACATTACTTCTTCCCATCAATGACTCCTAGTGTGACCAAGAAGAATCACAATTCTGTAATGTCAAAGCAAATGACAAACGTAAAGGAGGGGGCGGTGAAGACTGAGGTCATATCTCTTAACATGCATCATTTACAGTAAGAGTTCTCCCATTTATCTGAATTAATTTTACATACTTCATTTCATTCAGATAATTGAAGTTTTCCTTTAGAGTTGTAAAATGTTTACCTCAACATAATCAGTAAATTGTCCACTTAAAGATACCACTACAAAAATTACCATCTTTCCCTTCTACACATACACATGTGCTCCACTATCATTAAATGTATGAGATTTGGGCTTTTGTGGGAAATTTAGTTCAAATGTCCTCTTTAAAAAATTAGTACAAGAAACCCTCCAAGAAAAGTTATGGTCATTACCTTTTTAATACAGAGTGTGTGCACTGCTTGTTAAAGGCATGGTAATTTGGGAGTTCAATATATGACTGCTGTTCTAAAACCAAATTAAAGGTTTACACTACTAAAGAGTTTGATGACTTCCCTCAATACAATAACTACAATTGTATGGAGAACAAAATCAAAGAGGTCCCTCTTTTTATAGGCAGTAATTTCAGGGCCTTGTAATGAGAATTTACTCTTTAGTATATAATTACTAATGAACAAAAGTGGGGTCATTAAACTCACTTCTTTATAGTGCCATAAAATTTCTATGTGTAAGAAATATAAAATCATATATAATATTCATCAAACTCAAAACACACTGAAATGTGCAATGCCTTACAATTCAACAGAGTGAAATTTTTGTTCCTGAAGTAAATAAGTCTATAAGATGACTGAAGTCATTTTTCATATGGATATTTATAATTTAAAATATAAAACTTCACAAGTACTAATGTTGGCAATAAAATGTCTAAACTTCTTAAATGAATTCTGAATTTTCTATGGACACTGTCCCTCCCCACACTAATACAGAACTTACTATTAGAATGGCTGCGTATTTAACCAATGTTAATAACTTGCTATAAGAGATCCAGTCTCAGTCTTGAGGTATACACAGTCTGAAAGGCAGGGAAGAACTACACTACAGAAATGTATAGTGAACACCTTATCAAAAGAAAGCTCAGAATGGAGAGAGCAGAAAGCCAGAAAGGCAGACACTTGAAAATAGCCACCATTCAAAATGGATGAAAATAATCCATGACTCCACTAACACAGTAGAGAACCTGACTAAAGGCTAGCCAGGAGTGGGTTCTAAGTCATGACTGGAAAGATCCTTAATGTCCTTGAGTTTCTGATGCATATAAAAAAAAAAAATCTGAAAAGTGTTACGAATAGTGACAGTGAAAGAATCCACATTTCAGTGTTAATGGACAGCACAGTATGAATCAAAAAGATGGTATCACACACAGTATCCTGGCTCTTCAAGATCTTTACTGTCTACAGATGAAAACAGGCCTCAGTTTCCTATATAGAAGAGGACATAAAGAAGGAAGGAAGCTGGTCAACCTGCTCCTGGTGCCCAAGCAAAGAGAATGTTCTAGTTCCTCAGGAGATCTAGAAGGAAGAACAGAGGGAGGAAGAGAGGGAGGAGAAAGAGAGGGAGGAGGAAGGGAAGAAGTCCTGATTACTTTTTTGACAAAAAAACTTATCATTTATTCAAAAGCTTAAATATAATGGCACAAGAAGGAGAAACCTATATATTCTTACTAATTCTTATCTCATTTTATATTCTAAGTCCCTCTAAGCTATACTGAAATCCTCTGTACATTTCTTACATACTTTGAGATGTTTATGTCATATGTTTGTAAAGCTCATAATAAGCACTGTGTTTAAAATTAAACTCCCATGCATAGAGAGTACATGCCAAGGGTATGTATAGCATAGTACCCACTTCTGGGAAGAATGGATGGTCAGCATAAGACTCTGGATCCTACCCAAAGAGATTTTTCAGGACAATGGGATGGGGAGTATATTTACCTATTCATCAGTGTAAAAGGGACTAACCTTTGAAAGTGGGTAGCCCCTGACTGAGGCTGACTTAAGAACCAGTATAGATGGATGCAAGATGACTGTTTCATATGATTAAGTACCACCCTACTCTACTATAAATTTGCTTTTGATAACACTATCAGTGGGGAGGGGGAATGAATGAAGTTCAAAAATAGGGTCTCTGTACAGGTTATCATACAGAACTTCACCTGTTCAAACAGTAATCACTCTATGGAACTGAACTGGCTATGTATTTGTTGGCCCAAAATCTATTAGTTTTTCAATGGAAAAAGTGACTGTACTTTGCAAAAGAAATCTTGAAATATTTCCTATTTTGTTTTGCTTTCATGCACAAACACTAGTGTGATCTACTAAAGAAAAGGCAAAGAATAAGCATAAAAAGAGAAAATCCATTGTGTTTTACTAATTACCACCAACATAAAGAACATTGGATCATTTAAAATATCACTCCAGGACAGCCTGACAAAGTAGTCCACACTCCCAAATCATGTTATTTATGCAATCTACGGGCTGAAGAATACATCCTTATAAAGTGAAACCAACACTTTAAAAGATGCCCTATGGTAACAATTAAGAGGTGGCTGAATTCACGGTTATCAAACTTCGCTCCAGTAGAAATTTCACATTACTCTTGTGCAACAGAGGTATATTCTAGCACAACATTTATATTACTGCACTCTGAAGTTTTTCAGTGACAGCATTAAAGAACAATATGATACTTCCCCCAATTTTTCTAATGTTTTCTAATACCTTTATATTCTCTTTCAGTACTCGCTCAACACAAAGAAGAAAACTAGTAATTTCAAGTTGACTAAAATCATAATTTGGGACTTCCAGGCACTCATCTATCAAGACAAAGCATTTACAGAGTATCCACTGTACTTGACACTAGTCATACAGATTAAAAACATGTGGCCATCTTCCAAAAAGCACCTACCAAGACAAGACACAGAAGCACCAAACACCGTGCTGTCCAAGATGTAAAAATCCTACCCCATCCCAATTTAGGCTCATGTTTTTTTTAATGTAATAGTGAAGATAATGTAGATTACTATTTAAGCACCGGATCTCTCTTTCTGCCGAATATCAAAGTCATACAGACCTTAACCCCAAACCTCTTGCTAAACTAATCCTCTGGGAGCCACAGACTACCTGATCCAAGACTATGAATGAAAGGTGAGCTGGCTCATGGGTTAAGAACAGAGGACCCAACTTCAGTTCCCAACATCCACACAACTCCAGCTCCAGGGGATCTTACACCTCTGGCTTCTACAGATACATAGACAAACACACATATTTTTTTTTAAAAAATTAAAATAAAATGCTTTTATGAACAATATGACTAATAGAATCCTACGTAGAAAGTAGAGAAGTGAGGAAAAGGAGTTCAAGGCCAGCCTCAGCTACACAGTAAATTCCAGACCACAGCCTAGGTGAGATCCTTTCTCAAGAGAAAAGATGAATCTGAGTAACCTTAAACTGAAAGATAAGAACTAGCTGGGCGGTGGTGGTGCACGCCTTTAATCCCAGCACTTGGGAGGCAGAGGCAGGCGGATCTCTGTAGGTTCAAGGCCAGCCTGAGCTATAAGTGCTAGTTCCAGGACAGGCTCCAAAGCTACTGAGAAACCCAGTCTTGAAAAAGAACAAAACAAACAACAAAATAAAATTAAAACAAAATTATTAAATTCAAATTTTTAAACTAAAGTAGAAATGTTTTCAACAAGTAAATTCAGTATAGTTTGCTAAATTCAAATAAATTTGCATCATCTGTAGCTAATGAATCAAAATTAAAAGTCATTCTCATATGAACAATAAGGTTTTTTTAAAAAAAAAATTTTATAGTGATTACTTGGTAATTCTTTTCTTTCCTTTTTTTTTTTTTTTTTTTTTTTTTTTTTTTTTGGTTTTTTGAGAGAGGGTTTCTCTAGGTATCTTTGGAGCCTGTCCTGGCACTAGCTCTGTAGACCAGGCTGGCCTTGAACTAACAGATCTCCACCGTGAGATTAAAGGCATGAGCCACCACTGCCAGGCTTACTTGGCAATTCTTTTTTTTTTAATTAATTTATTTATTTATTAAGGATTTCTGCCTTCTCCCTGCCACCGCCTCCCATTTCCCTCCCCCTCCCCCATCAAGTCCCTCTCCCTCATCAGCTCAGCTCCAAGAGCAATCAGGGTTCCCTGCCCTGTAGGAAGTTCAAGGACCACCCACCTCCATCCAGGTTTAGTAAGGTGAGCATCCAAACTGCCTAGGCTCCCCCAAAGCTTGGCCTTAAGACAACATAATGAAGAAGAAAGGGACCAGAGCTCAGAAGCTCACTTTTCGTTGCTTAACAGGCTGGGGCGGAGTGGGTAACAGGCCAAAACAAGACCAAGTTTGGGACAACATGGCCCATCAGTTAAGTTTCATCTAGCTAAAGGCTTAACAAAGACAACAGCTCTATTCAGTTCCTTCTACACTTCATGAAAACAAAACGTAAAATAGTGAAGCTGGATTACACTGCTAAGGTCCATCACAAACTGAAAAGATAATCACAAACTGTATTTCTAAGGTAAACATGTCGCCACGGCTGGAGAACAAGAGTTTAGAAGGCATGGATGCTAGAAAGTGTAGCATGAGCTCAGGTATTACCTACTAATGGTTTTCAAGTTTGTCGAGGTATCCTGATTCAAAATGTGTTCCTCCAAGCCTAATATTAAACTGTTTCATTAAAGACAGAACAAGGCCCTAAGGACAACAGTGTCTAATTCTCCTCAGCTTCAGCAGTGGATATTCCACATCCAGACCTGGGATGCACTAAT
Source organism: Microtus oregoni (assembly GCF_018167655.1). Classification (NCBI taxonomy): domain Eukaryota; kingdom Metazoa; phylum Chordata; class Mammalia; order Rodentia; family Cricetidae; genus Microtus; species Microtus oregoni. The sequence continues at coordinate 2,570,954 of NW_024543096.1, forward strand.
TAAAATTCAATATCGCACTTGGGCATGTGGGTTCCACCATGAAATTCCTGTCATGGTTAAACAGGTTAATAGAACCCAATACAATAGCTCTAGTAAATTATACTGCTCTTCCCCCCTCCCCCCCCCCCCAGCAGCTCCTTTATCTGACCACTACACCGTAACCTTTAAAATCTATTTAAGGGGTAATAGCAACTATGTCAGGCAAGCTGGGGCACAGGAAGGCTGAGGATAGCAATCCACCGCGTGTGGGAAGAGCACCTCCAACTCACGTTTTCCATTTTCAAATTGTGATACACGTGGAAGAAGTTAAAAAAAAAAAAAACCAAACACGTAAACCCTTCTCTTTGAACTTCCCATGACAGGGCCTCAAAGGACGAACTTAAGAATGCTTCTCTCAAGGCTCATCTAATACTGCATAGTTCTGAGAAGACTAAAAAAGTTGCACTTGCCCCGTGGAGTGAAAGTGGGGGTGCGGGTGCTGCCTACCGAGAGACCAAGGGTTAAACTAATGCATTATTGCAACTTTGCTGGTGTTCAGTTAGTTGTAAAGACTTAATTCACTCTGGGAACGCAGTCTCGCCCGAGGACGCGGGGACTGGCGGGACGTGACGGGAACGTCAAGCCCGTGCCGAATCCCCGAGTGGGGGGAAACAGCGAGGTGTGGGGTCTCGGCGGCCCGGGGTGGGAACGCGGATCCCGATCAGGAGAGCGCAGACCGGGACCGAGCCGCACGAGAGCCGGGACGGGGCGGCCTGGGGTCGGCAGGGCCTGTGCCGATCCCAGCTTCCGCACTCCGGGAAGAGTCGCTCGGGGCCACACCGCGGCCCCGAAGACGCAGGACGGCGCGCGTGCGCCCGGGAAGCGCGGCCCCGGCTCCGCCCTCCTCACCCCCCCCCCTTCTCGCGGCCGCCGCCCCACTGGGAACTCGGAGCCGCGCGGCCCCGCGAGGCGGGCGCCGGGAGGGAGGGGCCGCGCTCCCCGCCTCCCGCGGCCAGCGCTGCTCCCAGCCAAGGCGACTCACCTCCTCCTCCTCCTCTTCGGCTCCCTCCAGGCCACCGGCAGCCCAGCTGGCGACGCGCTGACGCCGAGCCCCTCCCCCGCGGCCGCCACCGAGGCCGCCCGCCCCTCCCCGCCGCAGCCGCAGCGGCCTTGGGGCGCAGCAGGCGGCAGCCCCGCCCTCGCCCCGCCCACAGGCCCGAGGCTCCGCCCCCGGGTTGCCAGCTCCACGCGGAGTCCCTGAGTCAGAGGCCGCGCCGGGCGAGCGAGCAAAGTCGCCGCCGCTTCCCCGAGCCTCCTCACACCTGCTCTCCGCCCGCCCGCCCGCCGGCCCCTCGCACGCTTTCCAGTCACGCCAGCGCCCCCGCCGCCCCTTCGGCTTTTCCATACTCTCTCACACCTCTCGGCGCCGCCTCCGCTCGCGCTGCGGCCTTCTTTTCCTACTGAGGGTGCGGGCTCCCCCGGCCGCGTTCTCAGGCAGGTGTCGAGCCCTTACCTGTAGTCCCTGTACTTCCGGGTGGGCCGGAGGCTCGGGGGAGCCGGTGTGTCCAGTGCACACCCTCCTGCTTGTATTGGTCAGCGCGGCCCGCTTTTCCCTCCCTTGGGAATCCTGGAAGATCTCTGCTAGCCAATGCTGGCTTTTCCTATACTTAAGGTGTATGCAGCCCTTCGGTTGTCGACACTACACCTCCTACCTCAGATGGGGCTTGGCTATTGATAATGACATATTCGCGGTCCTACTAAAAGTCAGAATGAGCAGAAGAAACTCTTAAGGGCCTCTATAAAATGAGGAATTTGTCTCCTGTACGTTTCTACTAATCTGGGTTAACAATTTCGTATTTGGGATCACGCTGTGGCTGCAATTACTCAGGCAAAGGCCAAACATGCAATGGTAGGTATATGCTTTTATCTGGTAATATCATTTTTAAAACTACAACTTGGCCTAGACTGTAATGCAGAAATGCATTGAAGCATACCAAAATAACAGAAACCGATTAGGCCTTTGGAGATGCATCCACAAGTGCTTTAAGTTATGTGAGTAAACATTACTATCCTTAAATTGAACAGTGAAAACTATCTCCTGTTCTAAACAAAGCCCACACTCTATGTGGACCTCCCAAGCTTAAAACCATTGTTGACTTGAACACCAGTATCACAGGCATTTAAAAAGCCTAATAAACCCTCTGTCCATCCACTTTTACACAAATTGAGAAACAGAAAACTGAATGCAGAAAGCTGAAAATGAGAATTCCAAACTGCAAATGAATCTTGTAAATCCTATTCCACAAAATAAAATATTGAGGGGGGAAAAAAACAAAGCCTAGGGGCTACCAGTTCATCAATCTGAAAGATGAGTCCTCTAATTTTATAAATGAATCATCTAGTCCTTAAGATCACCTGGAGTCTAATATTTTTCATTTATCTCATTTAGATCTGAAGTCCGGAGGAGGTAAGTTGCCAAACCAATACACCCAGCTTGATTGGAACAAAGTCCGGATTCCTACTAGGACCTGTCTCACACACTTGCCAGCACAGGATTTAGAATTGCAACTCCAAAGCTGTTCAACGTCAGAATTCTCTGACACCCCAGAATTCTCTGCCTCAATATATATGATCTGTGTATTTGAGCTTAGCTATTGATGTCAGAAGTCATTTCACCCTGATATGTTCAAGGATTTCTCTTGTGTAACCTGCATCTCTCAGTCGGGAATCATCTGCATGATCTCAGTCACTTCTGGCCCTGGCTCTGGAACTCTGATCCAACCAAATACATTCATCCTCAGAGGTGCCAAAGGCTGTGCCTGGTTAAAAGAGTTATGAAATCTCTGTTGTCAAGAAAATTACATTATTGGTGAGGTAAAATATGAGGCATGAAATGATAATTCAACACTAATAATCAAGTTCTCAACAGTAATTTCCAAATGTTAAGTGGGAAAATGGTGCACATAAATTAAGAAAAGACTTCTTAAAGGCCACAACAACAAAGAGGAGATGCATCACTTAGAGCACTGTCTATAGGAAAGAAGTAAAGCAAAATGCTTGGACAAAAGCTCTAAGAAGAAAACAGATATGCCAAGAATAAGCGAAAGTAAGATCAGGGAAGTAAAACAGGAAATCTGAGAAACAAGAACAAGCTAGGTCCAAATGCAGGATAGACCCATTGGTAGAGGACCTAGATTTCAACCTGAGACAGAGTCGAGTAGGAAATCATTGAAGATGGACTGACTGGGCAGAAGAAAAGGAAAGTGGGAAAAGAGGTGGCAAAAATCAGAAGCCATAGCTTTGTTAGGTATATTGGACACCAGTGTAACTTAGAAAGTCTTGGTTTTAGTGAGTATATATAGGAAGCAATGAAAAGCAAGAAGTCCAAGGTGATTTTATAACTGGGGCAAGAGTCAGTTAGTGCCACATCTGCCCCAGGTCCTTAATGCTCACAGGAGCAGCCTGCAAACTGCTGGATAAGGAAGCAAAATATATTGCCAAGGGAGAGCCGCCACATCATATTCTCATTCCACAAAACTGTAGTTTGATACTCAAATAGAATTAGACGATAAAGAGCCCTTAACCCAGGCCCCAACCATGGACACTAGTCTGATATTTTTATGCTCAGCTTATTTTTATTTCTGTTTAAGCCATATTGATGTAAATGTTCTTTATGGTTAAGTATATGTTACAGTATGGAATAAATAAATAATAAGTGGTTATTAAATATACAGAAAATATTACTAGACGAGAAGAATATAGAAATGCCTCTACCTTTCAGTAGCTTATAATCTACTTGGAGAAAAAGAGGTCAATACACCTAGTGTGGGATATAATCCATGGACAGGGAGAGCAACATTGCACACAGCAAAATGAAGTAATATATAAATGGTTAGGGATATAGCTGAATAGCCTGGAAATGATATGGTCATTAGTCACCGTTCAACAAATTTTAGTGAACTTTGCACAGTGTTTTAGATACTAAAGACAAAGCAATAAAACAAACAGTTCCTGTTCTCACAGAGACCCAAAGGAGTCATGTTTCATGTGTTGAAAACTATATGAAAAGCCAAGGACATCTAGAATGTAAGAAACTGGGGAAAGAGTGAAGGAATGAAGCAAGGGAGATAAGAAAGCCTTGTGAATAGGCGGGATTTTGAGGTCAAGTGAAAGTAAGGACATTGGGAGATTAGTCCCTCTGGCATTCTGAATTGGAAGGAGAGATGGGAACCTGGAGAAACAGATGCAAGCCTGCATGATAATACAGGCAGGAGATAAGTAGACAAGGTTGCTGACAAGGTTAGCAAAGAAGATGGAAATGCCAAGACCAAATAGTGGGTAGGTGGTGTTAGTCGTAGCAAATCTATAGCATCACACGCAGCAGAAAGGTCGAAGAGATAAACATTACGAAAAGGCCAATCTGGTTAGCAACAAAGATGTCATGTGTGACGTCAAAAGGAACTGTCTCTGAAGAGTCAGAAGTGGAATGGAGGCAATGAATGCTGACTGAAATAACTATGTGCAAAACATGCGTGTATTTTATTTACCTTTAAAGCTATTGTATTCATAGACACTATTAAATTTTTTTGTTTTTGTTTTCTTTGAGATAGGGTTTCTCTGTGGTTTTGGAGCCTGTCCTGGAACTAGCTCTTGTAGACCAGGCTGGCCTCCAACTCACAGAGATCCACCTGCCCCTGCCTCCCAAGTGCTGGGATTAAAGGCATGCGCCACCATCGCCTGGCCCGACACTATTAAATTTTTACTTCCATGTTAAGTTTTCTTTAATACGTTTTCCTTCCTGTGTCTAATTTTTATCTCCATGTTAAAGGAAAATGAATATCTTCAAAATGCATCTGATTTACTTTTATGGACCAAAACTCAGCCACATGAATGATACCCAGAAGGTTCACTCTCCTCTTGCAATACAGCAATAACCTAACAGCTTCGTTACCTGTTATGCCTCAGCCAGGCAGCCAGTAAGTATGATGGCCTTGAACACACACACACTGTCACTGAACCCCAGGTTTTCACTAGGGGACAAGAGAAATCTCAAATTGGAGGTGAAGAGGAGGAAGGCAAGCCTTTCTACAGAGGAGAAACAAAGGCGTCCTGTGGAGTGTGCAGGAACTGCTACCATGACCTCGAGTGGTACTTTTGCCATCTGGAAGAAGACAGCTCAGTCGAACCAGATGCTCTTTTTGTTTATCACACTGCAAGACAATTAAGGAGTAGTTCTTCTTCCCTGGAAATAGATTAGAAAATCTGGCAGACAAAGTAGAGGGCGAAACCTGAAGCCATCCATTTGAAGTGATGTAGCCTTGAGCTTCCAAGGAGAAGCAAACCAGACTTTGGCCAAATTTGTGTCCATGCATGTATGTGCATGCCTTCTCCTGATTGTATTATGTTGTTGAGTAGGGTATGTTAATTTGTTAGGTGTTATTGAAAGATGGAATGCTATTATCACTCTATCTTAGTTGGAATATACTTCATGTGGGGGTCTGCTGGGAGCACCTAATCTCTTGTGGTGATTTGGAAAGCTGCATTAAATTCATTGAAGGAAAAATATGTGAAAATTATTCTAAAAATAACCATGAAATTTACTATGTTTAATTTGCTGTTTTAAAAGCTCTTCAAGTCAGTAGTGACCACAGATTCCTAGCATTAATGAACAATTATCATATTGCTGAAATTGACACCATATTTAGCCGTAGAAAGGCCAAAAATACAGTAGGGTAAAAAGCATGAAATATATTCTTCGTTGATGAAATATCTTTAGTTGGGATTTAGCTGTTCCACACTGTGGTACACAGGAATGGGCTTATCACTGTTATCTTCTGGCCTAGAGTTAGAAGTATTTCATACTGTGATTCATGTACCTTTTACCAAGGATAAATGTCATGTTTTTCATGAAAAAAACAAAGAAGGCTTACATAGTCCCACCTCATGCCTAGCCTTTCTAGCAATTATCTGCTGCTTGGAATCAGAATCAGCCAACTAAGTTCAGATGGGGGGTAAATGTTTGATCTGCAGGAGTGTGATTTGGAAGACTGTACATAGAAGGTATGGCTATGCACATACAGAGAACATATTGATCTCATTTGACTGCCAGTGATTTAATTAATGTTTCTCAAGCACTTTGAACATGAAAAGCACTATCTGAAAGCTGAGAGCTATTAGACATAATCATTTTTTCCTAGAATTAACGTACCAATGTGATACTCCTATGGTATCTTTAAGAGACAGGCTCTATTTTAATAAACTCTTTGGACCATGTTTTGGGAAACTCTCATTAAAGCTTCAAGACATTAGTCTCTGAGAGTCAAGCTTCAAGCTGGTTGGGTATCAGTAGATTCTGAAGCGATTATGCTAAATCAGCAATGGTGACAGCTTGGTGAAGTATACACAACCATTTATTCAGAGGATGCTAACAAGGGCAAGCTTAAAATAAGAACACACACCACAACCTGATTTTCAAGTTTTTGTGCCTAAAATTATCCATATTATCATCTAGGTTTTTCCCCCTTCTAACTTTTTTCTCTCTAAGAAAGTAACTACTGATGAGCTTGATACCTTGGTAATAATCTAAAAAGAAGGGAAAAGTGGGAGCTTTCTTTTAAGGCTTTGACACCTAAACATGACCTCTTCTGTTATTACTTTTTCCTCAAGTCAAGTATAAGAACCACTGGCAAAAGATGAAGAAATTGCCGGGCGGTGGTGGCGCACGCCTTTAATCCCAGCACTCGGGAGGCAGAGGCAGGCGGATCTCTGTGAGTTCGAGGCCAGCCTGGTCTACACGAGCTAGTTCCAGGACAGGAACCAAAAAGCTACGAAGAAACCCTGTCTCGAAAAATCAAAAAAAAAAAAAAAAAAAAAAAAAAAAAAAGATGAAGAAATTTTGAGCTGAGAGAGAAATCATTTGGAAGAAGAACTTTGTCTGACACATAAGCAGTTCTAGCAGTGTTCTATGCATGCCTGCAAAGGAATGGCAGGATATTTGTTCAACTTTCCAGTACCATGGGACAGAATGTACTTGCCTATAGATTAGAAAGGGAGACTAAAAAAAGATACAGACCTTTACCAAAATTAAGGATGTATAGAAACCCACTACTTTGTGAGATAATTTAAAATACAGAATTTAAACACAGGTGCCCCATATGGGTACATAGTGTACTTCCCACAGAAGACATGAGTTAGTAAAAGAAAATCTCAGAGCTAGGCGATGAATAGATTACTGTGAGTTATTGTTCTGGGAGACACCAGAGGCCCCCAAACACCATCGGCTATTACTCTTGCTTGATTACCCACCACAACTAGTTGCCAAGACCCTATGGCTGAAGAGACAGCACATTTTGGTGACAGGGCATAGAGGAGTCAAGCTGCAAATGACCTGAGCAGTTCCTCTCTTCTGGCTGGCTTTCATGGTGCTAGAAGAGCCTTTGCAGGCTGCTAGAGGAGAAAGGTAACCCACCAACTAACTGAATGCTACAACACCACCCTGCCAGACAAGATGTGTCCACTGTCGTAATAGAAGCAAGAGGGTAATGGTTGCAATGAATTGCTTTCTGTTTAGACTTGAGGCCTGCTCTACAAGAAGGAATTCATACCTGATAATATAAACCTGCTCATAAGCTCTATTGCTCATAACTCCTGTTGTTTTGCCACATAGATATGTTGTCAAATTCCCTTATAAATATTTATGTTTGGACACATAAATTAATATTGTTCTCAATTCTGACCACAGGAGCTTCTTTCTTTAGTAGTCACAGTTAAATACTGAGACTTGTAACTGGTCAAAGGGCTAAAAATAAGTGACTATTGAGTGTTCAGTATTAAAGAGAACATCTTTATCAACCTGCCTGAGGCTTAGGGATCATTGCAGAGAGGAGGTGGGAAGAGTGCCTGCTGTAGGGTCTTTCTGAATACGACATGGATGCTGTCCTTATGAACTTACAAGTGTCACCTGCACAAGGCCTGGACACCATCTAGCTGGCCCACCAGGCAGTGCTAACCAGTCTTCATTGATTACACACACATAGAAAGGAGAAGACGCTAAGGTATAAGGGTGCCTTGTTAGGAGTATTTAGGGGGAATAGAAGGGGGAAGGAGGGCAGGGGTGGGTGTGATCGAGATATACTGTACATATGTCTCAAATTGACAAAGAATGAATAAAAGGTGCCTTAAAAATAGCTGACTTTCCTTTGGGACCCTCAGTGAGGTATAGCCTCCAAAACCCCTGACTTGTTTTTGAATTTTACCTTCTTCTCATTTATTTTCCACTCACCTAAACAGAACTTTTGCTTGCATATCAATGTAGAAGTTTCTTCTACGTGTATGATACAACATGAATATTCTGAATAAAGCACCCATTCCTACAAGACTGATTTTGTTTACTCAATATCTTAAATTTAATCTTGGAGAATTTCATACATGTATACAGTAAATTCAGCTATGTTCATCTTCACTCCCTCCCTCCCTCTAAATCCTCCTGGATCCTCTCGTGTCTCTTTCAACATCATTTCATTGTTTTATATAACCTACTGGATCCAATTAGTGCTACCTGTATAAAAATTGTGCAGAAACATCCACTAGAACTTGGCCCACTTAACAGGGATTACACCCCTATAGAGAACTGGCTCTCCCCCCCCCCCCCCCCCCCCCGACAGCCATTAACTGTCAAGAGAACCTCAACTAGGGGCGGGGCTCAGGTGCCTCTTCCCCATTTGTGCTGAATGTTCACTGTCTTAACCTGTGCAGATCTTATGCCGACAGCACACAGCCACTGTGAGTTCATAACCTCAATGATCCTGTCACTGCCAAAAGACGCTGAGCTTCAGTCCTCCTCAACCTCTGTCTTTCACAATTTTCCTCTTTCCTTTCATTCTTAGCACAAATCTTACTGGTAGCAAGCAGATGTGGCAGGGAAGGTAGTGTCCATCAAACATACTTAGAAAGGGACGTCGAGGGGACGTCGAGAGAATTGAACTACTAGGTTTGTAAGGTCCTAGGTGGATAAGAGCACTTTTTAACCATGCCTTTCTAGCTCCAGAAGCCCAATTATCCAAGAAAGGAACTCTAGATCTCTAGGAGGTTTCCCAGAGAACAATTAGATCCACAAGAGACTTCTTAGGAGTAAGATTTTAGACCTGAGCAGTCTGGCAGCATTAGCTACATAGTGGCGTATACTCAAAAAAAAAAAAAATCAGCAACTTAGATCTATCCTCTCTCACAATGGAAACACTTTGTAACATCTTCTTTCTGCTTTCAGACCGGGTCTCACTGTGTAGGTTCAGCTGCCCTGGAACAGGCTATGTAGACCAGGCTGGCCTCCAGTTCAGAGACATCCACTAGCAAATCCTTAGGAGGTGAGTATTGGGATTAAAAGGGTGTACTCTCATGCTTGGTGAAACACACCAATAAAAACAGTTTGCAGTATTGAAGTTCAAGCAGAAGGCAAAGTGATAATGGAATAAGCAATACGCCCTTTATTAGGTATGAATAGATTTTAAAAATTGCATTATATATTGTATGCTAGAAAACTTGCTTTTTGATTGTATCTTTTGGTGTAGGATATAGTATACATTCCACCACCCTACCTTCCCCACTTAAAGAATTAGTGAGATTTTCTGGGCATGGTGGAACATGCCTTTAATGACAGCATTTGAGAGGCAGAGACAGGCAGATCACTGAATTCGAGGCCAACCTGGTCTACGTCCATACAGAGTTCCAGGACAGCCTGAGCTGCACAGTGAGATTCTATCTAGAAAACAAATAAACAAGTGAAACAACAGCAAAAACGAAACAAAAAGAATTAGTGAACTCTAAAGTCTGCCCCACTGGAGTCAGGGGTCGTTTGTCTTTGCTGTGCCTGGATCTTTTTTATTCCACCATGAAGCATTAACAAACAACCTTCCGTTTTCTCAGATGGCCGCGGTCCCCAAATCAAGTACCAGTCAGAAGCAGTATGACATCTGATTTGCGTTGGCTGCACTCCTTAGGTGCTTAGGTAAAGCAGCTTCTATGGTATTCCCCACTTCTCTTCCTGCCTTGTGCAGGGCTAAAGGCGAGGGGTTCCCCACAGTGTGTGTTTAAAGCTTAGCCCCCACACACCTGGGCCTGCTACCTAGATGGGAAGGATGAATCACACAGCAGCTTTGGTGGAAGAAATGTGTGATGTGCTGCAAAAGCTCACAGAGGCTGAACCCTTGGCAGAAGCCTCTGCTGCATATTATTAGAGATTTGCTGCTCTACCCTGAAGTATTCTCTCGATAGCCAGAGGCCAGCTTTTCCTACTGAAGCAGTTTGAAAGTTACATATGTACATGAGGCAAGGGCAGGGAAAAATGTCCCTATCATGGGTTCCCAAGCACTGTAGACTCCTTTACCACTAACTATGCCTTTAATAACCAGTTTTGTAGCTGATTCCAATTTCTTTTGAAATGGGAGGAAATAAAACATGAGCTAGCTTTTCCAGTTTGCTTTTCTCATAAGTAGAGTAGTTAATAACGTTTCTTATTTTAACCCATTACTTTTCCCTGAATTCACACACTAAAAAGGAAACAAAATTGTGTAATGTTTTCTTTATCCTGTTCCTTTTTTTTTTTTCAAACAATCACTGAAAATAAAAATCCACAAATACTTCTGGGATTAAATGGAAGGGACACATGAAAGGGACACATTGAAATACCTTTTTATTTCTGCTCAGTATAATTTGCCCCGTTTTGAAGTTGGGGCCTGTTGCTTTGGTTCCTATAGAAAGAAGTTACAATGTAAGAAAACATTACAAAAGTAAAGCTGATCTGGATGCTATCAGTGTTGCCTCTGTTCTGTTAGCAGAATGTTCTAGAAAGGTTGATCTGTGTCACCTGTCATCAGAACTGTTTGAGATCCTATTGCTTTTGAAGTTAACTTCTTGAAACTATTTAGCAGCCTTAACCAACCAAGTTGCATTCCCTTCTGAATAGTTAGTACCTGCATTTGTCTCCGCATATTGAAATAGTAAGACCATGTCAAATAGTTGAATCAAATGACCCCATAAGTAACATTATGTTATAAAGGGCGTTGCTATAAACTCAAGTATTGGTATTCTTGGGCGGTGTCAGCCAGAACATTTTTGTCCAGACTGCCAATAGATGATTTTGTAATTTGAAGAATCACTCTAAAATGAAAGTCTGTGGTTGATGAGGCAGAACCAGCTATGCTTAAAAGGAAAATTCTTATTAGTCCAAAATATTGGAAGACAAACAAAATCAGCTTTTACAGGAAGATTGACCAAATTGTTTATTATCATAACAAACACCAGCAAAACAGAAATCAAAAGTATGGACTGTATCATAGACAATATTAGCCATACCCAAGCAAGAGACTAAGATATCAAAGTCTAATTCATGTACAATTGTTCACAGAAATATTCTAATAGTCTGGATGGTAACTCATTTTGTTTTTCAGGATTGACTACTATTAGAAAGTAGAAAAATTAAAAATAAGATGGAATTTTACCAAGGTAACTTTGGTTTTAAAAATATTCTAATATCAAAGGTAAAAGGCAAAACTATTAATGACATGTAATCAAGTACTTTTACACCTTTAGGCTTGAATATTTGAAAAGAATGCTGCTTTTCCAAGGGTACTTAGTAGGACATATTTGAGAACATATCATTTTAGCAGTTACAAAGATTAAGCACAAAAACCAAGTTACATAGGGGGCTGGAGAGATAACTAAGCAGTTATGAGCACTTACTGTTCAGTTTCAGGAGCTGGGTTCAGTTTCCAGCACCTGCATAGCAGCTTGCCATCCATAGCTCCATTTCCAGAGAATTCGATGCCTCCTCTTTTACCCTAAACAGAGATGCATAAGAACATTTACTCAGTGGTGTTTACATGTATACCAACAATAATTATAGGGAAAAAAGATCATGAACTTGAGAGCTGGAATATGTGCAAACTTAGAGGAGAGGAAAGAAGGAGGCATGACAATGATGTACTCAGATATAAAATTCTCTATTAAACACAAATTGTTACTATTACCAGATCCCTTTCTAGCATGTCCATGTACCACGGTTCTGTAACAACCAAGCTATGAAGCTTTGCATGTGATTCCATTCTGCTGTCTTTTTCTGAGCTACAGAAAGATTTTTAAAATTTGCTCTAATTTTCAACTCTCCATTTCCTTCTGGGATCCCACCTTTGTTCATTTATCAACTTTCTTTCTGGGTCATTATTTTAATAAATAATCTGAATTTCAAAACCTTAATCATTTCTCCTATCCTTTCTGCCAGATAAACTAATTCACATACAAACACACACACACACACACACACACACACACACACACACACACACACCAGGCACATAGCACATCTTTTGTTTGTTTTTCCTTTTAGACAGGGTATCACCATGTGATTAATTCATGCTGGTTCAGAACTTGGGATACTTCTGCCTCAGCCTCCTAAATTCTCAGATTATAGGTGTTTTCCATCAAGCGCAGCTTCATACAACATATTCCCATGCCAGTTTTGTCAGTATGCTTCTAAGAAGACATCCAATGAATACTTGAATTTAATTCAGCTTTAAGAACTTTAGTCCCATGTGAGCTTGTCATTTCACATAATAGAGGAAATCTGTGGTTGTTTGCATGAAAATGACCCCCATAGGCTCACAGTGAGTGGCACTATTAGGAGGTGTGGCCTTGTTGGAGTAGGTGTGGCCTTGTTGGAGGAAGTATGTCATTGTGGGAGGGCTTTGAGGTTTCAGATGCTCAAGCCAAGCCCAATGGCACATTCTCTCTCCTGCTTCCTGTAGATTGAGATGTAGAACGTTCAGCTCCTGCTCCAGCAGCTTCATGTCTGCCTGTGTGCCGTCACGCTTTCTGCCTTGATGAACTGTAAACCAGCCCCAGTTAAACGTTTCCCTTTATAAGAGTTGCTGTGGTCATGGTGTCTCATCACATGCAAGCTCAGCAGTAGGAAGAAATTTTGTTAGTTACTCAGGAAGTAGGAGTTAATTAAGAGCCAGTTGCCAAGAAAAATTTTAAACTAGGAACAATCATCCTCCTTTTAAGTATCTCTGTCCCACCTTGTACCCACATACAAAAGAACCTTTTCTTACTGCCCTGTTGGAGTTCCCAGGCATCCTGCTAGAGGCCTTAGCTCCAATTTGCTCATTTATCAATAAACTCAACAAAATGGCCTGGATTTTGTACCATATTCTTCAGTGCCAAATATGTCGGCACCAAACACTAGTTGCATAAATGCAGCACCCCCCATCAAGTTCTCTGGTCTTGCTTACCATCAGAGTAGGGACAAAGTCGTCTTAGGGGGCATGAAAATAGGATAAGACTTATACACAAACAGCAGCCTTTCATTTGCTTAGTTCTGTCTATCCCTTAACTAGTCTCGAGGTGAAAACAAGACACAGCTAAGAAAACAAGCATGAGCAGTAGTACAGATAATTGTATTCTACTTACAACAAAGCAACAAATATGGCCGTCACCGGAAATGCTGTTCTCCGCTGTGCTTGCTCATGTTTTCCACTCTTCCTTTCATTGGCAAGAAGGTTTCTTCTGCATGTGCTCTTGTTCTCTTTTGATATGTTTTGGGTTATTTCAGCATTGGAGACAGGGTCTTCCTGGATGACCAGACTGATCCAGATTTCACAGTGTTCCCATCTCCGCCTCCCAAATCCTGGAATTCGTGCTTATCCCAACACACCTGGCTCCACATTCTATTCGTTGACCTCAATTAGCTATCATATCCAGGGGAATCAGCCATTCATTTTTAGTAGGTGTTCATTACCAAACTTTTAGTTTAGGATTTCATTATTTCTCGTCTCAAAAGTGACAATAATCTTCTAAATTGTTGATTTCTAATACTTGAACCATTAGCCTGTGGCTTATCGAAAAATTTTTCCTGCGTATATATTTATTCTTATCCTTTCTCTGGCCAAACCATTATAAAGCTATGCAGTAAGTGTCTATGACCTAGCCACCGTCTTTAAGTTCCCATCTTCAGGATGTATGTTTAGCTCAGCTGCCACAGGTTCCCTAATGTGTGTCCCTCTTACACAGTTCTGGACCCCTGACCATGCAATTTTTCATGTTGTCTCTTTTTGCCTACCATGTGACCGTGACAGCAAATTTGTTTTCCACCCCCATGAAAGCCATCCTCACTGTCAAAGCTCCCATGAGCTTCAGCAGACTATACACAGTGCTCTCACGACAACCAGACAGTATCTCTCTCATAGGCATTCTTATATTGCTGCTTCTCTCTGCTGACATGCTTGTATTTATTACAAGAGTGGAAACGTCTCAAATTAAGGAGCTGTGTAGCATCTTTGCTTTAGTGTTTCCAGTGAGTTCCACAGGACTTGGGTGATGTGCGAGTGACTTATTTCTAATCTGTTGCTTTCATTGGTTAATTAATAAAGAAACTGCTTGGCCCTGATAGGACAGAAAATTAGGTAGGCGGAGTAGACAGAACAGAATGCTGGGAGAAAAAAGCCGAGTCAGTGGGTCGGCATGATTCTTCCACTCCAGACAGACGCAGGTTAAGATCTTCCCTGGTAAGCCACCTTGTGGGCTACACAGATTATTAGAAATGGGTTAGATCAATATGTAAGAGCTAGCCAATAAGAGGCTGGAACTAATGGGCCAGACAGTGTTTAAAAGAATACAGTTTCCGTGTAATTATTTTGGGTATAAAGCTAGCCATTTAGGCGGCTGGGTGCCAGGAATGTAGCCCGCCGCTCCTATCACAACAGAGTGGCACCCAACGTGGGGCACCAATATGTCGGAGCCCGTGTGGGTCCAACACAGATTCCCTAACTGGACTGGAATGGAGTCGCGAGGAATAATCAGACATAGCTTACACGGTCATCATGGAAGGGCAAGATCTCTCTCCAAAGATCTCTCATTTATTCTCCAAACAGCTTATATATCCTCACATCAATAGAGCGGGAACACATTAGGCTGTCTCCTAGGCAACCAGGTGCCTAGGCTCAGGTCACATCTGCATCTAGCAGTCAGGTAGGTCATGAATTAGCATCTCTATAAGACAGCCTCCAAATTACAAAGGAAGGAAGCACCAAACATCCTGACCAGTTTTAGTCAACACCTCTCATCAGGAGATCTACATTTCTAACAAGTACATCCTTGCTATTATTAGGCAGAGACAGCTTGTCTGCAGAGCTATGTGATCAGCTCAGACTGGGCCTATGGCTTTTGTGCCATACAGAAATATAGGCCTACACTTGGGGAGCTGCTGGTGTTGTTCTGGGAAAGAGGACAATGAATGTAGAGACGCTATTGGACCAGTGTGAAAACAGTCTGTTAAGTCTGAGAATATGAAAGCAGAGACCTAGTGTGGTCTTCTCTGCCTGCAAATCACGCACATACAACTTAAATCGACTTAGGGTAAAGGAGGATTCATTGGAAAGATACTGGAAAGAATATCTCTGAGAACTGAAAAAAGAATTCAGCAGAATAGTCAAAAAAGAAAAGTCTGGAAGTGGTTCAGCCTGCAGAGTACCTAAAATCTGCAACTTCACTTGTTTGTGTTTCTACATCTCTTAGGGTTATGTTCTTTGTCACTGTGAGCCTTTTCCAGTCCAGTGTTCCTTAGGACTGTCTGAACGTTACAATAGTGACAATGGTGATACCATGGTTCCCTCTCTGAACAAGGTAGTAGACTTTTGGGCTAGGGGAAGCACATTTTCCTAAAGATTCCCTAAGTCGCCTTCATGTGCAGCTAGGGAAGCCATTACTGTCCCATGCAGTGTGGGTCAGAGAAACCACAGCTCTTACATTTTAGATGCTATTCTCCGGCTTCTTCTTCCTGGCAAAAATAGACTTGTCTGTTCTTACTCAAAAACATTCTTTGTGACTTAGTTTGGGTCCAGTGCCTGTCCCAGGATCCACAAATGATGACCAACTATGTAGGGGTCATGGTACATATGACAACCCATGCTGGCTGTTAGATAGGAAAGTGCATATTTAAAACAGTAATCATTCCAAAGATTGAACGTGATGTTTCTAGAAGGAGAGTGCTGAGCCTCCAAAGCAATATTTAACATGATAAAATTAGATTTACGATAAAATTGAGTTTATTACGCCATAAACATTTGCTTCTTCCCAATGGTAAGGTCATTCGCTTATCACTTGTCCGGAAAACTCTTTCCAGCCTGTGGAGGCATTGAAGGATACACTTAATATTGACTGCCCTAAATTTAGATACGAGTAACTATTTCACGTAATTGAGGTAGTTAGCATTACTGTGGCTTAATTCTACTTATTTTTTTGTGCATTTGTAAGCAATGTGAATGCTATCTTTTCTTTGTTTGCTTGCTTAGTATTTGTTCTGTTTAGTCTTCTTTATACACATAAACAAAACACCTTCAGAGCAAGGTGTCAAGTCCCAGCCAACAATCAAAACAAAGATTGGAGAACGAGAATGAACTTTGAACCCTAGCATTTGGGCATCTTGGGAGTAGTTGAATTTAATAGTAGAGAAAGGCATTTCCACTTTGTTCAGGCAGTAAAACAAAAGAATAAGGACAAGCCTGAAGGAAGGAATTTGCCAGCAGGCAGATCTATACTTGGGTAGAGAAGGTGCCACATTCCAGGACTGATATTAAAAAGAGGCCAGAGGTGTCTAGACACTCCTGTCTGCTCCTGAACACCTCCCTAGGGAGTGAGGAACAGAGAAATGCCTGAAAGGGATACAACAGGGTGTACTGTCCAGTCAGCCAACCTCTTCGAGATTTCCTTTTACTTTTAAAAATTTAAACATACGTTCTATGGAAATCGTTTGTGATATTTGGCTCTAGGAAAAAAAATCATTGGAGAACACTCTTTGCTTTCTCTATTTTGTTTTATAGTAGGTGGAATACTACAGCTTTTACACCAATAACTTTAAATGCAAACCTTTTAAAAAGCAAAATACATTATCACGAAAATGGTAGTGTACAAAAACTTTTACACAGATTGGAAGCTAAAAACTAATTATCTTTTTAAAACAAAGGCATTGATTCTGTGCTCGTAGATGACCAGATCTCTAGGAGGACAGCCAGAAGAACTGACACTTGGAACAATTTCGATTTGGGGGTGTCAGGTGTCGGGTGTGGGAGAGAAACCCAAGAGATAGGTGACAAAGACTTGAGAACTAGAAAGGCCTTAGAAGACAAGGTTGTAGGGGTGGGAGGATTTTGGTTTGCATACTAAAGTCAGCTGTGTAGCCTGTGTTACATTTAAACGAGCTCCAAAAATAAAAAAAATAAAAATCACTTAGGTAGTTCACGCTATTAACAGAGAACACTGGATTTTGGTCCCTTGTGCAGAGTTCCCTGGGGATAAACAGATCTTTCTGAAGAGTTGACACGCTAGAAATTCATTCCTGCCTCCCTCTCTATGACTGTCTGCTGGACCCATGACCCAGGACACCGCTATTGTTGTGGTTGTTGCTATTTGTGCTGTAACGTAGGAGATCTACTGTGGGGATTTGAATTTCACTGTGTGTTATTATAATGATTATAAAAAAGCATTCAGGTACAGGAGACCTTGTGCTTCCTTTATAAAGGTTTAAGAAAATACGTAAACAAATGAATGAGCTGTTATTTTACCTGAGTCCCCAAGGCCCAATACTTCCTATGAATGCATACACAGGAGCAGTTTGGCTTCAGAGTCGTGACTCACAGCTGTGGGCAGAGCTTGGCCCTTTGAGTTTTTGCAACAGGGCTTTTGGGAAGAGTGAAAAGAGGAAAAGAAAGGTGGGGGCGCAAAGACAAAGGGGTGGGGAGAGGACTTGAATTACAGTCACCGGTCTACAAATTCCTTGGATCTGCTCAGTCAGCTAGCCTGAAGTGCTTCTTGCCCTCCTCCCCGAAGTGGAAATCACATTGCTGGAAGTTCCACATGTGAACAAGCAGATGATTTAGCAAACCCTCCCACAGACATCTGAAGACGCTTGTCTCCTTTGTGAGTAAGGTTTTCTTTCCAGCTATTCTCTTTTTTGTCAAAGGGCCAGGTCTGCTCCTAGTATTGTTCTGTTTTAGTTGTTGGGAGGGAAAGGAAAGGCAGGGGAAATACAGTCCTGCAGAGGAAGGAAGGGTCAGAGAGCAAAGAAGGCCTGGGGAAGTCGGCCTGGGGAAGGACTTGGAAAACAGTGAGGTGAGAGATAAGGCAAAGCTCTCAGGAGAAGGGAGTGGGGGCGATAAGGAGGTCAAGGGAGACACGTGAGCACGCACGGAAACACAAGGATGAAAGGGAGCACTCTGGCCGGAATAAACAGGAGAAAGGAAAGTATTTCACTCTAGGCGTTATGCACTGTAAGCAAGTATATAAGAGTACACTGTGCCCTATGAATTTGTATATTAAGATAATTTTAAATCACATTCCCTGAGGGAAAAAAAAGTATTGCGAAATCTGCTTCCTCCAACTTGCTCATGAAGAATCTTTATTGATTGCTCAATAGAGAAAAATCTCAAAAAAAAAAAAAAAAACCATACTCATTGGCTTCAATTTTCCTAGACCAAGCCATTTCATTTGCCATTTAGTCTAAGTAGATAATTTAAAGACATATATTCCAATCATAACTACATCACAGTTTTATAATAATCATGAAAGAGATTTACATTGCTTTTACTAAATTACTGGGCCAGTATGAGGAACCAGATTAAAAATCCTCAAATTCACATAAATTCAGGACGGGCAGGTAGCCCGCCTACAATTCTAACCTCAGGGATTTCCCAGAGCAAGAGGCTAGGAAGACTAGTCAGATCTGTGATTCTGGGTTTGGTTGGTGACCCTGACAATTTGAACATGGTGAAAGAGCAGGCCTCCTACACATGCCTGCACACACACACACACACACACACACACACACACACACACACAATGGGGGCTAATTTTCCACACATGAACATTAAAGAACAGTGCTAGAAGCTTGAGTCTTATGTTATCATCAGCATTGTCATCACCATCTTGGATGTCAATGACTGCAGTCATGAGGGTAAGGATGGAAACATCATTTTCTGGACCACTAAGAAAAGAAAGAGCTAGAGATCTGGATAAAGGAGAGAATGGTTCCTGGGAATAAGAGAAAGGTTTAATGTGTCTCTTGCCAATACTGTGACTACCGAGGACACATTCATGCTGTGTTCTTTGTGAGTGTAGCCAACTGGACTACAGCCCTTAGAGGAGAGAAATTACCCAGAGTAAAGTATGAATCTCACCTCTAGAACAGTGCACAGTTAGCAAACCTGAAATGCAACACACTCATGGTGGGATTACCCACCTCCCCTTCTTGCCTCTGTCCGACAGTGTAGTTAAACTGCTTCTGCCAATGCTGAGGTCAAGGTTCACTGCCGGTCTCCACACTACAGTCAATAGAGAAGTATAGATAACTTAGCATTAGTTCTCCAACCTGATTCAGTCTAATTGCCACTCAACAAGTGCTTGTGGAGCATGTCTTATGTCTCACTTAACAATACTCTAGGTCTCGAAGAATGCACACCAAATGTGAAGAAATAAGAAGCCTCAGATCTATCCACTTTGAGAGACAAGGCATATTTACTTAAATGAAACTATCAGGAGATAGTTTGAAACACTATCAGACAGAAACAAATTGAGAGGAGAGGAAATGAAGATCATCTTGTTCACTGATTTTCAAACTGCACTTCCTGGAGCCCTGGGGCTTTGTGGGGATGCTTCTGGGTACCAGAAAGACACTTATAGTCTGTACCAGACACTGAAGAGGTAACTGATGTTCACTCCAGCAATTTTTGTAACAGCAGAAAAGTTACAAACAACTAAATGTCTTTCAACAAGAGTCTGCCCAAATAATTTATAGACCCCTTCATACAATGAAATACTGAATAGCTGGCATTTAAACAAGAAATAAATCTTCTAGATTTGCTAGAGAAAGGTCTTCATGGCCGAAAAGTAAATGACAATGTAAATTGCCAAAAAATTATAATCTCATTTCTGTTAGAAGAAAAAAAAGATGAGATGACCACATGTATGTATTCATACACATATGTGCTGTGTGTATGTATACATGTGTATACATGTAAATGTGCTTTAAACTTACTTTTGGGAAAAAAAATCAATATATTGAGAATTTTATCTTTGAATAGTAGGATTAGTAGTGGTATTTAGAGGAAATGGAAAATTATCCCAAACTCCTTATTCTACTGATTATACTGAGATTCACGAAGCCTGTAACTGACATATGCCAAAGTATCTAGTGAGGATTAATGGAATAATCAAAATCCTGCAACCCGGCCCCAGTCTTTAGATCTCCTGTCCCTTCATGCTTCAGGAAAAGCTGACGGTGAACAGGAACCCTTTGGGGAAGCATTTGGTCTTAACTGTTCCCCACACCGGTTCTACTCCTGTTTTCGTGGCAATAGATTATTTCTGTCTTACTAGCCTGTATTCAGATGCCTCTTCTCCTTACCTAATATGTATACTCTAATCACCAAGAAGTAGTACTGGAAGAATCTATTCCTTCTTTTACTAGGTAACATTTGGGGGACAGTGGTTCCCACGTTTGTATAAAGGTTTTTTCCAGTAGGAGACTTGACTTCTTACTGTCCTACGCCTATATATTGAAATACCTTTATATTTATAATTTTATGAATTTTGATATCCTTATCTTAGTCTCCCCATATGTTCTACCTTGAAAGTTCTGTGAGGGAAATGGTTATGTATCACTCTGTCTCACAACTGAGAAACTACCACACCGCTGTGTGGGACACTTGTGGGACAACCGGCGATTTCCTCTTTTTAGGGATAATTATAGTGATGAACCTGTTGTTCTGTCTCAAATAGAAGGTCTCTCTCACTGGTCTCCCACAATTAGAGCTGTGTTCAAACTTGCAGAGCATTCAGCCTGGCCAGCACATCTATAAACTCTAGTATGTGCCTGGAATGAGGACCAGAAGCAAAGACATCTTCTCAGGCTTGGGAGCTGCCCTTTGGAAACGTAAAAGCCACAGTCCCAGTTTCCAACAAATAAATAAAAAATCTGGGCTGGCACACTCTCATTGTTTTGATCAAAACTTGAGCTCCTCGCTGCCTTGTGTGTGTTTGTTTCCTCTGGGAACCAGGCAGCTGTCCTACAACTGAGCGTGTATTATCTCACGACAGTGACTCAGAAAGCAGTGCAGATGTCATGGCTTACATCGTCCTTAAAAAATGCCTACCATGCAGGAAGTGAAATAAGGTTCTTGGACTCAGCAGAAATGGGGTGAGGATAAAGAGGCTGCTTTGAATTTGTGGGTTTTCCCAAGCTGCTTTGGAAATGTCTCATGCAAATCCAAACAGTATCTGGGTCACAGATAGCTTGCAACCAGCCTTTCTGAACAGACTTTTAGTACTCTAGAACATGCAGAAGCAGTGGGCCTATATGGAAAAAAATAAAATGGCTTAACTAACTTAGATAGTATGAAAGCCTGCTGCCAGTGAGGATCTTGTGCTTTGCCCTAGTGGTATGGCATTCTTGAAGTCTTTTCCAAGGCCCAAAACTTTATTAAGATGAGCGATAATTAAAATCCAGCCATGTAGTGCTTCTACTAACAAGAGCTTAAATAGGTGTGGTGCACTGTTTTTGAATACATTTTGTGTGTGTGTGTGTGTGGTCCAGCTTCTTAATGGAAAAACAGCTTGCTAGAACCATGAGTCATATCACTGTGTTTGACAAAACACTTAGTTTGTAACTTGTATTACTTTAGAAGCCAGTAAGATGCCATTTGCAAACTTTCTCTTTAGTCTTAGTTACAATAAACCAAAAGTACCTAGAATTCTATGGGACATTGACTGTCAGGAAATGTTGAGTGTATCATTTTGGGGGAAAGCAAACACATTTACAAGAAGACTTCAACATGCAAATGGACAAGGACTTAAGAATATGCAAAGCAGAAGACACTTAGAAATGAGGAAGGATTTAAGAAGAGAGAAATCAAGATGTAAAGCATTTTTTTTTCAGAGTCACATCAATCTCCTAACCTGTATTCTGCTCTGATTATAGCCCCATCAGGCTGCTACCCTGATAGAGAAGTGTTGGGGGAAAATCCCAAAGATGACCACAACCTAAAAATGCACGGCTTAGAGGGGAGTTTCCAATGGTCTTGGCCTTTAGCCCAAGCCCAGGTCATTTACCTGAAGTGGCCTCACAGTTTATGCTTGGCTTGGTCTAGTATCAACAGGTTAAGCATAGAAAATAGGGGTTAGTACTAAGAATTCTCTGGGGATGAGAAGAGCCCAAAAGCTCGAAGTTTGAGTCCCTTTCAAGGATTCTGACTAACTCACTGTTGAAGGTTATCTGTACTGACTTTGAAGTCTAAATGTTATGGTTTGCTTTGTCTGGGCTTCTCTGAAAACCACCACTAGTGAGTGTTGATGCTCATCGGCAGGCAGTTTGATCTAAGCAAGGGACACACAGAAAGTAACATGAAGGGCAGGAAAACCTTCCACACCGTGTATAATGAGGCTTTGACATGGAGAGATTTACTGACATTTCCATTTCCACCATCACGCTTCATTCTAAGAGACAGCAAAACTGTCTTCTTTGGCAACACAGAGCATTAAAAGGATGGAGGCTGGATTCTTTGGGACTTGAGGGTAAAGACCACATGACCTCTGACCTTTGGCCAACTCTATTTCATGATTTCAAAATAAAAAGGGAGAATAGCACTTCTTCACTTACCATGAATTCAAATCACTTGGATTAGGGAGCCAAAGTATATCTTTTTCAGATGCAAGAATATGAAATATTGTTTTTAGTATTCTTAGTGTTTAGCAAACAGTATACATTTAATAAATATTTATTTACTGAATAGACAAATGGCATTTGAAACTTAAGTAAGTTTAGGTCTGCCTCAGTAAATTCTAATTTCCTCTAGGTCACATAACAGTGAGGCTCAGAATTTATCTTTAACATTGAGACTCCTTCCTCTACACCAGGGCTTGAGTTCGGGCCAAGATGAGTGGGAGGCAGGAAGCATTTCCAAACTGTAGGAATTATGGTTTGCCTACTGGCAAAGATGGCAATGGAGGAGACATCGATGGTAAAATAAATCAAATCATGAAAAATCCTTCGTCTAAATGAAAAGCTTTTCTATCTATCTATCTATCTATCTATCTATCTATCTATCTATCTTAGTTTTCCAAGAAAGGCTCTCTCTTTGTACAGCTCTGGCTGTACTGGAACTCACTTTGTAGACCAGGTTGTGTAAAGATTTTTTCCTTTTAAAATTTAGAGCCTATTTAGGTATTCCAATATAATCCTTTTCGGAAATGATTTTTTTCCTCTTTAGTCAAATTCCTTCCTAATGTTTTGGAGAACTTACTTGAGATAAATATACCTTGAATACATCTTCCAGATTAGACTCTCATCTGTCCCATTGTTCACACAAAAAGTATGAGAAATTATTAAACTGAAGCTCACATATCAATCATTTCATATTCTAGAAATTTATTAATGATAATTAGGTGGTCATTTCTATACATAATGATCACTGCATTGATTATCTTCTACATAATAGACTTTATTTCTAAATGATACTGTTATTATGACTTAAATCACATTGTTGTTTTATTTTTTCAGGACCATTGAAGTTCTGATCTTCAGACAGAAAGAGCTGGAGAGATAGCTTGGCAGTTAAGAGTACTGACTGCTCTTCCAGAGGACCCAGGTTCAAGTCCCAGCACCCACATGGAAACTCACACATACCTGTAACTCCAGTTCCAAGGGATCTTACCCAGACATACATACAAAACACGAATGCACATAAAGCAAAAATAAATAAATAAATAAAGCATTAAAATAAAAGATAGCAATATGCATATATTCAATATGCATTATAATTACTTTGAATATCTGCTTATCACTTTTGAAAGAATAAAAGTATAAAATATAGCATACAGATGACATATGGTTAAATGAATGCACAAACCGAATTTCAGTTAAAGAAAATTTCTTTTCAAATAATCAGCACAGGAAATGACATTTTCCTGAAGTTACTCTTTCATTCTTGAAGACATAACATGAGTGAGCAATCTCAGGACTTGCTTTTCAGCAACTCAAAATGCCGCTGGAATTCATAAATCTTCCTATGTGATGGAGATTTTGAGTTAATTGGCATTACAAATTCTTGGTGTGGTAATTCTGGGTTGGCATTGATGGGTATGACTTTTTCAAGACCGACAAGCAAGGATCGTAAGAATGAATTGTATACCTAAAATATACACACTGTGCTGACTATGAAATCCTCAAGTCACCGAGTTCACAGAAAGTTTCTGAATGAAGTTATAAGGGGTGGTGTGAGGTAGGATACAGGGGAGAAATGATAATGCATCAAAGTATTAAACCTTCCACTCAGAAATCAAGAAGGCATAATTTTGAGCATGGTGCTGGTAAACTCATATAATCTTCCCAGGGTACTGCCTGAAATCTGTTTTGAATAGTAAGATATCAAGTGGTCTTTTAAATTAAATACCTAAAAAGATATAAATAAAACAATGTTGAACATATAGTTCAAATCATAGTGACTGGCGGCTTTACTAAATATATCAGTTAGATTGCTCATTGCTCTCACAAAATCAAAGACAGAAGGGATCGTTCTGACTAGACGTTTGAGAGGAAAGTAAGGCAGGAACAGAAAGACCGTCAGGCAGTTAGTCATACTGTATACACAGTGGGGGTGGAAGGAAGAGAACGGGCAAGAGAGAGAGAGAAAGACGCTGAGCTGATGCTCACCTCGTTCTCTCCTTTTTAGTAATTCCAGGGGTCCAGTCCATGTCATGGTACTGCTGACATTCAAGCTCTAAGTCTTCCCTCCTTAGTCAACGTTTTCCAGAAATATCCTCATGGATATACCTAGAGGTATATTTTCATGATGGTTCTCAGTCCAGTCAAGTGGACAAGACAGATTAACCATCACAGGCATCCTCACAGATATCTCATCCTTTGCTCCAGACCGAGACGCCATACAAGTCTTTCTACTCTGTCACACTTTAACATATGCACACTTGACATCCATTATCCATAGCAGACCACATTGACCAAAGATCCTTGGTGATATCTGAAATCTTAGCTTATAATGATGGAAATTCTACAATTAACCTAACAGCTCTGCTCAAACGAAATGACTACAAACAGCTTTAGAGATGAAGATCAAAGCCTCATGGACCTGAATTACATTGATTGGCCTGTGTCCCATACTTGGAGAATGTAGAATCCTGCTTTTGCCACAAATTTACATTTATGGATGCTGAACTGTTGCCTTCTTCCCTTTAAGGTGGCATCAATGAGACTTGGTGAACGAGATCTTTCTAAAGCTGCTTTATCTCAACGGCAATGGCATACTACAGAGGCCAATTCAAAGCCAACCGGTTCCCTTTGGGCAAGGGTAACTTGCCTAGCCTCTGCCAACCACTTCCTGTCAGAGGCCAACTCTCGCCTCGGTATACTATGCCCCAGTGGTTTTGCCGACCCTGTTCAGAGGTTTCCTGCCTGCCGTAAGTAGTGCCCCACTGAAACACTCCTCACGCTGGATACCACAATGCTCTGGTCAGATGCCTGTTTCAACGTGGCGGACCTATCCCCATCTCTAGGGCATAAACTAATGAAGTTGACAGCTTTGTTCTTTCCTGACCTCTGACTTGTCCAAGGCTACAGTCTGTTCCAATGGGAAGGCCAAAATCAGAGCGACCAACAGGGAGGTACAAAAAACCCCCACACCTATGTGACATTTGGAACACTTCTACCAACCAGCCCAGCTGCCCCGCAAAAATTGCAGCCCAGCTTGTTCTCCTGTGTAACTGCCCTGTCCTGCCTGACATTCGTGCAGATCTTTCCCTCGAGAGCATTGCCCTGTGAGCCTGTGAATGTCACTCTCGCTCAGCCCTCATGACTCTGGCTGGCTCCGACCACGGTTTCTTCTCCTTTCCCCGCTACCACACTTCTCAAGATCTGCTGCCAGAAACCTG
The DNA here is from genome assembly GCF_018167655.1 of Microtus oregoni. Lineage (NCBI taxonomy): Eukaryota > Metazoa > Chordata > Mammalia > Rodentia > Cricetidae > Microtus > Microtus oregoni. The sequence continues at coordinate 2,596,913 of NW_024543096.1, forward strand.
AGTCTATTATCTTCGGCATCCCGGAAGAATACTATCATAGGTTAATACAAAAATCCCACTGCGGTGCAACAGTTCACAAAACTTTGGTGTTCATAGATGCTTTTGGATGAAAGCATATTCGGTGACTCACCCATAAAGATTCCTTTGCGACCATAATGATGACACCCACCAGACTCTCGGTTCAGAGATCGATGACCTGTCCTTTCCACCCTCTTCTAAATATTTCCAAGGTGGAGTTCTTGTATGGTTCAGAAAATAGCAGAGATTTCATGTTGTGCTTGTGGTATGTTTCTTTTAACTCGAGTTGTTTGAGTCCGTAATGTTTTACATTGCAGTGTATGACCTACCCAGTTCAATACGGCTTTGGAAAAGTCTGATAAAAAATCAGCATCACTATTGTAGCAAAATCAAAACTCCCCACTGGTCTGAATATTATGGCACACGATCAAAAGGAAGCTAGAATGCACTTGTTTGTAGCTGCTTCTGAAACACTCGACTGTATTAGTAATTGCTGTGTGTGCCACCCTCCAGAGCACCATATACAGCTGCTTTTAGGGGCTTCTTCATTTATTCTGCAATGAATTGTTTAAACTAAAACCAACCTTTAAAAAACAAAAACAAAAACAAAAAAATGTGTTGGGGAACAAATGCAAAATCTCACTCATTCTAGGGAGGCAAGAGCCCTTATCCAAGGTAACATGCTCAGCCCTGAATCTAGATTTTAAATTGATCCTGCTGATTACCATGGGAAGACCTTTACAGAATGGTGCCTGAAGAAGCCTTTTCTATGGTTGTCCAGATGAGGTCTCAGCAACCCACGAAGGCCTTCCCGGACTATTTAGATTGCCAGTAGTGATGCATGCGCTTCCCCAGGTCTTTTATTCCATTTTTTTCTTAAAACGTATCTCACAATACTGGAATTAGCATCTTATGGAACTCCTGGAACCGTCTTTTCCTAAATCCTGCCTCACATCAATGGAATTAGAACCTGGGCATCTGTCCTCACAGATAGACTTTCAGTGGCTTCTTGCGCAGCTACCGAAGCACACCGAGGATGAGAGACCCAAGCCAATACGTGGGGAAGTAGTAACTGGTGCTCTGATCATTTGATGAGGCACTGATGAGGCCAGGACACTTTTCCTTCCCCTATTGTATCTATTCATATTTCTCATGGGAGTGTGGAGTTCCTTGCTGCGTCTCCTTCCTCTTATTTATCTATTTGTTTGTTTATTTATTATTTCTTTTCATTTATGTTTTGGTGTTTTTAAGACAGAGTTTCTCTGTGGAGCCTGGCTGCCCCGGAGCTCACTCTTGTATACCAGGCTGGCCTGGAACTCAAAGAGTTCTGCTTACCATTTTCCGAAGTGCTCGGATAAAGGGCATGGGCCACCTTTGTTTTTGCTTTTTAAAAATTATTTTATGCGTATAAATATTTTGGTTGCAGATATGTCTGTGTACCACGCGCATGCCTGGTACCCGAAGAGGCAGTGAACCTCCATGTGGGTGCTGGGAATTGAACCCAGGTTCTTTGCAACAACGTGTACTCTTAACCACTGAGCCAACTTTCCAGCTTGCTTTTTGTTCTTACCCTCTTCAGCTCACCTGCCTGTATTCATAAAGAACCTATCCCTGTTTCCTGCCACCAGGTTTCTTTCTTACCTGGGCATCAGGTAAGGCTTCTGGTTCACCCCTCTCATTAGCATTTGGGTAAGTCAGTGAGAGATTTCTGACTTGCCAGTGCCCCCCCCTCTCTGTGATTATTGTATGAGTGTGTATATAAGCTGTAGGTTATAATCATATTCCCTCCTTGATCACTGTTCACATTATTTTTGGAGACAGGGTCCCTCATTGAACTTGGAGCTCATTGTCTTAGTTAGACTATTGGACCAGCTAACATCTGGGACCTTCCTGTCTTTGTTCCCCAGCACTGAGGTTAGAGGCATCTTTATGTGGATGCTGAGGATCTCAGATTAGGCCCTCATACTTCCACAGCTGCATTTTACCCACCGAACCATCTCCATCTCCTGGGAGTGGAGGGATTCTAAGGACACTAAAGGGCACTCTGAAGTGTCAGTCATTAGCTTCCTGTGCTATATTTACTTTGCTTTTGCTTTTTGTTTGGTATAACTATACTTGTCAACATACTTTTTTCTGCTTCTGAACCTAACATTCTCTAAAAGCTCTGTTTTGTTTTTTCTCCCACAGTGACACGGTTGGAAGAATAATTAAAGGTTCAAATAGGGATCAGGTAAAAAGTTATGGAACTTTTTTTTTTTTTTTTACCATCACCTTGACTGGGCCTCATCCACCAAACCTGTCTTCCCTTATACGTTGTTCCTACTCATTTGGCTACTTGGTGTTGTGTAATAAATACTTCTCCCCATACTGGCCACCTCACCTTCTCATCTTCAGAGAAAGGCCAGTCTGCCTACAGAATCCAGAAGAAAACTGAAGATAATTGCTATAAGCAAAAAGGTGAAATGGGTTTTCTGACAGGTACCATCAAAAACTTCTGAAAAACTTCAATCTTCCCTGATTCCCCGTAAAAATTCCTGGCTGAAGTGTATACCTCTGCCTCTTTAATGTAGAAGCAATCTTGATGCTGCTTTGTTCTCTCAGATCATCCCTTGCCCTAGGATGCATCTTCAACCCCCACACTCCCAGGGGGGCAGTCTCTGCCCAGCTGCCTGTTGAGATATCTCCCTCTGGGCACACTCTACTGAATACCATCTCTTCCCTTATATGCAATTAGCTGACTTGATGACTTTTCTGCAGAGTATGATATGACAGAAATCTGAAGGGCAAAAAGAATCTTTCCCCTGACTGCACCCCCACTACTCCTAATTCTCCCTCTTAGGAGGAATGTGAATGAAAGTCTACAAGAAGGGGAAGAACACATAAGAGAGAGAGAGAAAATAGGTGGGTTCATATTTCAGCAATTCTTTAGGGGCGTGGTGTAGATTCCCTTCCACTAGCCTCCTTTCCTTTGACCATGGGACACATAGTAGGATCTCCCTTCGGACACATAGTAGGAGCTCCCTTCGGACACATAGTAGGAGCTCCCTTCAGACACATAGTAGGAGCTCCCTTCATGTTGGCTTCATTGACTGTCATTCTCCAAAAGGGACAAAATGAAGTGCTTTCAGATAACCAAAGATTGGTTTGATGTGAATTTTTGAGGTCATCTGAATTCTTTAAAATCAATCACTCTTTAAACATAATTACAGATAAGCATTGAAGATAAAAATTAGGAAGGTTGGGATTCTCTGCCTCTGTGCATTGCTTTGTGCTACTAGTGTTATTATCTGTTTGTGACTTGATTCTGTTGACACAAATCTAAAATACATCCAAGATCAAAACCAAGATGGGAAGAAAAAAAAAAGCCTCATTTTTGTGGGCATGCTAAGGCTACGTGTGCTTCATTACTGAGGGTCTCACTTCATTTTAAAAGCATTTGCGTTATGTGTGTGTGTGTGTGTCTAGGCTTGAGGTCAACATCAAATGTCTTTCCTTAATTGCTTTCTTCCTTCTCTTCCTTTTTGAGATAGGGTCCCATATTGACCCAGGAACTCATAGATTTAACTAGACTGACTCGTCAATGAACCTCAGTGATCTGTCTGTCTTTGCAGCAAGTGTGGCAACCCTCCATTTTTATTGTGGGTTCTGGGGATCCAAACTCAGCTTCTCACGCAGGTATCACAGGTACTTTATTGACTGAGCCACCACTCAACCCTTACTTCATTCGTTTTGCAGAAACCCTGTGAAGAAAGTGTTGTGGCTTTATTTCACAAACTAAGAAACTGGGGCTCAGAGAGCATAGTAAAAGGAGCCCGTGGGCTGCGTTCCCACCCGGAGCCTGGCTAGCTTACCCCCGATATATCCACCCCAAATTGTATTCATTTAAACACTGCCTGGCCCATTACATCTAGCCTCTTCTTGGCTAACTCTCACATCTTGCTTTAACCCATATCTAGTAATCTGTGTATCACCACGGGGTTGTGGCTCACCGGGAAGATTCTAACTTACGTCCATCTTGGGCTAAAGCTTTATGGCTTCTGCCTGACTCTGCTTTCTTCCTCTCAGAATTCTGTTCTGTCTACTCCACCCACCTAAGAGCTGGCCTATCAAAAGGCCAAGACAGTTTCTTTATTAACCAATGAAAGTAACACATAGACAGATACCCTCCTACACCAAGAGAGTGGTAAAATAAATTGCTCAAAGTTGTGAGAACAAAAAATAGAAGGAGGATTTGCACTCAGGTCTGTAAGACTCCCAAATACAGACTTTCCTACTCCTACTCCCCTAGCCTACCTTTGGGTTTTCGAGACAGGGTCTTACTATGTAGCTCTGGCTATCCTTACTATGTAGACCAGGCTGACCTTAAACTCACAGAGATCCAACTGCCTCCGCCTCTAGTGCTGGAATTAAAGGTGTGCACCACCACTGCCCAGCCTTTTTCTTTTTTTTCTTTTCTCTTCTTCTCCTTCCATTAAGATTTTATTTTATTTTCACCTGTGTGTGTGTGTCTGTGTGTCTCTCTGTGTGTATGTAAATATGAACATGTGAGTGCATTGGAGCCAATGGGACAGGAGTTGCAAGCATTGTAAACCACCTGATGTGGGCACTGGGAATGGGGCTCAGGTCCTGGGAAGGAGCAGGAAGCACGTTTTACCTGCTGAGTGATTGCTCTACCTCAAGCATACGGTCTTTACCTGGTAGAACGTGCTGCTTTTAGATATTTCATGTTGTTGTGTCTTGAAGAGAATTTTGGACTTGATTTATCTGATTTGGAGCTGATGAAGAGTCAGTTTTGTCTAGCTAATCTTTGAACACCAAAGAATAAAGTATACCACATTTCTACAAGGGAAAAGCCATTTGGAGTGCTGTATAGAGAGAGGATAGCTATTTTGAAGCACTCTACACACAGTAATTGCTGACCACAGTCAGGAATATCACACAGATTTCAGAAATCTTATTTATTACATTGTACCAAAGCCAGAAATATAGTGCAGAATTGACTTTCCAACTCCTAACCTGAAAGGAAGCCAGGTAGAGCAAACTATCTTTTTCTCATGGGCTTCAATCTAAGGCATCTGTCACATGTGACCCTCGGTTCCAACTTTGGTAATAGACTGTGGGAGAGTGTGGTAACAGCAAGGGAGTCAATCCCCCCTGCTTAATATTTCTTATTTCACTCACTTTCTTGTTTTTTTTTTGTTTTTTTGTTTGTTTGTTTTATAGTGTTTCTTTTTCTTTCTTTCTCTCTTTGTTCCACTTTTAGCTCAAGTTTCTGGGCATATAAAAATAAAATGTAAAATGTGATAGGCACATGATTTACAGAGGTAGATTCCAGTTTCCTTTTAAGGCCAAAACTATGGATATTGCTTTTGTTTTATTGTTTCTTATCTGTCCAACTGGGCTGTGAGTTTCCTTTTGGACAGGGTCCAGGTCTCATTTATCTTTGTAGCCTCTTTCCCTTCTCTCTATGATTCTTATCTAACGAAGAGATTGCTTGGTATGGCTGTAGACAATGATGCTTATCCGAGTACTGTTGGGGGCCTTCAGTAGGGCCTCACTTATTTAAGTTGGGGAGATGAAGGTATAGAATTCCTTTTTTGTCTCTTCTATACCCAAGAAAATAGCCTCAGTGGATGCCTGCATTGTTTAGAACTTTTATTGCCGTCTAAATGAGTATGAAATGTTTAGTTGGAAATTGGTGTGTTCGGGGTACTTTGGCAACAAGTAACAGAATAAGAACCTAAAAGTGTCTTCGTAAGTCAAGTTGTAGGAGAAGATGAGGACCTTGGAAAGGTAGTATCAAAGTTGGTGTGGTACATAAGTGATGTCATTCAGGACACAGGCTCTTTGTATTCTTTGTTCTTTCTTCCTGTCTGGTTTATGGCTGCCAGATGGGTGCTTCATGTCCATATGTCTTGCCTTCCCAGAACTTATTTCAAAGGTAGAAACAAAAGAGGCTTGGAAGGATTTCTTTACACGCCTCCCCACCTCTTCTTTTACTAGTGAGGAAATGCCTTCCCCAGGGCCTTCGGTGTATACTCCCTCTCTTCTTGTCTGCTCAGAAGTGCCCCATGCCCACCCCTCTACCGCTGGCATTTTATGAACAAGACTGCCATGCTCTGTGGCTGGCTTAGAGAAGTCATGGTGTACTCACTAGGTAAAGGGTTCCTGCTTTTCTAAACCATCTCTGCCTGGTGCGCTGCTGCTTCCTACGTGAGTGCTGTCAGGATTCTGTAAGGATGAAGTGAGGAATAGCTGTTGGGGAGAGAGCTTCCTCTTCTGCTACTCTCCTAGGTAAAATCATTTGTCATAAATAGTATCTTTCAGAGATATGAACCCGATAGTTTGAGAAGTACTTAGATCCCACATACCTCATGCCATCATCCTAGTTGTAAGTAGATTTAGAATTTACAAATTGAGATAAGAATCAGTCAGAAAGAAAACTGCTCTATTTTGCCCATAAATTAAAAACTACCTCTAGAGCCCAATCTCTGTTGCTCTGATCATAAAACCCATGATCCTTTTTCTATGCTTTTGGGGCCCTCTTTTTAGTTTGGGCTATTTTTACTCTTAAGAGAATCCCTAATAAGTTCTAAAGCCTGTCCTATCAAAGGAAAAACAAACAACAACAAACAAAACATGTTCCAGATATCACAACCCACTCAGGTGTAGAGAATTTTAAAGCTACATCAACAGTTTTTTAGTTAGCATGGCAAAGCATTCAGTGGAGTTCTGTCCACTATGGCTATGGGAGTAAGGTATCCTTTGCCAAAAAGAGTTAGTTGGACACTAATGTTTGGCAGTACTCTTCTAAGTTTATTAACGAGAGGAACAAATCCTTATGGTCTCTCAAGTGCCTTCTAATGTAAAAAAAAAAGCCTTAGGTGACAGTGGATACCGGGATATGTTTTTTAACAAGCTTCCTGTACAGGAAACCTATGCAACACACATATTCTGACTGAGAAAGGGTTCAGACCTATTGATTTTCACAAATGCATTTCTGTCCCCATGCTTTGCAAAAGGTCTCTTCTCAGATTGTTTTGGCATTTTGCAAGTGAAATATCATAGAGTTTAATACCTCTTTCTTGGAATGAGCCAACCTGGGAAGAAGTTATACCCTAAGCACCATCAGACAAATGGGCAATTGCTCCTGTGGGAGTTCATTCTCCATATGGCTGCCCAGTTTCTACTGAAAATTCACCCTTTGCTCCATCCACATGATTTAAATAGAATAGACCTTACTCCCAAAGTTAGGATGGGAACCAAGAAGAGTTAACATTCCTTGGTGAGTTTTATTCTTATTTCTTTAAACTTAGATGGTGTATGAGGTCCTTCTGTCTACGTGTTTCTTTTATTGGCTAATAAATAAAGAAACTGCTTTGGACCTATAATAGGGCAGAACTTAGGTAGGTGGAGAAAGCTAAATGCCATGCTGGGAGAAAGGACGCAGAGTCATAGAGATGCCATGGAGCTGCCAGAGTCAGACATGCTGAAACTTTGCCGGTAAGCCATTGCCACATGGCGATATACAGATTAATAGAGATGGGTTCAATTAAGATGTAAGAGTTAGCCAATAAGAAGTTAGAGCTAATGGGCCAAGCAGTGATTTAATTAATACAGTTTCTGTGTGATTATTTCGGGGCTAAGCTAGCAGGGCAGCCTGGAACCAACAAGCCCTCTCCTATAACACTTAGACTTCTGATAAGTTTAACCAAATGAAATCATAACAGAGCAATTTTTATTTCTATGGCATTAAAACCATTCATTTGTTCAGTGAAAACAATTTTAAAATATTGATTCACTTTTCCTCAAAACATTGATTCTCTGACATTTTAGTAACACCATTTATCTTACCCAATTCTAAGATAATACATAGTATTTACATATTCATCTGTAGAAGAATAGAAAAATAACCCAATTTTTAAAAAGTAAGGCTTTAATTTAAGAAATTGTTTAAGCTGCTTACTTGATAGACTCCTATAGTGTCATGGATATAGGTTCTTGATCTGAGTCACTTTTTAAAATTGAGAGCACAATCTTAGGTGAGTGGCAGATATCACAACATCCCAGGATTACTCATAGATTTCTCAGACAAAGCCCAGTTTTCTCAAAAGTTTTGTCAACAGTGACCCTGCTTCATTCTAGGTGAAGTTTTCAGATGCAAAGCAACTCTGGAAGTGTAGTTGATTCATATTGGGCCACATCAAAGAAATGGAAAACAAAAGAGAAGATGAACAGGCCACTGGCAGAGTTAGGGAGAGGACGTGGTGCTTTGTCATGACGGACCTTGTGAGAAGCATCAGGATATGGTTTCCTGGGTAACACCACTTCCACTGGTGTCCATTATCTAGACATCCTTAGAGTTCATATGCCATGAATCAGCAGTCTGAATCATTGCCAAAGCTACCGACCCTTGATGGGTCCCAGCTAGTAACTCCAAGAAGATTAAGCTAGAACAAACCAACTTGCATAAAAGCTTCTGTTCTTGAAATTAAATATAGGCATTTTTAATGAGGTGAATTAAAATTTTAAAATTAAACATTGATTTGGTGGAGTTTTTTTTTCCATTCTGTGGTCTCATAGCATTATAATATTCAGCTCTGGAGGTTCATAATACTTAATAATTACACAGTAGATAGTCCTAATACAATCAGTTATTTTTTCAAACCACGGATGGCACAAATATCCATATACATGATGCCATTGGAATTGTTAGTGGGTTTGTTTCTTTTCTCCCCATTTCTGACAGTAGACCTGTGAAATGCATTCCTGGGGGAGTGCTATAAAGAATGAGGAAAAGCCCTGATCGCAAAGTAGGGGTCAGGCTTTTAGAAGAATTCTTATCCTGCAAACTTCAAGAGAGGTGACCTGTTTATTGGAAATAGTTGTGCTAGAATTAGAAGCGGAAATAGGGGAATGATAATGGAACAGCTTCAGCAGGAAAGGGCGGTAACACACGTATCACTCCACACCACGCAAATCTGCTGCCAGTTTAGATACAGAGCTGTGGTTCCTTTGGTCAAGTAATTCTATTTTCTGTTAGAAAGGCTGACTTTGGGCACCATTTTCAGGAAGAGAAGCTGGAACAAGAGTTTCATTGAGATGATTATATATTCTCAAAATTCTCTCATGCTGTTTGCAGTTAGGATGTCCTTATGAGCCATTCATTTCCACATGGCTTCTGGGAAATAAGACTCAGACTTAAGCTGTTTACTAATGGTCCAGCTTACACATCTGGAAGCCACTAGAAAGTGTTGTTTTAGGTTAGAGGTCAAAGTTGAAAGTAGAACTATGAATAGTCTATGAATCCGGCACTTGTTTGTGGCTGTGGTTACATTCCAACCATGTTTACCTACATCACTTACAGTGTTTCCTTCTTCCTTTCTCTGATAATCCACAAAATACATTGAAATTTAATAGGAATTCTTGATAAGCAGTTTTGAGAGATAGCTTATTAATGCTAAGGAAAGAGGATACATTTGCTGTATCATAATGTGACCTCATATTCATTGTTTGGCTTAAATATAGACATCTGGAGGAGTTAATCAATAAAAGCTTAGAGGAAACATGAGCTTCTGTCATCATACCATATTCTGTCATGTTACCGTGACATTTCTCTCCCTGCAACTTGATATACTTCTCTTGATTCTTCTGCACCATGTTTGAATGGTCCCTCTATTCTTGACGCTGCACTGTGATGTCTCCTAAGCAGAGGTCTCACAGAACAGCACAGAATTCCATGTTCTCAGCTCCTTCTTAATAACTGGCTTTCATATGCACAATCACACATTAGCCCTCCCCTCCATCAAGCTAAGCTCTTTAGCACTACAACTGGCATTTACTAGCAAACAGAAAGTATGTGTTTACAAATGGTCTTTTAAAAAGTTTGTCTGGAAATGTAGTCTGTCTCCTGAGAGTCACAGGTTTCAAGGCATGACACCATGTTGGAGAGATGGAAAGTAACTAAAAGACTGGTCTGAATTAACAGAGAAATATTTCATTTTAATTAGTAGCAAAGTGGTATCTAGTATTATCTATCTATCTATCTATCTATCTATCATCTTCCTTTTAGCTACTCATCAATAACATCTGTTTGTTTTAATTTCTGTGTTTTTGTTTCTTTGTTTTTTTGTTTTTAAAGAGAGGATTTCGCTGTGTAGCCCTGGCTGTCCTGGAACTCACTCTGTAGATCAGGCTGGCCTCAAACTTAGCGATTTACCCATCTCTGTCTCCCAAGTTCTGGGATTAAAGGCATGCAAAATCACTGCACGGCACACATCTTTTAATTTTTTTTTAATAGGAATGGTCTTACTTGCCCTCTCTATATATTTTTCAAGTCAAGTTTTGGGGAAATTCTTGCTTCCATAGATGATTATAGTGTTGGTTACACAGAGACTAGGGTTCCTAGAATTGAAAACAAAACAATAACAATAAAAAGAAGAAAAGTCATGGTTGAACAATCTGAATAAAAATAATTTGAGAAGCAAGAAGTATCAAACAGATTCATTAGAATTAAAATATTCATTAGAATTAAAAATAAAGATGGGCTAGGGAGATTGCTTCGTGGGCAGAGGTACTTGCTTCTGTGCTACCAAGTCTGATGACCTAAATTGGATCCTCCGACCTGTGCTGGTTGGGTTTTGTCAACTTGACACAAACCTAGATGTATTTAAGAAGAGGAAACCACTATGGAGAAGATGCCTCTATAAGATTGGGCTGTAGGCAAACCCGTGAGGTATTTTCTGAATTAATGATTGATGTGGAAAGGCCCATCCCATTGTGGTTGGTATTACCCCTGGCCAGGGAAAGCTGTGTATAAGAAAGCAAGCTGAGCAAACCATAAAGGGCAAGCAAATAAGCAATTCTTCTTCATGGCCTCTACTTTAGTGCCTGTCTCCAGGTTCCTGACGTGGGTTCCTGCCTTTACTTCCCTCCATGAGGGACTGTTACCCATTCTTCTCCAAGTTGCTTTTGCTCATGATGTTTTATTCTATCTATAGAACACCCAACTAAGTTAGAGTCATAGGCGTTGTGTGATATTTTGTTTGTATTCTGACAAATAAAGCTTGTCTGGATATCAGAGGCAGAGCTAGCTACTTGTTAACCATAGAAGCCAGGCAGTGGTGGCACTTACCTTTAATCCTAGCACTTGGGAGGAAGCAGGAAGATCAAGAATTCAAGGCCACCACAGACTACTGGAGATTCAATCAGTCTAAAAGAGAAACAGAGCCACGTGGTGTGTGGTGGTGGCTCCCACTTTTGATCCCAAAATTGGGATCTCACACCTTTAATCTCAGCACCAGGGAGGTGGATCACAAGGCCCATTCAGTCTGAGGAATCGTAGAGACAGGATCTCCCCCAGTCAGTCTGAGATCTCTTCGAGGTAAAAAGTAGCTTTGGCTGCTGCTCCACTTCTCTGACCTTTAGCTTGCACCCTCAGTATCTGACTCTGAGGGTTTTTTATTGATAAACTAAATAGATTCGCTCTTCAATAGGATTCATGGAAAGAACCAATTCCTTTGAACTCTCCTCTGATCTTCACATGGTGTGTACACACACACACACACACACACACACACTATAATAACAGATCCAATTAGCTAACAGAAATCTATAGTCACCCCTAAAATCCTTTTCTGTTGTTGGCATCATCAGCTCCAACGTCCAGCAGCTCATCCCTTTGAAGTGCACGAACGTCCCCATATGGACCAACTGATGGAACAAGGCAAATTGGCCTGTGATTTAAAAGTCTCTCCTTAAAATGGGCAAAAAAGGTTAACTTGAAGATTGAAACAGTGAGATAAACTCCTGGCCAAGCTTATCCTTGAACTACTTCTTATCAACCTGTCCCTTATTTAGAGTAGTGGAAGTCCTGGCTATCTAGAACCCAGGCAGAACACTGGCCTTGTTTTTAGGCCTTGGGCAATCACCAGGCATTTCTTTCTCTGAGCAATCCAAGGTTAATGCTCACCAGGAAACAAAGGGTTCCTTTGAGGATGACTCTTGAGACTGTCCTGGACACCCCCAACACCTCCATCCCCTGTGCCCCAAATTATATGCTGGAAAATGTCTAAGTACCAACATAAAAAGGACTTGTCCAAGGGGAAGTTCCCTTAAGCCCAAGTGCTCAGAAAGGACAGTTAAATAAATGACCGTCGGTCAGTTTGCTCCAGTGTTGGACCCAATGCACTGACCATGCACATGGACACTGGTTCCTTTGGCTCTCACATTTCGATATTGTTATTGTTTTAAACAGAAGTAAACTGGGATGTAGGGATTTAACTTGGCCAAGGTCCCACAGCTAGGGAGGAACAAGGCTGAGACTCAAACCCGGACTTTTTCATGAGAAAGTCCAGGTTCTCGCCCCCGGATGTAGAGCTTCTTTTTATGTTATGCAGAGAAATGGTCTTTCCAGGATCTGCCAGGTCCCAATACACTCTTTGGGAGAGGCTCCAAGAACACTGTTCAAATGTAGACCTGAGTCCTCAGTTTAAAAGTTCGGGGGCTTGCTGTAATTAGTTCAAGGGGCCCAAGAAACAAAACCCTCAAAACCTCCAACTTAGACAGCAGTTTTATAAAGAAATCAGAAAAGACGTCCAGGGAAAGCCTGTGGAGCTACGGACTCAGCCCCATGCAATGGAAACTTAAACTCTCAGTGTTGACCCTGAGTGACACCAAAGCTCACTATCAGCCAAGCCCAAGGCCTGTGTGATCTGTAGGCTTCACGCTCTGGGACAACATAGGCTGATAACATTTGCCAAGTCCTGTCACGAGAAAAAAAAAAAAAAGTCGCAATGGTGCTTGTGGGTTAAGAAATTCAGTTTACTTATATGTCATAGTTTACCAAGGATTCCTGTTGGCAAAAGGGCTATTGTGTCTATCTCTGACCTTCTACTTGTATTTCTGAGCTCCAGTTAATTATTGCCCACTGCCTAAAGCAGGGTAGTATCTGCTGCTTCTTTAGTTCCATAAATATTTCATATACAAAGAAGATGGGGGTGTTGGTGGTAGGCTATATGTTAGCACAAGTAAGGCCTTGTCTTGGGTTCAATGCTCAGCATCAAAACCAAAGGGGGAGAAAAAAGCATTTCAGAAGCAAACACTGCAGGTCTTCTCTGTACCTCCTTACTGAAAGTTCCACAGCATCTGTGGAGGAGTCCTTATAAAAAGCCACCGGGGATGTTTGGAGGAAGTCGGTTCATTTCCTGGGAAGGGACAGCAGGGCAACATGCCCACGAGCTCTGGGGTATATGCATATGGCCTTCATTTTTATTAAAAAAAAAAAACACCAATAGAAAGCTACCCTTTCTAGGGCCTCCCACTGTCCTTCCTAGCAGGATATATTAGTCATGTCAGACACAAATTTACCTCTGTCCTACACAAACCTCTCTCTTATCTTGTGATGGTTACTGTAAGTTACTGACATCAGCAAAGCCTTGTCAGGAAACTGAGGTAATCGAAAACTCTCGAGCAGTTGGAGAACATGCATCCAGGATGATTGCAGGGTTTTCTTCCCCCTTTGGCAGGGTCCACACTTCTCCTCTGAGTCATGGCTGAAGTGGCTTAAAGACTGTGCTCGGAGCTCGTGTTTGGAAAGGGCTTCTTTCTTTGTTTCCTTTTAAGTTACTTCACTCAGGCTGTGGTGTTTGGCCTCACAGCCTTTACAGTTTAATCAGGATATCAGCAGAGGGGATTGCTGCTGCTCTACATAGCTGGTGGCTCTGTGGGAAACGAAGTTCTGCCATGTGGGTCAGACTGCCTGGGTAGCACCACTGTAAATGGCTTTCAAACATCTTCAGGGAGACTCCGCTATGAGTTTCTGGCTTGTTCTGGGACCTTCCACACTTCTAAGTCACTCGCTTTCTATACTGTAGCCTATCTTGTCACCAAACCGTCCTACTTGGATTTAGGGGTACTAGCTGTCACTGATAGCATCTCTAGAAGATGCTCCTATTCTCCTGCATCTTCCTGAGTTTCAGACTTGGGGCTGGCTCTGGAGAGAGCCTGTTCCCAGCCGGTTCCGGGATCACACTGTTCTTGGGAAGCCATCTTGCCGGGTCCGTGCACTGATTTAGCTGCTCCAGGCTCTCCACGGAAGCCCAGAGGCAGGCCTTCCTAGAACCAGGCTCTTCAAGGAGGATCTTTCATGGTGACTCCTAAGCTGGAAGAAAAAAGAAAATAGAGGGAAGTGTGGAGAGGCAGATGCAGTTGAAGGGATGGGTGGGGAAAGTAAAGGAAGGGGTGGGGCCAGGAAACATCAGCTCATGAAAGCTAATGAAAATGTTGTCTATTTTGGGTGCTTTAGGGAACCATGAAATGGCTTTAAGTTGGACTTTGGTGCAATCAAGTCTGTACTAGTCAATTCAGTGACTGCTTGCTCATTTATTTTTTCATTCGTATATTTTAAAAATACACGAATTCGTACATTTAAAAGATTAGCTTGAGTGAGGGTGTGTGTATAGGTACCACTTTCAGGAGCCGGTTCCTGCTTTCTGCGCTGTGAAAGCAGGAGCGCTCTTGTTTTGCGCCACCACCGCCATCACTCCCGCCACTCACACATAAATATACACCACTCAAACACTTGCTGAGTCCAGTTTGTGTTGGCCTATGGAGCCTGCCCTGGAGTGTGGGCAATACAATATAATACAATATACCAGGTATTACACCATTGAAGAAACCGACTTTCATTCTTCACGAGCAATAGAAACCCCACCCAAGCTGAGGAGTCATGCCTTCTTGTTTTTTAAATTGTCTAGATTTTACATATGAGAGAAGATGTGCTATTCGCCCTTCTGGGTCTGGCTTATTTTGCTTAACATGAGAATTGCCAGTCCTACACATTTTTCTACAAATGACATAATTTTATTCTTCTTTATGTCTAATAATACTCTGTGTGGTTTTTTTTTCTATCTCTTTGAGATGGTAACTCACAGAAGTGAATACACAGGATTGGTATTTTATTCTAAAGGAGTTTACAGGCTTTGGAGGGTTAGAAGGTAAAGATGGAAACAAAAACAAAAAGAACTGAAAAGCAATTTTGGCCCAGTGGAGAAATAAGGACTGCGCACTGGGCAGAGATCTGGAAGTCCAGGTGAGGAGGAGGTGGAGGGATTGTATGAGCAAGAGGGCGGGGTCAAGATCTTGATGGGGAAACCCACAGAGACAGATGATGTCACCAACTCTGGACGGACAGCTAGGAAGCCAGCATGGGGTCCACATAGGCTCTCTGTGTCTGGGTGACAACTGTGTAGGTTGGTCTTTTGTGGGGTCCTGGCAGTGGGACTAGGGCCTGTTCCTAATGCATGAGCTGGCTCTTTGGAACCTATTCCCTACGGTGGGATGCTTTGTTCAGTCTTGATGCAAGGAGGAGCTTGGTCCTGCCTCAGGTTTATGTGCTGTGCTTTGTTGATTCCTGTGGGAGGCTTTACCCCATCTAAGTGGAACCAGAGAAGGAGTGGATGGGAGGGGCATGGGGAAGGTAGGAGGACGGAGTGGGAGGAGAGGAGGGAGGGGAAATTGTGGTTGGTATGTAAAATAAATTAAAAAAAAAAAGATAAAAAAAAAAAGAACTGTGGAATGCTTTAGCAAGTGATAAACCACAGGTATAGGAAGGATGTGGTATTTACAGAGAGGGAGGGGTGGGGACACAGCTCTCCCACTTCGGACATACGAAGCCTGAGCTGTTTTGAGATCCTCGGAAGGCGGTTTTCAGCGTTCCTACAGGCAGGAAGGCCTCTGCCTGAGAAGTCTCATTTGGTTGATACATTTTCGGCCTGTGGTGTACAAGCAGGATAAAGATGTAGATGCTGAAAGAATGACTGAAGCCCAGTGATGGGAATGAGGAGCATAGAGATCCCCAGGGGGCTCTGGGAAATGCTACCATTTAAGGGTTGAGTGAAAAAGCAAATCTTGGTCAGTGTGTAGGAGGGAAACCAAGAAGAATGTGGTTAGAGACTTAAAAGAGCCCTTTTAAGGAGGAAGTCATCAAGGGGATTAAAAGCTGTCTGTTCTATGTGTAAAGATGGTCTATGATTTTCAGAACAAATTAAATACATTAGGTGGGACAGTTATTGCCAGAAACATGTAATACCGCGCTAATGGCATATAAAAAATACCACAGCGCGTAGACCGAAAGCACATTAAACCTGGCTCTCAAGATGATATATTATCCTAGACGAAGAAAATGTAAAGGGTGGCCTCTTGCCTCTCTGTGAAGAGGACGTAGGGCTGAGTTTGTTTTTCTAGCCAAGAGATGACAAGTTCAGAGCCGAGCTCTCTCTTTCACACCTACACCTTTTGTAGGCTGTTCACGGGTGGGTTGGCAGGGGCCGGCTGGAGCAATGGGGCAGAACCAAGCTCAGGGACCCTCTGGGAACTCCTCGCACTACCTGGTCTCACTGGCTACAAGAAGAGTTGACTCACTCCCATCTTGCCTCGCCCACGGAACGCCCCGGAGTCTTCCCAAATCACGGTGACCTAAGTCGATTGCAGCAATTATTAGCCAATTTCACAGGAGACGTGGAGTTGGAGAAGGTTCAGTTCATACCAGAGTGATGAGTCTGAACAGAGAGCCTAGCTTCCTCATTTCTAAGACTGCTCTCTAGCTAGGGAAGAATTAAAAAAAAAAAAAAAAAGGATTTGGATCCCGCACCACCACATACACACACACACACACACACACACACACACGCACACACACACACACACACAGAGAGAGAGAGAGAGAGAGAGAGAGAGAGAGAGAGAGAGTTTTAAAATCTTTAATTAAGATTGGAAAGTGCTGCTGTTTTTCTCCGACATTTCTACCTGAAGTGAGGCCTTGGTTCCCACACAGCACCGCTTCCTTTGTTTTCTGGTGCTCCCATTATCTGGCTCTGCCCTCTGACACGGTATCCCAATGCATGTTTTCCTTTCTCGTTTCCCTCTCACACTGACATGAGCCGCAAACCTGTAACTAGAATATCTGACTCATTCGGCGCTCCTCCTGCTAACGGACACCATGTGGAACAGGAGTCAGGAAAACTGCTTGTTACAGGAGACCAGCCAGTAAGGCCTGCACTTCGGTGCCCTTTGCAGCAAGAACTTAATTATCCTAATTTTAAAAACCTACCTAATAGGGAAAAGATATTTGGGGGGGGGGAGGGAGAAGTAGGCAGTTAGTCTTTACCCTTATGGCTGCACCTCAAAACCAGAAAGGACATTCCTAGTTTGTTTTCTGTAAGGTCCAGTCCCCTGGAGAACGCTTAAGTTGTGCATTCCCTAGTGCGAATGCTTGGGCCTTATCATAACTTGTTTTAGGGGTGCAATAGATTTGGAGACCTCTAGTAACAAAGGACTTTAAACTAGTTTGTTGAACATGACTCAGACATGATCTTTTGGAGTTCTGGAGGCTAAAAGCCCAAATTTGAGGTATCGATTCCTTCTGGGGGCCTAAAGGAGAATGTTTGCTTCTGCCTCCCTGCTTCTGCGGACAGCTGGCAATCACAGGCATTCCTTGGTTTGTGGACACACCCCTACGGTTTCTGCCCCTGTCTTCTCAAGGCTCTCCTCGTGTGGGTCTGTCATACTGCATTAGTGTACAGTAATCTCAGCTTAACTTGATTACACCTGCAAAGACCTTGTTTGCTACAAAGGCTGGAGTTAACAGGTGTCAACAGTAAGTTCTTTAACAGAGCTTCTGGGAGGAGACACAGTGCCAACCAGAGATTAGGATCAGGTGCTTTTTTTTCCTCCCCAGTCTCTTCTCCCTCTTTGACTGGCTTTCATTCACGAATGCTTCTGTTTACTATTCCTTCCGGCTTGGGAATCCCTCTTTCCTAGAGGCAGCATATACCTGTGCCCATCCTGTAGAGCTCAGCTCTCAGCTATAGCAAAGATAAGTTAGTCAAAGAAAAAGCAACGAGGTAAATATCCCTCCCTGGTACATGCCTTTAAGCAAATACAAAGACAATCCTGAGACGGCACCTTAACCTAAACACACTGGTGAAACTTTTGCAATGGGCAAGACTACCTTTTCAGTAGACATATTTTCCTTAGACACTTTAGCTGCGGGTATCCTCTCCCTCAGAGCCTTTCTGTGCCTCTCTTTAGGAAAAGCAGACAACTCGATCTGTCTTTGCATTGGTATATTTATTCACCCTGGTTCTCAGTGTGCCAAGGGAGATCCGTTCTTCATAAGGAAGTCCATCGGACCGCAAGGGTGTTGCTTCCGAAAATGTCATGCTGGAGTAAAAGCATGTGGACTCTAAGCCCATTTTAAGCTGTGGGTAATTGTCAAAGAATGAGCATGGAGACAGAGGGCATTCGGTTGCTAGGAAAATAGAATAAAATAAACATCATCTCCCTGCCCAGTTGCTTATTTATTCACTTTGGGGTGGGCTGCACTTGCCAATCTGTCCCTCCCGTCTCGGTGGTGGCAGGCTCCCAGCCAGGCCTGTCTCTCAGGTGTGGGTTGTAAGTTCCCAGCTTCTCAAGGATTCGTTATACGGATCTCCCTCCGTGCTTGTAAAGAGCAAAAGACAGAGATAATAGTTCACTGGCGTCAATAACCTGCCTCCTCCCACCAGCCGATCGCGGGAATAATAGACTCTGTGATGCCCTCCTCCACTCCCTTCCTCGACTCTGCCGCTGTCAGAGTCTCTTCCCTTCCCCACAACTGGGAACTCGAGGGAGCAGATTGTTTTGGCTGGAATTAGTCGGGCGCAGATGGTACCACCTGCTGCATGTCCCTTACTTCTTATTGGCTTCTCTCTCGGCTCTGTGAGTTTCTGTGTTTTTTTTAGAAGTTCAGAGGAAGGGGAAATGGCTGAGGCCCTTGCTCATGCCTGATTCTAGCCCAGTTGTTTTGAGCAGACTAACAACCATGGGGATCTGGCTGGAAAAATGCCGCCGACTGGGGAAGGGGCTTCCACCAGCGCCCCACGTGCCATGCCATCTCGTGCTTCCGTTTCCCAAATACAGGCTTGCTTTTGGCCAAATGATTTCTTCTTTCCAGTCTGACAGATCTGCCTGTGATGAGGTACAAGGCAGGTGCGAACATCTGAGAAATGAGGTTTTCCTGCACTCCAAAACACAAATTTCACGTTCCTGTCCATTTGTCGGGAAGAAATAGTGATGATCAGGCTGCAAAATTCATTACAGGCAATTCACCCGAGTCAATCATCCAGTCCCCATGCTATGAAACTCGAGAGGTTAATAATTTCCTCACCTACACAATTAAGACATTGGGCAAGGGTACCTAAGAAGTTCATCAAAAGCCTTCCTCTTGCTTTATCTCTGTCCCGCTCCTGTGCTCTCTAAAAAGGAGTTCATTTCTAGTACACAAAGCCAAATTCATTTGTGCCTCCTGTATTTCCACTTGGAGTTCTATCTCCCTTTTTATGACTCACTTCTCATCTTTCAGGCTCAACTCCCCAAGAGGCTTCTCCTGACACCCCAAATTCTAGCTGTGTTTGCCTTTCCCCACTGTCTTCTTCCTAGTTCACTATTTCCTCGCTTGCTTTTACTTTTCAACTAAGCAGTCCTATTCGTCCGCTGGGAGTCTGTAGAACTCCCTGATAGAACGTACATCCTTGAAGGGGGATAGTTTCTGTTTATTTACCACCTGATTCTAGAACATAAAGTGGTTGCTTGGCTCAGTGTTCGGTTCACTCAATTGCTTTTAAAAGCAATTAAAAGCAATAAGATTCTCTGCGTAAGGGTGAGAGACTCAATCTCCGATTCTGGTTTCCCTGCAGCTATAGGACCATCTGGGGGGTTATTTCCACTAAGCCTCAGCCTTGGAAGGTCTAAGGCTCGGGGATGGGAGTGTCCAGGATGTCTCCTACTTTACCCTTTCTTCGTGTATTTCCATCACGTCTGCTATTCCTGACTTGTTCATCTCCAAGCACTTTGGTTACTTTGAGCGTAGCTGAAGCCCTGTTTTCTCCTCTGACCAATGCATGAAGGGTTCAGAGCAGTTGCACCCATGAGGAGACTGGAGCTGCAGATTTGGTAAAGGGCATGCAGAACTGCTGAAGGAGCGCCTCCATGTCAAAAGCCTTCGAAAAAGGAAGTCAGCAAACTTCCTGACTTTTGAAGAGCATTTCTCAAAATCGAGAGGATTTCTGGCTGTCAGTCAGAGGAGACCTGAGGTGGTAAGAAGTGACTAGGCCCAGATGCCACGAGAGCTTAGAGTAACACAGGCTTCCGACATAGACTGTTTTCATTCCACTCTTGCATGGAAAAGTTCTTATAGGCCAGAACGAACTCCTCGCAGGAACTAACCCATGTCTTCTGCTGTTTCCCGGGCCATTTGAAAAGAGCGTTTTACTGTGGTGTTTTAGAGAATGTACGGAACACCGCTTCAGAGGACCAGGGTTTTGGCAGTCTGTGATTGGATACTTTCCAGATTATTATGGGGGTGGAAACCAAACACTTGTGTGTTTTCAAGCACTTGCAGGCCTCAGCTTCTCTATCTATAACATAAGGGTGGTAGATTAATTTGCTTTTATTTTTCCAAATGTTACAGACATAGTTTTTATTCATAGTAAAGAAATTTTTTTTTATCAATTTTCATGTCGATGTAAAGTGTGCCTTAATTTACTTCCTGCCATCAAGGTGTGTACAATGTAAGTTGTAATCAATGAAAAGCCCTGCGAAAGGGTTTTCTACAAGTCACGAGTCTAATTTTCATTTTCAGAATTCAGGTTGTATACACGAAGCAGTTCTTGTGACTAGACACTCCGCTTGCTGGAAAGTGATATTGACTATTCTCTCAGCGTTTATTTCAAAGTGGATAAAAGGTCCCTTTTCATGGAATTGTCTTTGATATTGTAAATGCATTTTCTGTTGAGGAAAGGGCAGGTAAGCTCTTAGAAGTCAGGCTGATTTCGTAGGCATACTCATTTTAGGAATGTCTTTTTAAACAAATTGGGCAGGACGCCTTGTATTTCTTCTTTTTCCTTTTGCATAGCTACATCTTTAACCAGAATTCTGTGCACTCATCCTTTCTAAGCATGCTCAGGAATGAGGTGGTAGACCTCCACGGAGTGGTTCAGCCTGCAGGAAGTGGTTTGAGGGTCACTCAGTAGTTGGTGTTCTCCCTTGGTGTCCACAAGGATCTTGGGCTGCCCCGTAGTCTGGGGAAATGTTTCTGTTGGAAGAGATACTGTTCAGAAGACTTGAGAGAACCATGGTCTAGGTTGCTGTGATCGCTAAATGTACTGCCTGACTCCCTCTGAGCTCCGTTTTTTGGGTCTTCTTATTAAATTTATATTTTTTTTATTCATCTTTTTTTTTCCAGGTAATTTAAAGGCTGTGTTTCTCTTTCGCTAAACAAAACCGGACAGGAGTGTGTTGTAATTATTTGCCCTATAATGAAACCATTTTAAGAAAGTATGAAAGTGATTCTTTATTGCTTAAGGAAAAGCCATACTTTGTAAGTCTTAGTTTCCTAAGTGATGGTGAAAAGTTGATTTAATATTTTTTTCTATTTAATTGTTGGCATACTTTCGAAACTGCCTCAATAATTTTTATTAAGCTCTCTTAAGAACTTTGTACTTTTCAACTATCAACATTTTAAATGTTTTCAAGTTAGGTAAAATAAAAACTAGGAAGTGTCTCGTATGCCCTATTTATAGTCCATCTCTTGAGGATTGTTTTCTTTAATATACAATCTATTCAAGTGTATACACATAAGCTTAGCTCAGCTACACACTCATGTACACACTCACACATACTCACACACGGGCTCATACTCACACATACGCACACTCACACAGTCTCTCTCTCTCACACACTTCCTTTCTAGTGTTCTGAGAATGGTCAGAGCACAAGGCAGCAATCTTTCCCTGAATGCTTCCTTATGTGAAGTTGATTCTTTCTTAGTTTTGTCCTTGCCAATTTTAAATTTCTTGCCAGAAAAGAAGTCTATTTTTAACATTTTGGGGGTCTTATCCTTCCTTTCAAACCTAGCAGGCACATTCTGTAGAGTGAAAGAAAGCTGATAGGGTGCACTTACAAGTCAGGATCCTCGGGATTTGCAATTTCTGGGGAATCAAAGCTATGAATGAGGAAGGCCAATTAGAAATACTTAAAGGATCATTTGTCACCACTTTAATCTTCATGTATTTTTAAATCATCATTTTCTTTGACTAAAATTATTAGAATCTTTGTCATATTCTTCTCAGGGCCAAATGGAAATGATGATGTTCATTTTCCATGCTCTGTATTTTGGAGTATTTTAATATGTCACACTAGATTATAGGTGGTAGGTGGTGACTGTTTTAATAGAGGAATTTTAGCTTATGGCATATTCAGCATCACGTCGTCTCAATGTCATGTCTCTGATTAATGTTGCACTTCATATACAAATGAAGACTGAGGGATTTATACTGTTACTTAAGAGCATTTGTTTAATTCAGAGATTAATATATCATCTTCAACCCTGAAACAAAGGCCCTCTGAAACTTTAACCCAAAAAATTGGACACGGCCTACTAGCCCAAAAAGAACATGTCGCCAATTCTCTCCATGTTTATTTAAATATTTTGCTCTAAAGGAAGCAATCATTCCTTTATACTTCTTTAAATTTAGTATTGACATTTTTATTTTGGGAAAGGAGGTCTTTTTTTTTTTTTAACATGGATACAGGAAAAGAAAACTCTCCAATAAAAATATTGTCTAAAAAGTTTGTTTTGTTTGCATGATTTACTAAATATGTACAATTTCAATTCACAGCGAAGGTAACAAAGATTTAAACAGCCAACATCACAAATGTCTCAAGTTCTAAAAAAAAAAAAGTTCACTGTGCACAGTTTGACAATTGAATTGAATAAAAACCAAAGCTAAGCCTTCAGTATGAATCTTTTTCATGATGGGCACGAGCCATGTGTTTTCTTTGTCTTGGTTTCACGATGCATATTCAGTGACTAAAAGCCCCTTCCCATTTTTAGTATATTAGGTTATGTCGGTATACTGAAGAGAGGCATTAGCAGCCTCTTGGTTCACCAATACAGTCTGTGATGTGTTCACATATATAATGTAATATTTATTAATATATAAAATGATCACGAGTTATCTGTGACTTTTT
>NW_024543096.1:2625000-2660000 GCF_018167655.1 Microtus oregoni
GCATCGGCTTATGCCCGAAAGATCTACACACCCTTCTAACCCAAGCTGGTTAACAAGGTTCGTTTTCATTTCATAATCTGACTTCCTAAGTCTTGTTGATGAACGCATTTTTTTTTTAACCAACTAAACAGCTGGTGAAGGGAAACTCAGAAATGGAAACTTTGTTACTGTTTCAATAAACTGAAAACTGACCCGTGAAAGAAAACATTTCTAGTGGCCTACAGCTTATCGCCAACACCAGGCAACTCTTCTCTTCCTTACGTTTTTTTAAACCAAGGATTTGCCTAAGAGCAAGAAAGATGGCGTCATCGCTGGTTTTGTGTGTTGCACCATGAGGGAGCTGCTTTGAAAGTGGGCTTTAGGTCTTAACGGGGAGCAAACTGCCAAGTTAGGAAAGAACACAGTAGAGGTAAGAAGACCTTAAGTGTCTTACCAGTGGGATTCTAAGAACAAAGCTTTGAGAAGAAACCATCTGAAATACGAGCTAGAAAGATGTATCTCATGGGTCTGAACTAGTTCCAAATAGTGTTTTCCCTCTAGAGTTTTCCATGAGATGTCAACCACTTGTTGAGTGTTAAAATACTCCAGTTAGAGAATGCCGTACTTCCTTTCACATTCCAGGCAGTTTCTAACCAGTGTTTGGAACTTGAAACCACTGCCAAGCCTAAACACATCTGGTTGATTCCAGGCCACAAATAGCACTGGAACGCCTTCAACACCTTCCATAGCTGTCATACTTAAAGCTTTATTTCCAAAATAGAACTGACAAAAAAAAAAATTATCAACCTGATGCTCCAGAGTTAAAGTCAAACGTGTGGCGGGGAGCATGATGTACCATTCTAACGTACGCGAAGCTAGGTGCTTCTGTTTCCGGCTACGAACGCTCATTTGGGCAAATTAAATTAGAACACCAGCATTAGTAGATGCAACCCCATTCTCATTTGCTAAGTGTCATATTATAAGATTAGGAGCCCATTCCGCACACTTCAGGTATTCAGTTATATGGTGACATACAGTCTCAATTAGTAATCAAATATCTTTAATAATGTTATTGAATGCCTCCAGGGCATGCCACTACTTAGAAAATGCAGTAGAATGGCTATATGTCGTTTCATTGATGGTCTTCATTTTACTGGAACATCCAATAGAAATTTAGTGATGAGTGATATGGGAAGGCACAATATTTAAGTAGGAATTTTTTTGTTTATTTGTTTTGGTTTTTTTTCCCATAAGATGCATAGGAAAGAGAAAAAGACAAGATCTTCTGAGTAAATTGGGAGCGTGGGGGTCATGGGGGAGGGGAGAGGGGACGAGAGAAGAAAGGGAAGGGAGCCGAGAAAAATGTATAGTTCAATAAAAACAATAAAAAATGTTAAAAAGAAGAATTTGTTAGGCTCCCCAATTGGGAAATGCAGATGGCATTATATTAACCTATTGCAAGGCAGCTAATAGCCCAAAGATAATAAGTTTAATTTAAGACATATGAGAACCATTCTTTAAGTTTGGGAAACCATGTTTCAGATGAGGTAAACTGGATGATAGAACATTCTGGTAGAGTAGGAGAAATCTGGGTTGATAGCAATAGGGGGTAGAAGTGTATTTGAGTAAACCTTAGGAGTATTTTATCCTTTTTTTGTAACATTTCAAGAACTGTTCAAGCTTCTATGGTACAATTTTGGTCTTTTGTTGTTGTTGTTTGTGTGTGTAGATTTAAAGTGCCCATGTTACTGGGAGAAAGGTAAAACATGAGTAACAGTAGCAATTATGCCATGGAGGCAGAATGGTACAGTTCTCAATAAGGGTGGTGAGCTAGGGAGTTTCACTGAAATCTGTCTTTTAGGACAGAATGTGGTACAGTCTCAGGTACGTCAACTGCTTTGAGAATCAGGGTCTTTGCAGATAAAGCAAAGTCATTTGGGGACTTAGCCTGAGGACTGGACATAGATAGAATATGGAGAGGATATGTAAAGTGTTTAGTACAAGGACTTCATTGTGATAGGTCATTAGGGTCGAATCACTAAACTCTTATCCATTAATACATATTCAACCATTTCCTGAATTCTAAGCAGGATGCATGCATCAAAGGGCAGGGTACATACAAATAAGTTCAAGTGGAGATAAACTACACATTAAATGTTCTTGTTGCCTTAGTTGTTAAAGCATGCATGAACAAAACTATCCCATGATGTCTTTTTGATACTACTGTTTCATCAGCTCAGGACCAAAGGTGGTCAACCAGTTAGGTCGCTCATGGAGGGAAACATTTTGAATGATCTTTAAGCCAATAAGGCTTTTGATTTTCTAAACTCATAAAACCAGAGCAGCATCTGGACAGAAAGCAACCGTCTTCCAATACAGATTTCCAGACCTTTTAGAAATGCTTGGGAGATGGATGCTATGAAGACAGGCAGCCAACTTTCAAAGAATTCATTTGATAATAGACACTGTGCTTGTAATAGGACTGCGTTAATTAAACTGTATCATAAACTGTATCATAAACTGGCAAACCTCAAGGAAAAGGGGCTCAGCTGTGACGCCGTGCGAAGGACAAACGTGGGGTGTGGCTGAGAGCTTTGACACTTACCTTGCACTAAAACTTCTACTAATCTTGAGAACCTCAGTAACAAGTATTTAATAAATTCAACTTAAAATAGAAGCTAACTTGGGAATTTATTTCACCTTAATTTGTTTGATTAGTCCACCTGACTCAAATAAAAATGTTCTAGAAACAAATTTCTATATGAACAAGATTCAGAAAAACGCTCCAATTGTTATTAAATTAACCAAAACATTTGGGGACAATTTTTTTCACTATTATCTAGGTTCATGATCATCTGACAGTTAGAATGATGAGTCAAGCTAGTAACAAAGGGAAGGTTTGTGGCAGGGAAAAGTTGCCGTCTGACTAAGGAAAAAAATTGACCAGATTACTTAAAATTATTTAAAATTTAGACACTGTCTACTCAAAACTAGAAAGATGTTTATCTCTTTTATAAATAAGGTGATTTGAAAGTACCTACCACAATGTCTCAACAGAGAAAGCCCTCAGTAGGTGTCAGATTAAAATTTTGGTGCAGTACAAATGAGTCCTTGACAGTGCCTACCAGAAGGTTCACATCTTTTATTTCAGTCATTGTTCGTGACAATTATTCCAATTGAAGATAACATGTACATAGTATTATCTTCTCTGTACTATCCAGGGTACCCCCCCTCCCACCAAAACAAATAAATAAATAAAACCAAGCAAACACGCAAGCAATAAGCCGTTGGCAAGAGAATTAAGCAGTATGACTTTGGTATCTGCCTAGGAAATAGATAGATTGAGGCAAAAGAGCACAGAATCCCAAGAATAAATAGACACTAATTTTCTTCTTAATTTAAACAGTTCTATAGACAGATAACAAACATACTTTATCAATGACACATTTATAATCAACATGTAGTAAGCAAATCACAATTCAACTTCATTGCCCAGCCTTAGAGTCAAGACAGTCTCTCTTATAATATTCATATTAGTTCATTAAAAAATATTACTAGATCTTAATATAAACAAATAAAACTGGACTTATGGGGCCCAGTTAGAAGAAAGTCAACTAAATTTACACATACATCATACTGACAAGTTTCATGAAGAATTTTGTTTGGATGGAACCTAACACAATGACAGTAGTGATGTTGTGAGATGTTTGGTCAAGAGACCAAAAAGTTAACATATTGGAAACTTGACAAGCTAGGATGCCAACAGGAGGATAATTGATCACCAGTTTAGAGAAACCATTGGATGGTTCGCATCCTGTTGCTAGGCAATGTTTCTAGGCAGCAGATCTCTCATCTTAAAGGACCAGAATATTTTATTTTTAAAATAATGTACTTTTTTTTTAAAAAAAAATCAAATATATATGCTTTTGTGTTTGTCAACTTTTGGGTCTCTCAACTAGCTGAACACCTATGAAGTTTATGGACTAGCATATTTATAGGAGATAAATATATTGACAAGATGTCAATATGTATGACAGCCCTCACTAAAATAAAAGTTTTACACTCACCATTTAGTAAATGATAGAGTTTGCAAATGGTCATTTAATAAGACCAATCAGAGAGGGAAAGATGCCTTCAGGGATGTGCCTATTGTAGCTGAATAATGAAATACAAAATATATTTGAGGTTGATTAAAATTAAAGTAAATTTAGGCATGAAAATATTTTTTTTTACTCTGTAAATACTCAAATAAAACTCAGAATCAAAGAAAGTATAATAAATGAACAGTGTAGGCAAATTTTGATGTCTCAAATACTTTGCTTAAGTATAAAATCTGTGTAGATTTGCTAATCAATTTGGGGTGTTTTGCAGGTATCATTAATTGACCTTTTAAAATAATAGCCACAGGGATCACAGCTGGAGGAAAAGGAGCTAAACTGGCTGGGTGAGGAGCACAGCTGTTAGAAGCTTGGGTCTCGTCACACAGTGCCCTCAGCACTAGTTGTCCAGCACATACCAACTTCCCCCATGTTCACCTGGAATCTGTCTTGTGTGCTACCTCCAACACATACATGGCTAGTAAGATTCGGAGTCCTTGTGTTTTCCAAGGTACCCTTCACTATCAGAATGTGTACCATATCTGCAGGTGGTTAAAATCCAGCACCACCTTTTCTCCTTTGCTCACTACTTCCCCCAACACAAATTAATGCTATTTTTGCCCTTGTTTAAAGGAAGAGGTTTTCCTACACTTTCTTACCCCTTTTCCCTTTTCCAATATTTTGAATAAGACTTGATACCCCCTCCCACACCCAGGGCTAATACAGCTTGCCATAGCTCTAGAGGAAAAAACCTGGGAAGGGGTTAGGGTCAGG
The DNA here is from genome assembly GCF_018167655.1 of Microtus oregoni. Classification (NCBI taxonomy): domain Eukaryota; kingdom Metazoa; phylum Chordata; class Mammalia; order Rodentia; family Cricetidae; genus Microtus; species Microtus oregoni. Next base: position 2,629,851 of record NW_024543096.1, read on the forward strand.
GTGAGATTAGGTTGCCTCCTTCAGGGCAGGGAGATGGGGAGGAGAGAGGGAACAGGGATGGAGTCCTACCGCAGAGCTGCACACCTGATCTTGGATTGTGGAAAATATTTTTTACATGATGGCACTTTTAAGAAAAAGTAATGCACTACCTCTTCAGTCATAAGGAGCCCTTAATGACACATGAGTGGGAAAAATATTATTTTAGTCTTTCAATTACAGGTAGATTCAGTAGTTCATTTGGTCCCTTGCTTTTCTTTTATGGAAATGACACATAATTGATTCAAAAGTGGCCAATTTATGGAAACCAAACAAAGTCACCCCAAACCATGGCTTACTTGATGTTTGGATGATTACACTAATATATCACTGACCAGATTTATTGTAAGATTTTTCCACATATATAAATTCATCATAGCTTAAGAATTTGAAGATACTTTCAATAATTAGCTCTTGTCATGCCATTTCATTACCCTGGGCATTTAAATATTTCTTTGACATGATAAGTAAATTTGCTTTACAGATAACTTGGAAGTTAGGAAGACAAGCACACTCATAAACACATGATTGATCCAATAAACAGGCAACACGGAAAGTCCTACTGGGTTACGCAAAAGGATTACTTCTTTCTTGTTGAAGGTATCAGCATAGGCTACATCTTATGTCGCAAAAGTGTACCCATTAAATCTTATGATATGTACAGCAGGCCGGAGAGCTCTAGCTAGCTAGTCAAAGTCGCTCATACCTGTGTGTTCGTATTTATGTCGCAGAAGGGAACTGCTTTTCTGGAATGTCTTGTCACATAAGTCACATGCATACATGCCACTTTCTGTCTTCTTTATCTTCTTTCGAGACAGACAGGAATCGGAGTCTGTCATGTCATCTAGGCCTGACATGTAGTCTTGTGCTCCATCAAGCAATTCTCCCTGTGATATAATCACATAGTTCAACACAGTCTCTTTCCTTCGTGTTTACACCAAACAACTATGCATAGGCTGACATCAGGAGAGGCCTCAAAAATGCTACATGTCAATCTATCTTATGACTAAAATCTTTTATTTTTTTTTCTGAAGAATATGTAAAGTCTCATTTTTTGGACAAAAGCATAAACCTCTGACAGAGATGGGAAAAAAAGCAGTTTTCTTATATCTTCCATTTTTTTAATACCAGGGAATATCCACAAGTGAGCATTAAATATCAGAATTGCTATATTTTCCAGTGTACTTTACTTCAGAAATGATTGGTAGCTGTAGAAACTTCATTTTAATTGAATTTTATATTTAGGTACAAAATATTATTATTATACAATCTATTTAAATGTATGTCTACCAACCAAAGCCCTAAGCTATATTTTTATATTTAATTTTCTAATTTGAAATAGGGAATATTAATAACACTTTTTATCAATGTTCTATCTATGTTAAAACAGCCTTCAGCATTGAGCAATAATGAATGTGGATCAGTAAATTATTAACTTTCTTGATATTTATTTTGTCTTGGTCCAAAGGAGTGCAAACCTGCATGAAAACATACATTTCCATTTGCCAGCCCACAGTTCAGTTTTCTTAGACTGTATTTGCACTAATTAATACTAGAGAAGATTAAATAGGCTTAAACGCATTTACAAAGAAGGCAGATGTGTTGTAAATTGGAATGCTGGACAGCTGTTAGAGCCATGCACTGCCACCTTGACTCCTATTTTGCAACCAGGGATTATATATGATAATGCCAACACAACACTTGCTTTCATATTCAACCACCTATCAATTATTTGATAATTTGGAAAATAGGAAAGAAGACCTGTTAACATGTAAAATATTCTTTACACACTCTTCAAAATGAACTATTCTGTATCAAACAAAGCACATATTAAAATTTAAATGTGTAATTCCTTTGAGCTATGTACATCTCCCAAAGCATGTGACTATAACGTTAGTTCCAAGCATCTGGGCAAGCCTGTTGACTATCATCATTGGCGTGTAATTCTCGACAGAATTCATCACTTGTTTTATTTTGGAAACAGACTCCTGCTCTGCTCCCTGACCTTGAACTAGCAATCTTCTTGCCTAAGGTTCCTGGAAAAAAAAATAAAACACCAAAACTATCTTTTCAGCCAATGGCTTTGGTAGCTCAGAGTTGGAAATTCATGTTAGAAAGACTTTCCTATTTCTGAATTTGTCTTTCACTGAGTGTTTTTCCCCCCAACCTTGTGTATCATCTAGGCGAATTTTGTTTGCACTGGGCAGGCTGGGGAATCACAGCTTGGGGATGATACCAGCCAGACCACACTTTTTTAATCACCTTCGTTCAGAGTAGAAAAGGCACATCCCATTACCTGAAATCCTTGTTTCCGCTGGTATTTCCTCCTCTGCTGCATGTCAGCAAAGGTAGCTGCTCCCGTGGGGTAGGTATAGGCCATATGTGGTAGGAAGCTCATCTGATCCAGCCCTGGGTATGGTCGTAGCCCGGGGATGCTGGTCTGGACTGGCGGCATGAAAGTGGCAGGGGGAAAAGCGCTTTGTGGAGGAAGAGCTGTGTATAAAGGCTTGGCACTAAACGGGTTCATGCCGAACACAGGGTTAGTGCTTTTGTTGTCCAGATTATTAGAATTCGAAAACTCCTTCTTGATAAAAGTCAAATTCAGAGGTTCATCTGAATTTTCAGAGGATGAAGAAACACTGTTATGGTCTAAATTTATGCTAGTAGCTTTTGTTTTGTTCTTTGTGGCAATAATACTTTTGGGTTCTCTCATTTGTTTTGGTAACGACAGGTCCAAAGGCTCAGCCTGCAGCTCCTCGGAAGAGAAGCTATTTGGAGTATATGAGCTACTGTGGGAGTTTTTAGAAGATGTGGAAGAAAGATTTAAAGGAGAAGGAGTGTTGCTCCTTGAGTGGTCCAGTTTATCAACTGCTTTCATATTGGTAAAATGGGAAGGTTTTGGTAGCCTGAGAGGAGGATCACAATTCGTAACACTGTTATGGAGTTCTGCTATAGATGGGGACGTTATGGAGTCCATAGGTTTCACAGGAGACCTGGGTAATAAAGAGTCTTTTGTGGGGGGGTTACTGTTGGGAGCTAACGGCTTGGAGGTCCTTTCCAGTGATGGCGACCTGGGATTTGAATACTGGTAGACTTTTCTTTGCTCAAACCATTCCTTCACAAATTCCTGAGGAAGGCCCACAGCGATGGAGATTTTCAGCAGCTCGTCAGAGTTGGGCTCCATGTTCATAGCGTAGTACGCTTTGAGTACAGACATGTGGTCCTTGTACGGGTTGATGGGGCTTGTCAGTCCTTTCTCAGAAAGTACAGATGACAAGAGGAGGGCTTTATTATCCACAAAAACTCCGCCTTTGTTGGGGACTATGTTTTCATGAGGCTGCAGGACCGCCTTGATCTCTTCATTCATTTTGCACAGGTAGCGCTCATGCTGATGCAGGGGAATGGGGCCCGGGAAGCTTTCTTTACAGAACTGGCAGGAAAACGGAGTGGATATGCTGTGGTTCTCAATCATTTTATCGTCGGTGACCAAATCGATTAACGTACGCAGCTTCTCTTTCTTGATGTTGCTGATCTGTCTCCTCGAGTCAGTAGTCAAGCTCTGCAGGCAAGCTTTGGCTTCATTAACTTTTTCTAAGGTATAGTCAATAATACTTTTAGTGGCACCATTATGACTCACTACCGGAAGACCGACAGGTGGGATATTGGGAGAAGTAACTCCCTGCTCTTCTGACTGAGAACATGGATCCTTCATGTGATAACCTTTCAACTTGGAAATTTCTTCAGTCTTGCAGTCCATCTTTTGCCTGGAAACCGTATTGTCCACGATCTGTAGAACCTTTTGTACCTCGCTCAAATTACTATTCATAGTGGGAAATCCCAGTAGAGGGGCCTCCATCCCTACACCTAAGTGCTGCATTGGACTCTGAGCAGACGGGTGCACACCTAAAGGGCTGGTGGCTCCGAGGCTGCCATTCATAAAGGAACTAGTGCCACTAAACCCGTGCGTGGCCATAAGAACTTTATAGTCATTGAAGTCTAGTGGTTCTGTCTTAATTTTGAGTAAGCCTGTCTGCTCAGACATGCTAAGTGGTTTTCCATTTTCCAACTTGTTCCTCAACTGAGTAATGGCTGAGTTAGTGGGAGAAGAAGAAACAGAATTTGGGGAAGAACCCGTCTTGATATTGTTTCTCATGCGGCCATTTACTGAGATTAAACCAATACATTTCTTGCTGCTGATGTGTGAACTGTAGGAACCAGAATGGGAGAAGCGTTTCTTGCAGTTTGGGCATTCATAAGGTTTTTCACCTAAAATGATAATGAAAATTAGCATTAGGTTTCTTTGGGTAGGTAACAAGTGAAGTCTGCCAAAACAAGAATGTGTGGGACCAAATGAGATGAATCCAGGGGGAGGGGGTGGACCCTACATTCTAGATTCTTAAGCCAGGATTATGTGACCATACTGTATCTGGACTTTCTCTACCCTGGGTGGACATAATTCAAGATGTAGGCTGGGAAAGGTGAAGGCTATCTATGCCTTTTTCAGCTAGGATCCCAAATCTTGTCAGGCCATTGGCAGCCTCCTATTTAAAGAGAGTGTCAGATTAATGTGTGGTCAATAGCGCAATAAAGATGTCACAGTATTTAAAGGGGAAGTGTAGCCATGGCTTTAATCAACTCTGTGGAGGTTCCATTGATTCTACCAATTCAACTAGTTCTTTGAATAGCATCCAATTTGGTAATAAAATGCTTGGCAGAGCTATCAAACGAGGTCTGAAGCCGAAATCTCAGTGGTGCGATGTGGGTTTATGATGTACGGCTATCGGGAGTCAAGAAATGTTGGGCATATACAGCTTTTGTCCAATTTTCTCTCACTTTTTCTTGTTTACATCTAGGTATCATATATGAATATGCTTCAGAAATCACAGTCCAAATATCTCCATGTCAAAGACACCCAGTTTGGCAAAAATCTCTAGACTTGCCCCCCCCCCAAAAAATCAAAGCTCTTGTAAGAAGGATAAACATTTACAGTGGTACCCTAAGACTCTCCAAGGCAACAGAGCTTTTGAGATAAATGGGTCAGCACAAAAAACGCTACATCCACGACTGTGAACATTTAAATAGTCTTCCAACCCTTCTCTAATTGGAAGGAATGCAGGCATGAGTGTGAGCGACCCCGCTACTCACCACTGTGAATTCTTAGGTGTTCCTTCAGGTGGTGCTTGTACTTGAAGGCTTTGCCGCACTCTGTGCATTTGAACTTCCGGTTACCTGCTCCTTGGGTTAGCATTTGGTGCTGCGAAAGGAGAAAGACGGCCATCATTTTTGTTCAGGGAGCACAAAGGAGATTGTCAGGAATCTCTTTCAGACAGGCCAAGAGGTCTGAGTGCATGCTTATTTATCTGCTCTGTCTTTCAGAGTTGCAATAAAAGTGATAATACTGGTAATAAAATGGGAACTTTTGTTTAAAAAGTGCTTCACATGTGCACCTGACGCTTGCCTCACAACCATGCCTGTCCTCTCTTGCCTAAAATGGTTCTAAAGTACAATTGTGGCTATATTCATGGATCTTCGTGTCTACTGCAGAATCTAAAACCTAAATACTAATCTAAAAACCTAAATACTCCTTCAAATGCTGCTATCTTGTTGGGGAAAAAATAGTTTCCTGAAAAGTATGAAAAAAAAGTTTTTTAAACCCACACTTAAATTTTTCATCAAGTTTTCTGTATCTGAGTAAAAGTATATCTTACACTAAATCAAACTGAAATTTAAAGAAGTGTACAAAAAAATTCCCCCGAATTAAAAAAAAAAAACACAACAAACCAAAACCAAAAAACCCTTTGACTATAAATACTTGGTATGCTTTTTTAAATATATTTCATTCCATGGTGCTACTAGCCCATGTGAACCCTGTTCTTCTTAGGTGCTGCCTATCAGACTTGATTCATTATCAAATAAGAGACAACATCTTGGGTGAGAGCTGCTTGGGCAGTTTTATCACAAGCCAGTAGAAAGGACTTCAACGACTTTTCATTTTCTTTTTTAGTCATGTGCAAGGACCGAAAGAAAAAAAGTTTGCTGAAAAGACTAGTTAGAGGCTGCACAGATACAATCAGGCACAGCTGACCTTTTTGAATAAGGCGAGGGGCTGGGGGGAGGGCAGGAGCAGTGGAATTTCAGGTTTCAAAAAAAAAAATACAGTCATCCACTCTGGATGCTCAAGGTAGGAGGCCAGCCCTTTTCCTGCAGCAATGACACAAAAGCCTTTTGCAAAAAAAAAAAAAGACAGCATGGAAAACGGCATGACAACTGCTAGGGTGTGCTGAGTCTTCCCACATTCCTAGTGAGACAGATGGTGTTACATGGGACACAGGGAGGTTTGTTCAAACAGCAGCAACCTTCAAAGATCAAGCGGAGCCCAACCCGCCGAGCGCCATTGAGGGACCAGCGCTCATATGTTGCTGAGTTGCATAAACAAACAGCAACAGCTGCTTTGTCTCCTCCACGGCCCTCAGAGGACTACCATAAACTTTAGTTGTGCCACTGTTAATATGATACAATCATTTTAATTTACTAATTGTAAATGCCATGAGCAAATGAGGGGACTTTTCAACACCAAAGCTACCATTCATAATGCGCCAACACAGTCACCCTTCTGCCTGTGAAATTTAAAGCAGTTATCCTAGATAAATATCTAGGCATTTTTTTTTCTTAGAGTTTTTTTTTTTTTGTGTGTGTGTGTGTGCATAGAAGCATGAGAAGATAAACTGTTACATAAGTGTAACTACACAAGCATATTACTTATAGCTGATCTTTGGAAAACATTCAAGTAACAAGTCCAATCAGAAACAAACGGTATGGTTATGTGATAAAGTGCCTTAAATAGTAAAAATTCGTAGCAAAGTCTTTCCATCCTTGCTTAATTGGATCTGCGCCTCCTTTTCCTTATTCAAAGACAATGAAGCTTATGACGACGAATCAAGGTTTTCTGTAGAATATCATATTTAACCTTTTACAAACATCTAATAGCAAAGTTCATTTAGGGCAATTCTATATCTGGAGGGCCAGTTGTTGTGACCGCCATTACTGTGACCACCCAACACATCATAATATCAATTTGCAGAGTCAATTCTCCCAGGAGGACAGATAGAGCAGTTTTGCTGAAACATTTAAGAGATGCTGTGAATCAATCCTACCCAGTCATTTCAAGGGTTTAAGATACTCTCTTTACCTTTCCAAGGCGGAGATCTTAGTTTTAAAACAAGGAAGCAAAAAGAGGCAGAACAATTTTGGCTATTAACTATGTGCATGTATATTGAGATGGCATTGTTTTAACTACAGCCAATGTTTATTATTTTTCTAATTTATTATGTATGAATGCTTATAACCTACATGCCTTTTTATTTTCCAAAAATAATTAGATTTCATAAATTAGTAAGCTTGTAAAAGTATTCTAAGTAATTTGAAAATGTTTCATGGCAAATATAAGAAACGTGCACTTCTTTTACTATACATTAGGTCCTATATGAAAAAAAGTGCCTAAGCAAAACTAGGTGAAAAATGGAATTAAAATTGCTGAGATGTTTAATAATGTATAATTAAAATGCTACAATTTCATTCACTTTTTGAGGAACATAAAAATGAAACTAAAGTCAAGTTAAAGTGCAAATAAAATTTCTAAATTAGAAATTAACACACTCATTCGATCGTGAACATAAGACTATTAAATCATATTAGAAGAGACCATCAAAAAATCATTTAGACCTCAATTAAAGCTATTACCATTAAAAGATCTGCATCTTCAAAATGCCATGAAAAATTAATAATGATTGCCAATCAAAGCAATATCGTTTCTCTAAGGGGTTATTATAGAAGGAAATCACTTAGAACCAACCCCCACCTGATCTGTCCCTGGCTTGTGCGTCACCATATGCCGCTCGAGCTGGGTGCGGTAGGCGAACGTGTAGCTACAAAGAGGGCAGGAAAAGTTCTCTTCATTCTTCTCGTGGCGGTACTTGATGTGTTCCTTCAGCGACGTCAAGCGCTTGTAACCGCGGTCACAGTAGGGGCAGGTCAGCAGTTGGGCAAAAGCATCTGGAGTTCCAGGTGGCAGGTCTGTAGCCGAGAGGCGAGAGGGAGAGGAGCGGGCCAAAAGGTCAGTAAATCAATGGCAGCTAATGGGCTGGCTGCCCGGGCTGCTATGACAGGAATCACTGCAATCTGCTCCAGCAGAGCGCCATCATTGCGCCCGGCCTCCTCGCAACCAGGCCCCCTTTGCACACCCAGGGCAGGCTTGTCCGAATCAGCTCACACTGCGCTCGAAAATTAATTAATTACTTGAGCTTATTTGTGGGGAGGGGGGGATTTAAACAGCTGATAAATGAAGAAATTCCCTTTGGGTGACTGACAGTTCCTCTGAACCCTAGACTTCTGTTACACAGGAATTCACAGGAGGGAAGGAGATTTTCAGGTGTCAGAGAACAAAAGGTGAGGGTCGGTGATCTTAAACTTTTTCTTTTTCCCTCAAAAGTAAAATATCTCTGAAAGATAGGAATACATTTAGATATTTTTATCTCTTAGAAATGGGCTGTAATTGTTCTTATTCTGTATTGGATGTACAAATGACACAAATTTGCTGACAAAAAAAAATTTCACAATACCCTAAAATTACAGTTCTAATCTTTGCTCGTGAAATTCCATGCCTCTGCAGCTGTTCTTCAAATTTTAAGGTAAACACCCAGGCATGTAGTGCATTCGTAATTGTAACAGCTGCAGAGGTCAGTATCGTGGCTAAAAATGAATTACAGCCTCACCATTTTCTTCTTGCCCATTGGCCTCTGGCGTGCCAAGGCGAGACAGCTCCTCAGGGGCTTCTGGGTAAATAATGGCTGTGTCGCTTCGCTGAAGGTACTCTTCAATGCTGACTGCATGACCATCGCGCTCCTCCAGTTTTCTTTTGGCAAAGTACTCTTCAAAGTCGGCTGTACAATTTGCGTTCTTCACTGAAATCAGAAGCAGAAGAGAAACATCTTTCAGGGCCTTTTTCCTAGGAGGCCAAGGACTCTACACCATTGCTAGCAACGGGCGGTTGGCTTGTTACTAGTAAGACTTAAGTCTCTCCTTTGTTTGTCAGGAGGGAAGATGACCAAATACTGATTAAACACTTATTTTTATGATGCATGCACAAGGGCTTACTTGGCCTAAGTAGTTCTGGGAATGTTCACTTGGATAATTCATGTACAAACGAAAGACGACTTAAAATGCATTTATTAAGTGTCTTTAAAAAGTGGAACTAAATCCCTAAACGTGACATAACGCAAGCTTTCAGGTACTTGGACGATCTGTATGAAACTTCCTTTTGTCTTCAAGGCAGGGAAACTTCGAAAGTCTCCACTGAGGAGGTCAGCATACCTCTTCATACAGTGTGGACCTCTCCAGACCTTCCCCAAGGCCCTTCAATAAAGTGCTTTTATACACACACATGCACACACACACACACACACACACACACACACACGAAAAGGAAATTTAATTTTCTTAAGGTATACTACACTTCATGTCCCTATCCACAGATCCATCTGCTACTGAATATAAGTTTTTTATCATGTTCTTCTTTACATATGATAGCCAGGTCTGCATATTCTGAGATGGATGAGAAAGGACAGGCACCCTTACAAACACAGCAGTGTGACCTGGCTAGAGAGAAGTCACAGGACGATGAGTTCTCACTGTGATGCTAATCTTTGTATGGTCAGCGGACGTAACATTAAGCTCACAGCTGATAGAAATAAAATAAAAAGTAATGGTATCACACTGATAAAACTGCAGTATGATTTCTATGTGACGTTAGCCTAAGCTATGACTTTATTTTCATGAGATAAATAATAGTTGTGAGCCAGTTTCAGTGATTTGTGCCACAAGACATGGTATGCTTGAAAATCTCTAGCTGTGTCACTGAAATCAGTTGTGGCTTACACATCCCAAATAAGAAATTATGCATACGGTAGAGCTGGAAGAGTAGCTGCCAGCTATTCTTTATGGCTGAGAAGAAAGTGCTTTGCTAGCTCAATAGCGGACTCCTGATACCATGGTTTGAAAGCAGTTCCCTCTGATCCCCCTGCATCTTCCACCATACTTTCTCTGCTGCAAGGAACACTACGGTGTTTGCTATACAAAGCCTCCTTGGCAAGTGTGATATGATAATGTTCAAGCAAGTTAGTCATTTCTTTGCTTCCTTCTTCTTTTTTTCTGCTCACATTATTATAAACTTGAGGATTTTAGGTAAGAAGACTAGAAAATGGAACCTTCTATTCATTCAACATGTATTGATGGAAACCTTGACAAGAAAGTCGCATTTTCCTAAGCAAAGACCAGAGCTAACCCTGTCCTTCTGGAAGCCTCCCCCACCACAAAAAAGACACCATCCCCCAAATAAACTCAAACACGACTGGATATTAAGACCGAAGGTTGTATACTGGCATGAACAAAAGTAATCCAATGCAATGGGTTTAAAAATTTGGGAAAAGCTTGCATGGAGGAAGCTTGCGACTAATTTACTCTTTAAGATGGAGCAGCAATGTGAGCAAGGGTGACAAGAAGGAGCACGGCCATCTCAGTATCTAACTTGGAGTGCAGTGTGAAATGAAAGCCATAGGATGTTGGGGAGCAGAGGCAGCAGAAATGGGACCATGCAGGGCACAGTATCCCTACTGAGGACTTTCATTTTTATTCTAGGAGCAAGAAGAAGCTGTTGACGGATATCAAGCAAGAAGGACAGTTGTATGGAATGATGGATGACACTTGTACTTTGTAACGTTGACTTAGGTTATAATATGAGAGGAATTGGAGAGAAAGAAGAGCAGGTTGGTTCTGCTCAAAGAGTTGGCTTAGGGTAGGGTGGGATGGGGGTTGGGGCTCCTGTCCAAAGTCACTCAAGAAACGAAGATTAAGGAAGTAGAGGGGAAACGGAAAAGATCTCCTGAAAAAATTGGGAGTATGGGGAGGGGGGACATTGGAGGGTAGAAGGGGAAGGGAAGGAGAGAAAGAAAGCATGAGGGAATGAGAAGAAAGGGGAAGGATAGAGAGAGAAGGGAAAGAGATCTTGATTGAGGGAGCCACTAAAGGGCTAGCGTGAAACATGGCGCTAGGGAAAGTTCCAGGAATCCACAAGGATGACTCCAGCTAAAACTCTTAGGAACAGTGGAAAGGATGCTTAAACTGGCCTTCCCTGTAATCAGATTGATGACCACCTTAATGGTCATCTTCATCCAGCAACTTATGGAAGCAGATACAGAGATTCACAGCTAAGCACTGGGCTGAGCTCCCAAAGTCCAGTCCAAGAGAGGGAGGAGTGAGGGTGTGAGCAAAGGTGAGGCATGGTGGTTAATAAAAACTCAGGGGCAGATATAGGAGTTCAACCTGAAGATCCAAAAAAACAAAGCAGCCAGCCACTGGCTCTTACCTCAACCTCGGTCCGAAAATGGTGATCCTGCCTCCAGGAAACTCACAATGAAACTGTGTCTGAAAGCTGTCTCCTCCTGTTTTATAATCCTCTCTAAGGCTGGAATTAAAGGTGTACACCACTGGGATTAAAGGCGTGCACTGCCTGGTTTCTATGACAACTAGTGTGGTTACTGGGATTAAAGGTACAGGTCATTGTGGCTACTGGGGTTAAAGGTGTGTGTTGCCATTACCTAGTCTGTAAGGCTAACCAATGGGGCTGTTTTACTTTCAAATCTTCAGGCAAGCTTTATTTATTAAAATACAGTGGAAAGGCCACTACACAACGTGGTCAAGACCATGATGGTAAAACTCACAGAAACATCTGACCTGAGCTAGTGAGAGCTCACTGACTCTGTACTGATAGCAGATCAACCTGCATAGGACCAAACTAGGCCCACTGAATGTGGGGGACAGTTGTGAGGCTTGTACAGGCTGTGGGGCCACTGACAGTAAAACCAGGATTTATCCCTAGTGTTTGAACTGGCATCTTGGAGCACATTCTCTTTGGAGGGAAACCTTACTCAGCCTAAATATTGGGGGGAGGACCTTGATCTGCACCGAAGTGATGTATCAGATTTTGTTGTCTCCCCATGGGAAGCCTTACCCTCTCTGAGGAGTGGATTTGGAGGTAGGGTGGGAGTAAGGTGGAGGAAATGGGAGGAGGGGAGGGAGTGGGAATGGGGATAGCTCCGTAAAATGAGAAAAGATTGCATTTAAAAAAATCTTAATAAAAAGAAAGAAAGAGAAAAAAAAAGTGGCCTTTACAAAGTAAGTTTCCTAAGATTTGGGGAACGATCCAGCTTGCCCACGTGACATGCTAAAGTGTCTTCTTAAGCTTCAGGATTTCCAATCTGATAAATGGTTCATGATATTTACCAAAGCAGGAAACACTAGAACTCTAAAAAGTGTTGAAATCATGGGTAAATATAGGATCAAGCAGAAGAAAAATCAGGACATAATTATATTTTGTGACCATCAGACTAGGTGGAAACAATTCTGCATGCTGTGACCTCAAGTTTTTTTTTTCTTTTGTCACTTCAACTTATGCTAAGTTTAAGAACAGCCGTCTGATCGCAAGGTGTGTATTCCCCTTAAAAATGAATCTGGAATGTAAGGCAGGAGCTGAATACTTTGAACTTTTGCTTATATGTGCTCTTAGCTGGATTTAATAGCCATCGGTTAAGATCACTGTCTACTGCTCCATTCCTAAGGCCATAGGTGCTTTCAAAGGATATTGACAGTGGGGATAAAGGTAATGTCACTGAACTTGATTCCTTAGGAAACTATTTGTCCAGTTTTGCCTCATTAAAATAGTGTTACCGAGAATTACTTTTTGCTTTTATTGATAAGATAAGACAATGGAGCAAAATTTTAAGTGAATGTTTTTTTGGTTGGTTGGTTGGTTGGTTTGCTTTGGTTTTTCATGACAGGTTTCTCTGTGTAGCCCTGGCTGTCCTGGCACTCACTCTATAGAAGAGGCAGGCTGTCTTTGAACTTAGAGATCACCTGCTTCTATCTCATGAGGGCTGGTATTGAAGGTATGTACCACCACCACCCAGCTAAAGTGAATGTTTTTAAACACTGTGACTAACTTTATCCACGCCTGACATCTTTTTCCATACCATGACAATTTAAAGAAATGTCACGGCTCCATCTGAACCCATACATATTTGAATATTTAAAATAAAATTTATCTGAGTTTTCTCAGACTATTGTCCCACTGGATGACCTTAGTGTAACCCAGGAAACGTGGATAGATGTACATTTAATATCCTAATTTTATCTTGATATTTCAGCAACTATTTGAATTATCTGGCTATCTTTGCATGAATTTTCATTTGCATATGAATGTTTCCATCAGAAATGTAATCAAATGCAAATTCAATTGGATTTGCATTAATAGTCTTTGGGCTTAAAAGGGAGAAAAATTCTGATATTTCTGGATAGGCAAACTAAACTACATCAAGATACACTTGTGGTGTTTGGAGAGGGAATCTGATTGCTAGATCAAATTTTGTCATGCTAGATTTCTACATTGAAGCAAGGTGGGGACAAAAGGACTTCGAGTCACATGTTCTCTCTGAGGATCATCTTTGGTCATCTATGGATCCTGAACACTGAGTATCTTGCCAAGGAATGAGTAATTTCTCAAGAAAAATTGCCAGAATGAAGGTGGAAAACAATGTGCCTTCCACACTATTCTTGGCATTAAAAACAAAACAAAACATAAAACAAGATACCTAGTAGTTGAACAGGGAATTTGGAACTTTGCTCAACTTTAGGTAATGTGACGAAGAGTTCCAAAGGTTTCGTAAGTGCTCCCAGGATTTAGACATGGCTTCAGTGAACACCCAAAAAGGATTTTATGGAAAAAAAAAATCATTTAACCATTTAAGTCCACTGACGTCAACAGGACTTTCCCTCATGTATGCGATGTGGATCTGCTATTGATCACCTCTCATCTGATTTAAATGAGCCAGCATATCCACTGGGAAAAACTGGTGTAACTTTCTTCTTGGTTTTTATTGCAATTCTCCAGAAGAGGCCAAGAGGAAAAATTAAAGCCCATGGATCCCTTCCCTATGGTTTTAAAATTTTATTATAAAAATGAGCATCAAGGCTTCCCCCTCCAAGTGACTACAGCTGTAAGATACAGAATGAAGGACCTGATGGCTTCCACTCAGGAAAGGACAAGTATTTCTGACAAAGGAGAAGGAAGCACAGAGAAAACAGACAAGATGGGGGCATTCTGCAGCTCTGTACCCAGCTGCTTGTTCTGAGACCGTGATACATCTCCTAGTGTCTGTACTCTCCCCTCGCCTGACATTAAGTCACCCCAGAGACTTTTGTTTCTACTTTAAATTGTGGAGTCCTCCAGTCTCTGAAAACCAAAACCACACTCCCACAGTAACTGGAACAAGTGACGAGGGTGCATTTGGTATCTCCTGTTGGCAAGAATGAGATTTGGATTGTATTGGGAAGTTTGTGTTTTTGTTTTTCCCAAGATCTTTATGACACTGCGTAGTGGACACAGGAATGAGGTGGAGAACTTGCTACGAAGTTACAGAATTCTGCCCAGTATTTTTCTAGTATAACATTGACCTCATTTTTTGTTCTTTCTATAATCCTCCTCATTCCCTGGCCTCCTCAGAAGCGCTGCCAAAGCACACTGACAGAGGATATTTGCATGGGATTTATCATCAAACCATAACAAAAAATTCACAAGAAACCTCAAGTAATTTCTTCCCACATCTTCTCCAGGGATTTTGCATTTAGTCCTAAAATTTACCCTAATGTCGTGCAAATATCTCAACCTTCCCTAAGGTTAGTTAAACTTTTCTCCATCCAAAAAGAGAGTGTTAATTAAAAATGTTTCCTCATGGCTATATGTATTTTAATATTGGTAGATAAATTTCTAGATCCCTTCAAGCCAGCAAATTCTTCTCTTTTAAATATGTTACTCACTCTTACTACTCATGCTTATTAATGATACTTTCATAAACACCTTTATTATTGTCTTGGGAAAATATTGATTTTTTTTAAGGTAGATAATGAATGTTGATCTAAACTGACTTTTAAAATGATTGCCTCGAAACAAGCAGTGTTAACAGAAATCTGAGTGGAAGAAAACCATTGACTGGTTCACGAATCAGTCAGTTCCCATAATTGAGCTGCTTAGAACATGTTCTCAATGACACTAAAGGTGTTTTTTATGTATAATTTACAGGTAGTTGAGTTTATAATGTGACCCTGATGCTTATTCTTTTTTTCTCTTCTATTTCCTCTTGTTATTTATTTTCTGTATTTAGAACAAGAAGGCAGCTACTCCATCACCACCAGTTTACTATCTGGCATGGTTTCAATTTTCATTAAAAACTGAAGAAATATATTTGAATATTATTGTTAAACCATTCTGGCAAACGTCAAAATAAATGATTCTTTTGCAAAATCTAGCTTTTATTCACATTGCTATGTCAAAGCAAATGGGTCAGAAGCTGTTGTCATGTATGGAACTATCTTCTTCACGAATGTAAAAAACAATTCCTTCAGTACTAGTGGATGATAAGATGAAATAGAAAGCTATATTTCATTTTACATTGAAATTTTTAGCTTGAGGAAGCACATGCAGAGGTATACGAATTCCCAAGGCTACTTTGTACAGAGCTGACTGATAAATAAATGTCAGCCTACGTATATTGGCACCAAGTATCTGAGAACTGAGAGGGAGGGGGAGATCTTTTCCTCACAGTATAGCCACGCAGCAGCTTCTCAAAGCCTCCGACTGGTACAGAGGCATGTATAAAGGCAGGGAAGGGTTGTCAAGAGCAGCAGAGAAGTTTTCTCTCTGGCTGGGAATGAGGCATCTTGGTGGTCTATCCACCCCTTCTCTTATATGGCCTTCTCTGGGGGACCATGTTCAAACACCAGGAAAAGATCCACGCTGAAAGGTTTAGAAGAAAGAGGCGAAGAATGAATAGGAGGTGGGAATTTGTAGCAGTCTGCAAGATCAAATATTTCCCTCCACAGCAGGAAGTAGCCCAGTCAGGGATGCAGTTTAATTTTAAAGTTTGATTTTGTATGAGAGCACTGTGAATATCATGAGCCAGAGACTTACAGTAACCTTTGAACGACTTGGCTGTACAGCAGTACGAAACAATGTATTGTATTGACTTTTAATTCCCCAGTTAAGCCATATGTGTTCATCTTTCCCCTAACCATGTAATCTAACAGTCTGGAAACAGTGCTGCTGTATTTTAGGAAGGGGATTTTGCTCAGCGGTTCTTACTTTCTTTTCGTAGAAAGTTGTAAGACAGTGTTTTCTCTGTACACTCTAGTACTTCAAAATATGTTTGCCTATATGCATCAGTATACCTGGGAACTTATTGGAAATGCAAGTTCTCAGGGCACACTCCAGAATCAGCAATCTGTGTTTTCACAGGCCTTGGAGGAAATCCTGTCCAGCTTAAGAGCCCTTACTAGATGGACTCACTTTTCTGCCTCACATAGTCCACACATCATTTTGAGTGACATCAAGGAATTACTCCCCATCAGATAACCTCCTGACCACCTCATCCCCACACCCCTCTCCCTTGCTGGCTGGATTTGATCTGCAGACAGGAATCATTGAGCGTATCTCAGCACATTAAGTGTTTCTCGTCCACATAGGTGAGCTGATACGCGTACCGACTATTACCAGTACTTTTTGGGAAGTCTAGCACACAGATCGTGCTGGATAATTGAAAGATCAGACCAAACTCAGAACCTGGGACTCCCCATTTGGACGACTTGTTTTGCATTTGGGTCTTAATTTTCTCACCTGTGACATGAGCCAGCATGTACTGTCTTAGAGACCCTTAAAGTCACAGCCGTCCATACTTTGAATTAATTAATTGCCATAATCAATTTAGTATCTAGTCCCTAAATAAGTCTAGAGAGTTTAATCTGTACTATTTTCCTATTCAAAAGTCAAAATAACACAGACTTCTGAAGGGAGAACCACACACAACGATTAAGAAAAAAAAAAATATTTTGGAGGCGCCTGGAAACCACAGGTAGCATTGCAAGGAAAACAGTGTTTATTAAATATCTCTTGAATGAATGAAGGAGGTATGCAAAAAGCTAGGAGGGTTCATTATTTCTTGTGGAACTCTTGCTGTGAAGTGGAGGTAGCTGCCTAATCACAGACAAAGCTCATGAAACCTCAGCATTCACGGGCTAGGAAGGGAAGAAGCTCCTGCGGGTGCCCACGGATGATGGCCTCCGCCTGACAACTCCCGTCCATCCTGCCCAGTGTCCTTTCTGTTTTTCCTAATTTTCTTTTGTCAGTGATTTTTTTTAAAAGTATGAAATTTACTGAAAAATGTAAAACTTCTGATTTCTATGACAGATATCTGACTGAATGACAGAAACCCTCCAACCTTGAAAAAACGTGGCATAGGACTAGAAGGAAACGACATGCTTCGCCGCCGCGCAGCAGCGCAGCTGCGAGCGTCCTCCTTGTTGGGGGCTCGAGTACTGCCTGAACTCCGTGTTCCTGCATGGCTGCTAAAGCTTCATCCACATCCTCTGTGCATTCTGGGAGATATCTGATGATCAAACTTGTACGGCCTCCACCCTTGTGAAGAAGCGAGCAAATTTCAAGCCTCTCACCCAAATCCCACGTAAGACAAATCAGAGGCTGTTGAGGCTACTAGACCATGAAGAAGACAGCACAAAGTTGTTCTTGCTTTAAGGGTACCACTTTCTTCTACAAGGGTGACAGAAATTGTGCTGCGTGGAGTCTATTGCTTGTCGGCCTCATCTCACCCAGTCAGAATCCCTGTATTGTCTGCTCAGATGCAATCTCCAGTGTAGGTCTGTATCATTACTGAGGGTCCATTTGCTATGGGGACACCTGTGTTGTACATCTTGACTGAACTGTTGTTTTAGGGGTATAAATCCCTGATCCAATTCCTTAGTACTTAGCTTATAGTCCGCTGCTTGCATGCTGTGAGGTAACATCAGACATGGGTCGCAGGGGGAAATGCATCCATAGGATACCTTGTTCAAAGTTGTTAAAATGACCCAGAACGAAACTCAAAGTCAGGACAGGGTAGGAGGCACTGTCATTACAGAGAGAACTCCGGAACAGAAGGCCCCTAGGAAAACAATACTTGCCGTTTCTTTTGGGGGGAGTGTGTCATCTTCTGTTTATCTTAATTTTAAACATGTATATATGTCACTTACTTTCTGAATTGATGTATTAAGAACTGAAAATTCACCAGACGGTGGTGGCACACACCTTTAATTCTGGTACTTGGGAGACAGAGGCAGGCAGATCTCTGAGTTCGAGGCCAGACTGGTCTATAAAGCAAGTTCCAGAACAGCTAGGGCTGTTATATAGAGAAACCCTGTCTTGAAAAATCAAAAAAAAAAAAAAACCCTACTAATTTCATTTTATTAATAAAGGTAATTTATGACAAAAGATTAAATAAAAAGCAGAGGCCAAGTGCAAGGCCTGCCTAATTGCAAGGTGTGGTGCATGGCTTAGGATGCATGCATGCCCTATGTAGGGCAGGAGAGGGCAAGGATTTTACAGGGCTCCCATTGGCACCCCCAGTACAGCTTTCAGTTTTGGAATTTATGTTTCCCAAGGCAATTTCATGAGGAGAAAGGGCGAGGGGAGGACAGCCCAAATTTTCTAGCCCAGTTTTCTCATTAACAAGCTGACTCTATCAAGGTGTAGTGAGGTTAATAATTCACACAGAGTTTCAAAAAAATAGTTTCTAGAAGAGCTGGATGCAGAAGCCACATATCTTGAATCCTAACCCACTGTCCTTTCTACTACATCACAGTGATTCAATAAAAAAAAAAAAAACTTTATCTTTGCAGTTTTTGTTTATCATGCCTGATTTAATAACATTTCAAAAGGACCTAGATGCTGAAAAGATCACAAGGACATGAATATTTCTAAATGCCACCTTATTGCATTATAAAGTTAATATAAGAAAAGCCAATTAAAATGCCCACTTCACTGGCATATGATATTAAATTATTCCTTCTTTTTATGTCTATACATTTCTTTTGAAAATTTGAATTTACTTATACACAGAAAGTGTCCTTACTTTTATGAATCCTATGTTTTCAATTCTTTCCTTGTTCTGCCTCTCTTCATCTCTCCCTCTCCCCACCTCTCTTTCTTTTCTTTCTTTGTTTCTATGGTGACACTGATTGAGTTACTGACGGCCATGCCAACTTTGGTTGTTAACTTGACACACATAGGAAGAAGGAGCCTCAGTTGAAGGATTGCCTCCATCAAACTGGCCTGTGGGTATGTTTGTGGGGCGTTTCTCAATTGCTAATTTATGTAGGATGATGGCCCAGCCCACCATGGGCAGCGCCATCCCCAAGCAGGAGAGCCTGGGCTGTATAAAAAAGGAAGTTGAGCATGCGCCTGATAACAAGTCACTCCACATTGTTTCTCTCTTGGTTTCTGCTTCAATTTCCTGCCTTGGCTTCCCTCAATGATGGACTATAATAAATATGTAAAATAATGTGCAAAAAATATAATAAATATATAAAATATAATTGTAAGCCAAATAAACATTTTTCCCCAAGTTGCCTTTGGTTGTGTTATCTATAAGAGCAATAGAAAGCAAACCAGGACACTGGGCAGAAGGAAAAGTTCTTCAGATTCTCACCTAGAGATTCTTAACCTTTCTATTTAATCGGACTGTATTTTCCTAATTTCGGAATTTCTTATTTTTAATCAAGTTTCCTGTGCACTCAGTAAATTATAACTCTCCAAAGCAGCTTGTAAAGATGGATTATTACGAGCCATTGTTTGATTGGATATTCTGAGTGTACAGTTAAGAAAATAGGTCTTAAGCTTAAAATAAAATACGAGACCGAAAAGGAACTTCATTCACGGTTCATTTTGCTTTCCTATTTCACATACTACTTGTTTCCCGCCCCTCATGCTTAATGACATCCTCCTACATGTGTTCCACTTCTTCAGATTAAATGAAACTGTGTCAGCCCTCGGTAATATCCCATCCCTCACAGGCTTTTCCCGCAGAACCCTTCCTGCTTGCGTCTGTCTTGACACCCAGAACAAAGAGGCTAGGTCAAACTACTTCTTAATTCACATTGCTGATCCAAACCACGGTTCCCTGTTTTACCAGCTCATTCATCATTAATTTATTTCCTAACTCAGGAAATGGCCCTGCTCATTAACTACCAGCATTATGGAAAGTACTATGCATGTTGAGGGGACTATGGAGAAAAACAAATTTAGTATCTACCCTCAGAATCTCTGCTCTGAAGGCTTTGAAGAATTTTGTTAGCTTGTTTGAGACAATGTCTTGAACTGGTTATGTAGCACAGGCTGGTCTTAGACTTACCATTGCTTTGCCTCACAAACACGAGAAATAGAGATACACCCTGCCATGCCTGGCCGTAGCTAGAATGTTCAGTCTGTAAGTCTAAAGTTACCTTTTTGGCACCAGGCTTTAGGGCACTGTCCATATAGTTCAAGTAAAATGACAGATATCCTATAATACATTTCCTCCAGGCTGCCATTCCTTAAAAGGTGGTAGTCCCTGCTGGGCATGGTAGTGCACACACCTTTAATCCCAACACTTGGTAGGCAGAGGCAGGTCAATATCTGAGAGTTCAAGGCTAGCAAGGTCTACACAGTGAGTTTCAGGACAGCCAGAGCTACTTAACGAGACCATCTCAAACGAAAACACAAACAAACAACCAAACCAGGAAAACTGTACCTTTTCCCCCCTCTAGTCTCACAGTATGGGTGGTTACTCTTGGTTCTTCACTAAGTTCAAGACAGTTCGGTCTCTCAGAACTGGTTTCAGAACCAGAAACACAGTGCTCTAATCCCCCTTTTCCTCCTCCTCATCAATCAATTTACCAACCCCACATCCGACAGAGGGCTAATACCCAAAATATATAAACAACTCAAGAAACTGGGCATCTACAAACCAAATAATCCAATTTAAAAAAAATGGAATACAGATCTAAACAGAGAATTCTCAACAGAGGAATCTCAAATGGCTGAGAAACACTTAAGTAAAGTTCAATATCCTTGACCATGAGGGAAATGCAAATCAAAATGACTTTGAGATTCCTCTTACACGTGTCAGAATGACTAAGGTCAAGAACACAATCGACAGCTCATGCGGGCAAGAATGTGGAGCAAGGTGAACACTCCTCCATTGCCGGTGGGGGTGCAAACTTGTACAGTCACTTTGGAAACCGATGTGTTGGTTTCTCATAAAATTGAGAACTAAGGCCCAGCTATTACACTCCTGGGCATATACCCAAAGGACACCTCATACTCCGCAAGGACACCTGCCCAACTATGTTCACAGCAGCTTTGCACACAATAGCCAAAACTGGAAACAATTAAGATGTCCTTCAGTGGAAGAACGGATAAAGAAAATATGATACATTTAAGAACGGATAAAGAAAATAGGATACATTTGCACAATGGAGTATTACTCAGCTGTTGCGAATATTGTTATTATTATTATTACTTTCCCCCATTGACCTATAAAATGTTATGTTCCTTTGGGATACAAATTAAACATTCTATTTCATTAAAGCTTATGTCCCTTCAAGCCTCAGTTTGAATTTTGCTTAAGATAAATAACAAGTGAGAGAGAGAGAGAGAGTTTGTTGATGGCTATTCAGAGAAGGAAAAATGAATCCTGATGGTAGTCAATTATGAAATAAATGAAAAATTAGTTGACAGCTTTGTCATCATTAAATGTAAGTGCTGTTAAGTCTTCCTCTTCTATAATTAATTTACGGGTGCTAGTTAAGGATGAACTGAGGTAGAAGACTCATTGTAAAAATGCAGGTAGTTATTAACTCATACGTGGACTCTTAACACTCAAACCTGGACTTTTAATGCTACAACGGAATAGTGGAAGGAGCTGTATAGTTTTTGGAGTGTTCCAGGATGCCAGCAGTTTTCAGAATTGTCTCGTCAGAGGCTGGGGAGATGGCTCAGTTGGGAAAGTGCTTATTGTGTAAAGAGAAGAACCTGGGTTTGATCCCCAGGATCCATGAAAAATGCTGGCTGTGCCTTTAATCCCAGCACACAGGAGGCATAGAGAGGTGGATCTCTGTGAGTTCAAGGCCAGCCTGGTCTACAAAGTGAGTTCTAGGACAGTCAGGGCTGTTACAAAGAAAAACCATGTCTAGGAAAACAACAAAACAAGAACAAAAGAAAACTTACCAAAACAAAACTGAACAAAACACTGGCCAGGCCTGGTGGCACACCTTAGGTGCCAGTACTAGTGGAGCTGAGGCAGGTGGATCTCTATGAGTCGGTGGCCAGCCTGCTCTACAGAATGAGCTCCAGGCCAACCAGTTCTACATGGTAAGTCCGGTTTTACCCCTGCCCCTCATCAAATTGTTGAGAATGGCAGCATCAGTCATAACTACAGTGTGGAAGAGATGGAGACAGGTAGACCCTGGAACCTGATGGTCAGCCAGCTAAGTCTAGACTATTCGGTAGTTACAGGCCAAGTGAAAGACCATCTCAAAAAAAAAAAAAAAAAAAAAGAAGCGGATTGTTCTTGAGTAACAATGTTCAAGGTTGACCTGACCTGTGACTTCATGCACGTGCACTTACACACACACACACACACACACACACACACACACACACACACACGGGAGAGATTAATGGATCAGTCATTTGTTATGGCTGAGTTTTGGATCTCCAGGAAAAAGTCAGGTGTGGCAACATGTGCTTATAGCCTCAGTGCTAAAGGCATATGGGTGGAGACCAGCAGAGACCTGAAACTCACGGTCCAGACAGTCTAGCTAGATCAATGAGCTTCAGGTTCAGTGAGACACGTTGTCCAAAAATTAGGGTGGAGATCAAACCACACTAATATGGATCTTTGTGTGAATATGAATATGCACATGTGTGCATACCAGCCTCTGTGCATGCATAAGTACTAATGAACACATGCATATCACATACACACTTCAAAAATATATATTTGTTTTCAAAAAGTTAATGAGAAAAAAATACCCTCATCTCATTTTATTACTTTTTTCTTTTTCCTTTCTTTCTTTCACTCTTTCTTTCAGTCTTTCTTCTTCTTCTTCTTCTTTTTTGTTTTGTTTTCGATACAGGGTTTTTCTGTGTAGCCCTGGCTGTCCTGGAACTTCTCTGTAGACCAGGACTCCAGAGGAGAGAAACAATTGGTGCTTTAAGGGGAACTTTCAGGGCCTGGGGATATAATTTCAGTTGCATGCATGGTACCCAGAGGAGGAAGAGGAAACCCAGGTATAGTGGTGCATGGCTGTATCCCAGCACTTGGGCAGTAGAGTCAGGAGGATCAGAAGTTCAAGACCATCATTTTGACTCTGAGGCCAGCTTGGTCTAGAAACCCTGACTCCAAAAGAAAAAAATAAAAAAGAAAAGAAAGAAAAAAATCCAACAGAAAAGGTGCATTACTTCAATTCATAATCAAAAAGTATGCGGTGTTAAAATGTACTAAACTCAGGGCTCGGAAGAAAAAAAAAACTCATTTATTCTCTCAGAGGACCAAGCCATAAACTGAGAAGTACCAGTAAATTTCTAATCACCAAGTCCAATGTGCTTGCTCAGCATTTCAGTTATTTGAAGCCTTTAATTGAGTTGACCATTTTCACCTTTATAAAACCTTTCTTTGCTTCAGGATTTTTTTTTTCTCTCTCCCTGTAATCTTTTTTCTTCCAGTGAATTTTATTTTTCTTTCCACCTACCAAGAAGCCCATTCTCAATTCTCTACTTCCTTCAAGAGATATGTGCCCTTCAATATAAATATCACAGTTCTAGCATGTGATATACTATCTGACTGTACTTGCATGAATCTCTTGTCTCCATTAGCCCTTGGGACTCACACTCGCTCACCCCATACCCACACACTCTATATACACTTATATGCATGCATAACTTTTATATGAAAATACTAATTGAAGACTGGTTCAAGCTCTTCTCAAAGATGAGCAGACCTGTGGATCCAGAAGTAGCAAGCACTACTATGCTACACACACACACGCACGCACACACACACACACACACACACACACACACATCTCATCTTAGAGCTACTTTCCCTGTGCCATTCAGTTATTAAGACGTCTTGTTGAAAATCTCCCCACTTCATCACCTATGACAAACTTTTTTCTTTTTCTCTTCTTTCTTCCTTTTCTTTTTTAAAGTACACATAACAACAATGGTTTATAGGTCTCTGGAGTCTGACTTACCTCAGAGACATCATGGTGGTAGAACATGACCAACTTCTTTCTTCCGATATTTTCTTTTATTCTCCAATATATTACATTTTGATACTGCCTTCAATTTACAATCCAGCTTTACTTCCTATAAATTCTCTTTACTTTTCCTTACCCACTATCCTCTGACTAGATACTATTTTTTCTCTTTAGATATTCCACTTCTCCTTCCTTCCTTCCTGACTACTGAAAATGTACCTCGTTCAGATTCAACTTCCTTCATAAAACCTATACAAATTCCCACTTTGCAGGATCTCGTTATTTCTGTAATTCAAATAATTATGGCTCTTACCATTTTTGCCTGTTTATTACCTATTTTCCCTTATTGTTCACTATTTTTCATGTGAATTAGGCTTATCTCCCAAATTAAATAATAATCACGCTTAGTCTTCCTGCCCCATCCCCTCCCACGCATGCACGGAACAGGGACTGTATTGAAAACACTCAATGAACAGGTATTGATTTATGTATTGACTGAATACATAATACCAAGGAACAGAGAGTATTAGGAGAAAAGGGATCTTAAGGTCTGTCGAAAGGGTGTTCAAGATTGATTTGTAAGCCTCCTGGATTGGAACAATTTTTGTTAACCTCACTTTGGAGTCAGGTATTTACAATGGCTATTAAATTGTTACCTTGTTGCCTTCCAGTGCTCACCGAGGAAATGAAATCAGCTTTTACTAATGCTGGAAGCTGACACTTAACAATTTGCTTTCAAGGAACCTGAAACTACTTTGGAACTGACAAACTGGACTTTTTTTTTTTTGAGAATCCTTAATTTATGGTGTATTACTATAATATTTTCTATGAAACTATTTGGTTTTGTTTCTATTTTTATAAGGCAAGAGTATTCCAGCAATATATAATATTGAAACTAGAACTATTCGGAACAATCAACTAGTTCAACAAATGTACTTTACAGACATGGAAACTGAGTTCCAAAGAGAAGAATTGATTTGCCCAAGTTCGTAATCTAGGTATTGCTGAAGCTGTGTCTAGAAATCAGAAGTTACCAGTGCACGATTCTATGATTTTTCTAGAACCACACGTTGTACACTTTCAGTTTCATACTCAATTTGACATTATTTAAATCAGCAAAAACAAGAGTTTTTTACAAAATTATTTCTCTTACTTCGCACCCAAGATAGTGAACTAGCGCCTCTTAAGTCATTAAAAAGAGTGTGTATAGACAGTACGAGCAATAAATTACGAAGCATATCAAGTTAAGGGAAATGTAAATATCATCTTAATTATGTACACTTTTTGTTTTGTTTTGTTTTTTGAGATAGGGTTTCTCTGTGTAACAGCCCTCGCTCTGTAGACCAGGCTGGCCGTGAACTCACAGAGATCCTCCTGCCTCTGCCTCCCTTGTGCTGGGATTAAAGGCGTGCACCACTACTGCCAGACAATTATTTATACTTCTGAAGCCACATAAACCTGCACATTTTTTTAGATAGGAAAGTTGAAGAAAAGCAGTTATGTGATTTTTGTTGTTTTGTTTTAGGAGATGAATTCGTACTGGAAGCTGCGCTAATATTTGTACTGGTGGTGTGGAAGATTGCTTGCAACATGAATATAGGGTCACATAGTGTCACTTTGTGCTGTGAGAAGAGATGTCCTCTAGTGTTTGGGGGAGAGCCTGGACTATCACAGTTGCCTGTAACCTCTCTTCTTCCACAGGAGCAGAGCCAAATAAAACATCACTCACTGTCTCCTATTGGCTATTCATTTGTTTTATTTAAAAGGAGTAAAATGGTTTATTCTTGTTTTAAAGTCTGTCTGAGAAATATTGTTTGGTACCTCTAGCAGATGCAGAGATTTAAAGGGTGAAGAGAGAATCCGAGAGAAATTACATGATTAACTTTTTAAAGGAATGTTCAAGGAAATTTGGCTCTGGGAAAATGCTTTGTAATCTATAGTATATCATATCATTTGGATTGTCTATGACAGGTAGAAAGCAGTAGCCAATACAAGCATATTGTTTTATAATTTAAAATAATTTTTAAAGCAAAAATTGCAAGTAGAAATTCATAAACTCATGCTGCGCAAGGATCCATTCACACGGTTCAATATTAGCTTCAGAGGCAAATTAGAGTATGAGAATGGAAGACGAATTTGCTTAATAAAGTAAAAGATGCGGTAAATTCAAATCTGAAACGAACCCAGATCCATGCTAACAGTGGAGGTGCAAATGGTGGGTCCAGGGAATCGTGGCACCTAACAAACACGACATTGCTACGTACACGTGACTCACCTGTACCGTTGTTAATCGCTGTCTGGATCGTGGCTTCTGGCCCCAGAACGTCATAATCATCCTTCATTTCTTCTGTGGGGGGAAAATTATGGTTAGCATTTGAAAATTATAGAAAGGCTTACTCTACAAAGCATGCCAAGCATAGGAACAAGGAGGAGCCTTTCAAGGGAAACAGAAAAGGCTTGTTGTAAACCTCTAAACAATAGCTTTGTTCAGGCAATGGAATGAACCCAACGGTGCTGGCTGCACCAGAACTTATTTACTTTAAGCATTACTACAAGCTGTGAAAAACAGAGGCACCTATGGGAAGCAAAGGAAGGGCTGTTCTTCTGGTGGCAGTTCTAGTGACAAACAGGACGGAAACGTTATTTTTTTTTTCCAATAAGAATCGAGTCCAAAGTGGCAGAGTATTGGTACTTAGGAAGAGACACAGTAAGCGGCTAACTCTGGGTGCTTAGTGGCAAAGGAGTTTCTTGTTTTATTTTCACGCTCTTGGTCCCCTTGCTGTGGCTGCGATGGTGTGAGTCCCAGCAAGCCTACCTTTTAAAAATCCCAAATTCTGTATATCAAAACTCAGAATGCCTAGCGTTGCAAACTAACATCTCAGATATGTTAAAAAAAATATCCATTCACTGTTTAGCATACATTTCTAAAGTCTATTTTCCTCATTCCTTGCTCCCATCTCTCGTAAACAGCTTTGTTTCGAGCATGTATGCTTCCACAGGTGATTATACACATTTTCTGATGGAAAATAGAGAGAAAACAGTAGCTCAATGTTTTGATGAAGTTGAAACTATATAACATTGAAGGAGAGGTTCGTGGATGATTAAAGGCCATTTTTGATAAACGGTAATATTCTCAGATACAGCAGGAAACTGGAGTTTTCCCTGCCTACTATATTGTAGAGTATGTGGGAAGGCAGAGCAAGGCAAGCTGCCAGTTAAAAAAAAAGTCTTTCAAATAAACAAACAGAACGTGCACTTTTTAAAAACTGTAGCTGTACGGTGACAACACTAACAAGCACAGGGCATGTTCCAAGATGAGGAGCTCTGTGCTACTGTAACCATTTCAGTACAGCACAAAGAACTGGAAGTCGAACTCTCAAACTTATTCTGGCCATTTTCTGCTTCTCCCACAATACCCTGCTGCGGTGGGAAAAGAGTTGCTAGAAGATACCACAGCAAAACGACTGGATCCGCATGTGGACTCAGAGCTGAAGTGGCATGTTTCTGTCAGAGGCACAAACACACATAGATGCTAGTTGAATGCCATTCTTCAAAACTGTTGCATAATTTTCGCAATATTTTTATAGACTGTGCACACACTTCCAATTCATCCCTGACCCTAGGCACCTCCTCTATTCCGGAAACGTTTTTCACAGGGGTATTTTGCATGAGACACCTAGAAGCTGAGCACACAGCAACAATTGTATTGTCAGTTGTAACCATCCATGGTTTGGGAAACTCCTTCTGGTGTTTTCATTGGCCCCTGAAAGAAACTAAGTAAGTGTTTCTGAGTTCAGTACTAAACATAAATATAGCCTTTGTGCCTTTGTCCTTGCTCATCTCATGTGATTTCTGGTAGCCAAGAGTCACAAGAACCATAACTTTTCCACCTCGAGCCACAGAGGGGACAGCAGTTAACAGCTTTTAATTTTTTTTTATTTTTACTTTTTGCATAATGGTGGTAATGTTCAAGATCTCTGCTGTGCTTCCTTCCTCATTGTCATCTTCTTATGAAAAGGTAAAGAGCAGTTACAACAGTTGGCTGCTCCCCAAATTCATAAATGCAGGCCGCACAGACGCATAGTAGGCCCTTTGTGCACAGTGTGGTATTTAGTGCTAACCGTCTTTAACCAATGATTACAAAACTGGTCAGAGGCCATGGTGCTGCTTTTACCTGGATGTGTTTTACTTCAACTTGCTGGACCCAGCCTTTTCCTTTTTTGAATACTAAGTTCTACTGTTCAGATGTGCCCCTGGTCCTTTTCAGGTCTTGGGCTCTATATGAGCCCATGTAGGAAGGACATAATGATACACACTCTCGGAATACCTCCTCTGCCTTACTGGCAAGCCTTGGTGGCTTCCTTCCTCCTGTCTAACCTTTTTCGCGACCCCTCTGACTCGCATTTGCTGTGCTCAGAGCCACCTAGTGTATTTATTTTCCAAACACTTGTAAAAGTTTGCATTTTTCAGTCACCCTTGGGCTAAAGTTTTGTAAAATAAAATAAAGAACACTTTCTTCTGTAAGGATGAAGAATTCTTGAATAAGCAGAATGAGGCCAAGACGCAGGTGATTTATTTAAGTCTGTGTCAATGATAATGATGTCATGGTTTCCAGCACACTGTGTCCACCCCATTGTGGGACGAAAGAATGTCAAGGACAGCTCCAAACACAAAACTTTGATTGTGCTGGGGCCGGAAAGGCCCAGTCAGAACCGCACTAGGCTCTTCAGTGTAAAACCTGCATCCTGCAGACAAAGTACTGAGCGTTGGGGAGAAAGAGCAAAGGAGAGGGGCTTATCTCAGGGGAAAGCTATGTGCTGAGGTATGACTGCAGACAGCCAGGCACCGGGGAGAAAACACTCCGAAATAAAACACACCCGAATTAGAATTATTGTCTATATTGTGTGTTTTGAACAATAAATAAGAAAAAAAATATTTTATCAGAAGAAAAATGTGTTATCTACAAGTCAGGATAAACAATGAGGAGCTTTTTAAGACTAATTTCTGTTCATTAGACATCAGGGCACCACATCAGAGCACTTTTAGAACAACAATAAAAAAAAAAAGAACAGTAAATCATCACTAATCATTAGAACCAGACAGGTAATAGCTGGGTAACTTTCTTGGCCTAAATAGCCTAATGAGATTAGGGATTTACATTTTATTCAATTATCGTGAGTCCAGAATGCTTGTTTATTTCTGTAAAGGTAAGCGCACTTGCACCACAGTCTCCATTAACTCCAGGTAACAGCAGGTGGGCGAGGCGCTCTTAGGGATCCCTGGATAGCAGGACACTCGAAATTAGGATCCGTGACCAGCACCAGAAAAGCTGATACCGTCACAAGCTACTCCTACAGCCTGACAGCGCTGTTTTGGCTGTTTTTCAACTATTGATCTTTTTTTTTTTTTAATTAAACTTTTTAAAAAGAAGTTTGGGGCTGTACATTTGTTATATTGTTATTAATTATTCCTTTAAGGGTGAAAATTCTGGTAATTGGTCCTTACCCTTGATTTCTAGATATTAAAATTTAAAGCATCAGAACATTCATTCTTATAGCCCTGCATATCTAGTTCATTAACAAATATGAATAGCTAACAGCAGCTCATTTAAATAGTTATGTCTTACATGAGTTCTCGCCACACTCTGTTTCTGTCACACTGCTCCCAAGAATCATTGGCTCTTATTATACATGTAAATGGCTATCATAAAAATAAAAATTTCATTTAAGATTGTTAATGACTTCTGCAGCAGTCAGACTTCCTTTAATGATCATCCTCTGCCCCTAATTAAACGTATTTATCTTTCAAGCATCTTTGGCTGAGTTCTCCCTCATAGTTGAAAATCTAAAACCTTAAGTCTTAATGGATATAACGATAAAT
>NW_024543096.1:2665000-2667500 GCF_018167655.1 Microtus oregoni
TAATTGATGGATAAGATAAAACTATTTGCATATGAAGTGCATATGAATTATTGGCATGGCTTACCGTTTTATGTGGAATCATATTAAAGTTTCATTTGCTCTAGAACTGTATGTGTGATGTGGGGTTACCAAAGGGTATAAAGACGATGCTTAAAATTGCTTTATAGCAAGCGGGCCTGGAAAGATATATCTGAATCTGCCTTACTAAAAACTTGTATTTAAAAGGTTGCATAGTTGATGCATATAATAAGCATTATTTTCACCTTGCCGGGTTCCATTATATTAAACCCCCTCTTTCTTCCTCCCAAGTAAACAATACTCTAAATTCTATCAGTGTGACAATTAATTTTACAGTCATAAGCAACATAAGGAATGGCTTCTCTTTATTGTCCACAGCTATAACTTTTATTTTCAGAGTTTTGTATTCTGGTGACATGTAAGAGTACAGTAGCAAAATGTGACATTTTTATAATGTCCATACCTGCTGGAAAATTTCAACATTTGCAAAAATGGCCTATTATAGCATTTAAACATTGCCGATAATTAGCTTGACATTTGAAATAGCAGAACTATTGTTTTGAAGATGCCCTATACAATGTTACCTAACTAACCCCGTTCCCTACTTAGACTCCTTCTCTCCATTATTCTGTCAGTTACAGTACAAATAAGATATCAGTAGTTAATGTATTAACATTCGAAAGAGCTGATGAGCAAGGGCAATACTTTATCTACACCAGGAGCAGAAGCTTTATTGATGTAAAGGAAAATTACATATGCATATTATAGACAGCTAATTGTTAATAAGGCGGTCAACAATGATTTCCTATAAATCCGCTCCAGTTAAGTGCACCAATAGGACCTTCAATGCCATTATCAACCATGTATTAAATACCTACAATACAGTAAACCTAGAAAAATACAAGGAGACGCTATGATCACTTTAGGAAGCTCATAGCTAATGTACTTGGAGAACCAGAAACATAAAATTGTGCTAGAGGAACACTTGATGTCAGCTTGTGAGTTGTGACAAAGGTGATAATACAGGCAGAGTGAGGCCACATGACCTGTCAAAGGCCACGTGACCCTATGGTGGCAACGCCCCAGCAAGAAAGCATGTCTTCAGGAAAATCATGGCTACACAAAAAGATGCATAAAAATACAACCTCCCAGCAAAGAATGCAATCTAAATTTAAACTACACAAGTCCAGAGTAAAAGAATGGAAATCCCTGGGATTTTTTTTTGGGGGGGGGGGATTTTGTGCAGTAAGATGGAGATGCTTAATTTTAAATTGTTTTGATGATTGTTACTTTCATGGATCCCCTTAATTTGAGTTATAGAAGCCTACCAATTTGATCAATTACCAGAATCTAACAATACATCCTTGTTTCCTGCAGTAGTGTGGAAACAATAGAAATAAAGAGGCAGTTCACAGAATTACGAGCTTGCAACTCGCCTTCTCGTCCCAGCACCAACATGTAGCCAGCTGTGTGGCCTTGGTCTATCACCCAAGGAAGCTTCGTTGAAATGGGTAAAAATAATGATAATGGGTTCCTTGCTTCCGAGATTGTCACTAGAGTCTAGGAATTTGTGCACGAGACACATTACTATGGACGCTCAGGGTGGTGTAACTGTTGAAACAACTGAAATCACAAAGATAGACCACCTCTTCAGGGTCTTCCTTTGCTCGCTGCCCACAATTTGCAGGAGCTCTAAGTCAAAAGGAGGTGTGGCTATGGATCAGCCTCTACTTAGTGCCCCACCTTCCGCCATGACTGCAAAAGGAGCTTCAAGAACAAAGCCCATATGGGCCAGAGCACTCTCTAGCCTTCTGGGAACGTGGGACACAGACACGAGGCCTTGTTTTGACATGTCTCTGAGATGATACAGCCTCCAGTTTAAAGAAGTCCTTTGGAATTCTGAGTCATTTGGTTTCCTCATTTTTTCAGTGCTTGGAGGTCAAATAGCCTCCAAGATTAGGTAGAGCGTCAAACAATACCTCTGTGCCTACTTTCTTAGAACATCTTTCTGTGTGAGGGTGTTGCTAAGGCCTCCCTAGACTTTCCATCTGAACGCTGGTCTGCATTCTATCCCATCCCTCTGCATCTTGCTTTGCCAGGATGGGCTTCTCAGGACGAGGGGCCTTTTCTCAAGGTTTTCAACGGGTGACTCTTGTTTTTCCAGGGGACACTTATTGTTGACACCTTTCTCTCATCACAGTTAACATGTTAGCTCTCTCTGCACTGGGGTGGGCAAAGATCACATGACTAAATTCAAGGCCCAGGTTTCTCATTTTATAACCGGGTAGTGACCACTACAAAGCAAAGACAAGTTCAAACAGAGATTTTCTTCCAAATTTGAGCGTGTGTCATGGAAGCACACAAGCTTAAACTTCTAGATTTCAAACTGGGAACAGCTTTATCTATCACTCAGAGATGAAAAATGAATCAATACTAGAAAGAGACTATGTCAATTCAAAATATTCAAATAAAATATGCTCTT
>NW_024543096.1:2672500-2732500 GCF_018167655.1 Microtus oregoni
ATTTTTCTGGATACAGCGTTCTTAGTTTTTCCTAAGCACTATATTTCATCTTTGTGTGTGTGTGTGTGTGTGTGTGTTTGTGTGTGTGTGTCTGTTAAGTGCCATGCTAGGTGAACACTCAGGCACCCAGCCTTGGCCCCCACACCCACCTGAGGGTCTTAGGTGAATGCCGCATTTCCTGTTAGTTTCATTTCACGCATTAAGTCTGTCTCTTAGTGGCAGCTGTATGATCTATGACCCCAGCCCTTACAAGAGGGGCAGTTTGAAGGCAGCTACGAGTTTTACCCATTCGCTGGCCACACTTATCTCATGAAGAATTGATAACACTTATCTTCCTGAGCAGAATAAAGCTGCATAAAGTGATACTAAGAACTTAAGACTCCTGTCTTCCTGCACGTTATTATTCAGAAGTTTACAGTCTGCGAACACTTATCAGAAGTCCTGAGCAGAAAGGACAGATCTTCCATTTCATGAAGATACAAAAGAAGGCTGGAAGTTTGGGGCAGATAAAGGGCAGTCCTTAAAAGTTCAAAATCTTCCTTGAGGTAGAATAATTCTATAAATTAAAAAATGGCTCCTAACAAGTTCTAGAGTCTAATCTGGGCCTACTTGTCTTTTCTTTTTTTAATTGTTTTCTTATTGAGCTATACATTTTTTTCCACTTCCCTTCCCTGCTTTTCTTAATTTAATATTGCTAAAACCATAAAAATCACTTCACAAATGGCTTTAACACAGAACCCAAAAGGTCACCTTGTTGAACTTAGGCCCTTCCAATGAAAAAGAAAGAAAAAAAGCAAGGCAAAGCAAGACAAACAAACAAGCAAACAAACAAGCAAACAAACAAACAAACAAGCAAACAATGCCAACCCATCTCTTCTAATGATTAAAAAAAAACCAAACAATTCAACAATTGTGTTGTCTTCACTACCCAGAATTCTTATGGTTCCAAATTCGCACCCATGGTTGTTATGAGCAACAGCACAGGTAAGGGAACCTATGAATCAGTGTGCCCACCCCGTTTTCAGGCTCAGGAAATATTGGTGTTACACAGGTTTCTAAGAACTGGAAGTCACACTTCCATTATTTCTGACTTGTTCTTCAAAAAGAGTTAAGTAACGCAAAAACACTAGGTTACTACTTTTGAAAGAATTTCAGATTGCTTGACAGCTAAAATAGATAAGCATATTTCATGAAGATGTTTTCGTTTTGTGTAAATCATTTAGCTCTCCCTATAAAGAACGCATATTTTAATAGACAGATGTTTAAAGCATTTCCTCCAGCACACACTCAGCTCAAGGTTTTGAGAAAAACCTACACTCGTGACTGTGTAGACTCTCTAGCACAGAGAGCCCTTGGAGCATTGGTAGCAACTTGAGAATGAGAGGGGGCGGTGCTTATGGGTCAAACTTTCAAAGTAGAAAAGTGGGAAACTGTACTGCTTTTCCTTCTGTCTTTTGACACATTCAACTTTCTTGTAAGCTAATACAACACTTTACCAATATAGGTATTTCTCAAGGCTTGTATTTCATTTAGACTTAGATGGGGTGGGGGGAAGAGGGGGAGAGTCAAATTAATGACAGAAGGGAAGCAAGAACTATAGTTTTAAAAGTGGAACATGGAGATGAGAATTGCAAAAGTACCTGAAAGAACATAATTTAAAAACAAATATTAAGAGAAAGAATTATGTGCAATAAAAGATATATGGCATTTCAAAATGTTTAGAAATATTTTGCTAAAGAATTGAGCAAGTTTTGTAGCTAAAGGGCCATATGCCCTATTTTAATAAAAAGGAATCCATAAAAAATAAATTACTTTCACTAAGTATATGCAAATTCCAATGTAAGCAATCAGTGCAAAATTAATTTTGCCAGAACTGATTAAAAGCATTAATAAATCTATATGCAGTATTGCTTCAATCTGATACTGTAAATTTATTATACTTCCTGTAAGATTAATTATAATGCTACAATAACATATTACGATGCCAGAACATATTACTGTACATTCTGTTAATAACAGTTAAGCGTAACCTGAGTTGTAATTATGGACTGTAACAAAGTAATTTGATAGTGATTGTTTTCTTTAACTGTTAATGTTAGATGGGAAATAAAATGTGTATGTGCTTGTGTTCATTATATTTTTCTCTTTAATACAATACCTAATTAAAATCCTGAAACACCACAGCATTTGTGCTAAGGGATTCCTTTCACTTTCTGCTCCCCAACAAAACTGTCAGGCTGCCTGAGATAAGGGATGCTTAAAAAACAACGGTTAAAGTTATTCAAGGTTGTTGAGCATTCTTGCCCTGGACTAGAGCAAAATGTATTTAGAAAGACGTCTGTGCAGCCCGGCATTCATCAGTGGAGGTCTCAGATGACATCAGCAATCCCCCCTTGTTCTGTGCACAACTCATAAGCAGAAAAAAAAATGATTGCAAGATCATGGTGAGAATAACTACTCCAGGTAGCAAACTAAAGACCTCAAAATCCTTTCTACAGGGAAAAATAGGCCACATACAAACGCTCTTCTTTTGGTACTGTTTTCCAACTTTTTACTGCCTTTCCAGCACTAAAATCCTCGTTCCAGCTACAGCAGCAGTACCAGGCTTCTCTATATGACAGTCAGGAAATGTAAGACGTGGATGGTGTCTGTAACTTATTACCCTGCCCATTTTGTTGTCCCTCCCCCCCCCTTTTTTTTTGAAAACCAAGTGGCTATGTCTGCATATAACTGGAAGAACACAAAATCTGAGGCCCTTTAGAACCGTACACACAAACTTTGAGGGGCAAACAGGTTTCTGGAGAACTCCCAAAAGAAATTATTCAAGTTAAGCTTTTTTTGGATATATTCCTGATTAAGCCTGAACACAATGAAAAAAACAGTGTGAAGCACAATTCTGAATGGCATCTGTGCTAGGAGCTTCAGAGGACTGCTGACAGTCATAAAACTCTGTGTGTCACCAGCTGGGGGCCGGGGATTGAAAGATGTCAGGGGGACCTGGCCTCTCAGATGGGGGAGAGATCAGAAGGAAACTGTCCAGGTGATGCCCGGGCCCTGAACAGGCCTATCTGCACTTTCATTCAAATGATAATGAGTGTGTAAATCACATCTGTTCCCCTCTGTGCCTGTATCCTTGTCACCTGAATAGCATCCCCACCAGGTATCAAACGAGCTACAGGAAATAGGTTTCCTTTTTATCCAACTTCACTCTGAAATGAGAAAATGAACACCCTGACAAGGAAGCCCACGCACCAACAGGGAATCCAAGGCCAGATTTCATCCTAATAAAGAATATTTAATTGTTAGCCGAAGGTTCAGTCAGAGAGCAGGACACCGGCGTTCTGATACAAAGGTTCTTCTCAGGCTCCTCACTGCCCAGTTCCTCAATAAATGTGGAAAAGTAGCTTGGTAATTAGCAGTCGCTGACTCTTAATGATCTGATCTTTTTCCAATGGTGCAACCCCAAAACTGCCAACAAGACCAGCAATTCTCACCTTCCTGTCTTCTTTTAAGTATCAAAACAAGGGCTGATGAGAAGGAAGCACTCCTGGATGCCTGATAGTAATACTTTACAGTTAAAACATTTGCAAATGTTTAATTGCCTCAAATCACAATGGCAGACTCCAGAAGACCCTTTATTTATACTTTTGTATGTAAAAAAATTTTGATCTAAGAATGTATTTCACCTCTAGGTTCATCATCCCCTGCTTCTATCATGTCTTTCCCTCTCTCTTTCCTTCTCTCTCTCTCTCTCTCTCTTTGATCAGAGGCATGAAGGAGTAAGTAAGTGCGAACGCTTAGGTACCTGGGGTATAGGAAGGTGGTAATTAGCACAGCGGGGTAATTGCTGTGTAGATTGCAGTATGAGCAAATGCTTTGACTTGTTTGTTCTTCCCACTCTTTCTCTCTCTCTCTCTCTTTCTTTCTCTTCCCTCTTTCTGTTTCTCTCTGCCACTCTCTCCTTCCCTCGCTTCCTCTTCCTCTCTCCCTCTTTCCTTTCCTCTGTCTCAGCCAGGCTAATAATCACCTTATCTACTCAGCTATGTTGATCGTGGATAGATACACATGTAAGATAAAGGGAGCATTCTATCCTGAGAAAACACTCTTACTCTCAACTGCAAACCAAAATGGTTCTCACGCCTTCCATCCTCAATCAGAAAAATAATTATCCAATACTATGCATAATAATAAACAATAATTCCTCCTTTTCCTGTAAAAAAAAAAGGGAAAAAATCCAAAGTATAAACTAGAAGCAGAAAGTTTCCTCAAGACCGTTCCTGGGCAGCAAAAACACTGGTATTCCAGGCTCTTTGTGGATCATGACACTATGGGATAGCTCAGCATCACAGTAGTTGGAAGATGTCCTTTATCAATGGTTTCACCATCTTAGAAAGTGATTAAATCACACCTTTTAGAAACAAATTAAATCTTAAAAAATGATGTGTATGGGGGTTTTGCCTGCATGTATGTCTGTGTACCACTTGAATGCCACCAATGAATTGATTCTCTGGAACTGGAGTCACCATGTAGGTGCTGGGAATTGAACCTGGGTCCTCTGGAAAAGCAACCCATGTTCTTAACCACTGAGCCACCTCTTCAGCCTCCAAAAATAAAATTAAGGATCTGGAAAGAAAGCTCAGCAGTTAAGAGCCTGTACTTGGAGAGGATCCAAGTTCAGTTCCCAGCACTCACAACTGCCTATATAACTCTGGCTCCAGGAACTCCAACCTCTCTGGCTTTCTGTGGTCACGAGCATATACCCCAGCACACGTACATAAAAGAAATCAATTGAGCACACATCTTCAGCTCGGTATTTTTGCTGAGTCATTTTTCCACGGGGTACAGTGTGCAAGAATAACACGATCACGTGTCTCTTCTTCTCTCCCTTTTTACCTGAAATCCAATGTGTTCAACTTCTGAAAACTCAAGCAACTGAACTTGGGACTTTCTGGTGGAACATTAGCCTGCCTGTCTCAGAACACACTTAACATGTGCCTTTACCAGGTCATAACTCTTTCAGATATCATACTTAAGACTCCACGTACCAGCTTCCTCCATTTCTGCTAATCGGTCTCAAGTCAGGAGACAAAGGATACTGAATTCGTCTTTGTCTTTCCTCTCTGTTGTTCGTCTATCTTCCTTCCCTTTTCCCTTTCCACATGACTTCTCTCCTTCCTCCACTTAGTACAAGAACATTTGAGGCCCTCAGCTGCAGCGCTGGGACTCTGCGGACAGATTCTGTCGGTCTTGTGTCTGGTGCTATTTACCATGGGCATTCTCGGTCTCGGAGTATTTTAATGATTCTTAATTAATCTGTTCTCATTTTTTCCTTCTCTCAAAAACTTTCAAATGTGAGTCTGTTTGATGACTCAATACCGTAATCACACCCAAGATAAAAGACTAGTTTTAATAACCGTAAATTTCAGAGAACTGATATTTACGTTTATTTTTAAAGATGTAATAATTTTCTATTTCAGAGTTACCAGGCATCTTGAAAGCTTACATCTCAAGCTCTTCTGACTCCCCTTCTATCTTGCAATTAACAATTCTCTGTCTAAATACCTATCAGCGATAGCCCTCCCATACAAGTAAGAGGTTCTGACTGCATTGGCCTCCCGAATTTCTGTAATAACAGCAAGGAGAGAAGGCACTGGGCTCATCGGCGAGTAGCAGATGGCACAGTGGAACATATGTACATTGCTAGTTCTTCCTGGCTCACCCATGAAGCACATGCTGATAGTTTATAAGTCTACCACACCCATACGCATTATGGCCTTGATCCCGGACTTCCCTTTTAACAAGCATCTCCTTTATTACCGTCCTTGACCATGTCTCCTACCTAGTCCCTTCTTGTTCATTCAGCATGACTAGCAAAGCAACCCATTTTCTCAGAACCCTAAACTGTCTCAATCTTTGTTCAGTTGAAGACAAACTAATGAGATGTCGAAGCTGTGCTAGGGTACCTGAGCGCGTGGAAGGCATTGACTGTCCCCCTGTAAAACAGGGCAGGTAGCCAGAAGTTTTACGTGTCTTCCCACTGCCCATTTGGCCTCTCTAGAGGGCAGGCGTTTCCAAAAATGAAGTACGAAGAAAGGAAATAACGTTGTATCAGAACTAGAACAGCTGAGCAGGCTCATATCTTACAGCATCTCATCTTTCTGTGGGCATCAGACTCAAACTGCTTAAAACCGTATTCTAGCTCCCCAGTTTACTAACCTGTAGCTTTTAGCCATCTGTTTGATATGCCTCCGCGTCCTTTACTAAACGGAGGGCACCAACGCTATCTATAGACTGCTTGTGAAGATTGACTGCAAGCACCTGAAGCTCAGCATCTAGTAAACGCTTAGCAAACGAGAGGTGTTGCTATTACTTGCTGTGTCCAGAAACAAGTTTCAGCGACAGGCAGCTCTGTGCAATACTTTCATAAAGGAATTTACAACTGCATCCTGCAACTTGCAGCCGCCACACTGAGACGCTGAAATTTTACTTTTACTCTGCTTCTAAGTGTAAAGCCCAGAAAGGTCATGACCTTTAGACATGAAACATACAACTTCGGATGTTTGGGGGTCCCTGCTGTGGAGAAGGGCACCCCAGGTGCTAAACTAGGTAGTGCATCACCTCCCCCACCCCATGAGGTCAGCAGTGGGCTTCCACTTTGCGGAAAGAGCTCAAAGTTCAAGAAGACGAGAGCCCTGCTGAAAGGTTATGCATCGAGGAGGTACGTTGAGCTCTTTGGTATTCCTAAGGTAAGCTCTCACTCAGAGCGCCACCATGCTTTCCCAAGCGTGCACTCAAGGTACATCCTAGCAAGAGCTTCTTAGGGCTTTGCCACTTATGTTGATCACATTCCGGGGGGGGGGGGGAGGATAAAAATAGACTTCATGCTGCCGATATAATTACTAGAGGCTATAAACGCCATGCAAAAATCTGGAGGAGAGATGTAGGAATAGCCAGAGAAAGAGCATCCAAGTGAGCGGTGACATAAAGTAGGACAATATACCATTCTTAATTCCTTCGCACAACGCCGCACGGTCCCATAGTGTTCCGCTATGGAAGAGCAGGCCCTCGTTCTCAATTGGGAAATTAGGCCCATTTGCAGGCAGTGGCAATGCTGGCAAGCTCCAGGTGGGCACCACCGGAGCAGGTGAGAAATGCCACTGGGAGGGGGAGGGGGAGGAGTTGGAACCTTTCAGAGGGCGTCGCCATCCAGTTACCCTGCTTAGGTTCCTGCTTACGTCAACATCATGTTGGCAGCTTAGGGGAGTTTCAGATGTTCCTTTTAGGTGAGTGTTCACATTCTGAATGGAAAGACAAGCAGCCTCGGGAGGGAAGTTGGCTGAGCTCTCAGTCTGAGATGCATTGGCCCGAGGAGGCTGAGCTGGCTTCTGCTACTCCTGGCCCAGCACAGCTTCAAGACCCGAGAGGAACCTGAGAATGAATGTCTGTCCTGCACCTCAGAAGGAAGAAGTGTGGAAAGTCAGCAAGTCTTGGAAGTCCCAGTAGACTCTGAAGAGAGGAGAGAGAGTCATTCAGGGACTGGAGCTCTCCTATTCCCTTCTGACTCTTGGCTCATCACCACTCTACTTTTAAAGTATGATGCGGGATCCATACTAAAACTAATATCTTAAAAGACAAGCTAAAAGCAAGAAGGGATCCCTCTTCCACCCAAGCACTGCTCCTTACCTTCATCAACCACAGGAACAAACCATGAGTACCTCAAAAGCAAATCTTTGATTTTCCTGGCTTTCAGGCTGAGTCAGTCAGAAGGCAATGAGTCAGGTTCAGAGTGAACTGGACAGTACAAGATGAAGGTTTATCTTGAAACTTTGTACATTTTGTGGCTGATTAGAGAGAAATGGACACCTTGACAGAGAACTGGTGTTTCTTGTAAGAGCCAGCCTTGTTCTGGACCATCCGTGGGACTGTGTCTTTCAGTAGGAACCATGAAAGCAAGTTCCGCATTTGAGGGAAAAAGGCAGAAAGTGGGGTGAAATATTTTTTCCTAAAGGCTATAAAGTCTGTTGGGGCAGTAGGAGGATTGAAGCATGCAGCCCTCTGTTTCCTACCTTCCTACAGGATTTCCATAGTTCTCCTTCAGAAGCATGATTAAACTCTGGCAGTAATTTTTAGATAGGCCAGATGACAGGGATATTTGGGATGTATATTTTAAGATGGTATGGTATGTCAAATACTTGAATACTAAGCAGTATTCTATTTATTATTATTATTATTATTACTATTTTATACCAGTTATACTTTGCAGTCTTTAAAATCAGAATCATAAAGAGAAGTGTGTGGCTATTACATATTTATAATAGTGTAT
Source organism: Microtus oregoni (assembly GCF_018167655.1). NCBI lineage: Eukaryota > Metazoa > Chordata > Mammalia > Rodentia > Cricetidae > Microtus > Microtus oregoni. The sequence goes on from NW_024543096.1 coordinate 2,680,824, forward strand.
TTATTTTAAGTAAGCACCTTCTGGAACCCGTGTCCCAAAGTCTCTAAAGTAAACAAGTGGCTTTAGAAATGGGAAGGGAAGAAGTCCTTAAAAAAGAATAGATGGGGACAATGGAGAGAGAGAGGGAGAGAGTGAGAGAGAGAGAGAATTTCAACTTGTTATTACATATGAGATCTTAAACTTGTTATTATACGTGAGATCACGTTGCTGGCCTTTTGCTGGCATCTTATGGATGTTGTTATTTCCACTGAAGAGATACTAGAGTAAATGGGTGTTACATGTTAAATCTGCCCAGAAAGCTACAGTCTAGCACCCTTCCTACTCAGTTTCTCCCAAGTTAACCTGGAAAAGATTTTTTTTTATCTAGTATTTCATAAACTGTTTTCCCAGCATAAATGAATTCATACCCAGGAAAGTAAATATTCAGATAGAAACTTTTTTTTATTGACTCAGTGGCTCTTATGACAGCATTTCAAAGGTGTTATTGACCTTATTAAGCAAAAATTAGTATTTGGTATTCCTGAGCAAGTGTGGAAATGATTTGACACTGTCCCAGAAAACTTGGATATTATAGGATTTCAATAGATCAATATTTACATTTTTAACCCTGGAAATGTTAGATGATGAGCCTGGTCAGTGGTGGGGCTTCATGTTCTGAGCCTCATCTCGGAGGGCAGGGATGCTGCTCTCCCATTGCACATCAAATGGGTCAACCGGAAACGTTGGTCTCATCTGTACTATTTAGCTTTAGCTTTATGGAAAGAAATGTTATGGTCAGGTTAATTTTTATTTGCCTTGGAAAGATTGTCTGTGTAGGCAGAAACTTAAAAGGCTCGTGTTTCCCAGTTGTCACTGAGTACGTGTACATTGTATAGAATTACACTGCGAGGATGAGCACATGTTATCAGGTCCATGAAACTCACTTTGACCCATTGCTTTCTCTAATTTTTTTAAATAAAGTTATTTTCTTCTCCAAATAATGCATCCACATGCACTTGAGAGATTGCGGAAAAGATGAAATACCGTGCCTCATAAAGACTAGTTGGGAAGAATGTAGGGTTGCCCTCAGCAAATTTCCCCTCCGACAGACTTGGGCTGCAGAACTATGGTTTCCCATGCCTGTGGATGTTCCACGTGACTCAGAGACTAGCATCACATGCTACTTTGGACCTTATATTTCCTTGCGAAAGATGCAGAACTAGGTAGCAAATACGTTTTCTGAATGTGTTGCAAGTTTATGATAACTTTTCTGTCATGCATCCCACACGTGTGACCATTGGCTCCTTTATAGTGCTGAGGTGAGTGGGGGAGGGGGCCCTGACACAATGCCCCGCGAGAGCGAACCCAGGAAAAAGGAAGGAATCAAGAGGTGCCTCCTCCGAGGCGAAACAAATAACGAGGGAGCGGAGATGGTACGGATGAAGTAAATACCGCGTCACCACAGAAGTCTAAACACTTGTTAAACTGTCTGGTTTTCGAACATTTCAGCCATACAACGTTATTCAACTGCTCATCACTGTGAGAGCAGGCAATCAGGAAAGCTAATTTCTTAATTAGCTTTGCTCCGGCGGTAATGATTGCAGATCGTGTCAACTAAAATCTGTTTGGATTTCTGTAAATTGGAGTCCGACAAGCCTGCAGTTCCGTCGCCAACCTGATAACTCTCACCCCCTGTCTTTTGTTTTTCCTTCCAGCCTTTTTCCTGTCGCCATCTCGGTATTTAATCTGACACCACCAGGCAGCGAGAAGGGCTTACTCTTCCCCTTAAAGAGAAAGAGAGAGAGGAGGAGAGGCAAAACATTCACGTGGGGACAAGGGGGGGGGGGGGTGGCTGCACAGGAAACCTGGTCCCAACCCCAACCACTGACAAAAGCCTTTAATCTTTCCCACATTCCTTAAGGCATTCTCCTTCTGTAATAAGACATATTCCTTTCAAGTAAGTCCTGATAAGGGAATTCACTTTTTTTTTTTTTACAGGAAATGTATATCCTTGTAAGTCTATCGTCTTATTTAGTTTCTATATTATAGGTCTAGCTAATCTAAAACCATTTCCTTATCATCTGGCATGCTAATGGCACCATCACGAAAACAAACAATCGGTTAATACAACTCAGGTTGTGGAAAAGCTAGGGAGTGCGTGCTATATTTAATATGCAGACAACAAGGCTGAGCTTCCTGAAATGGTTGGTCAGAAGAGAGCACTTGGGTTGCCACTGAAGAGTCTGAACTGCCTTCTAGACTCTGGGAACCACTCGGGTCAAGTTAGTGTAATAAAATTATATTTAAAAAAATCCCCATTCATCCGGGCAGCTCTGTGAGGACTCAGCACCGCCAGATTTCCCATCTGCGTCTGTCCCCGTCCCTTCCCTTCCCTTCTTTTGTGGCATTTCATCTCTATTCCATCCGTTGGCTCCTCTCAGCTCTCGCAGTCACCAAGTTTCAGCGCACAGAAAGTCAGAGCGAGGCAGCATTTCTATGCATAGACTCATTAGCTGGAGTCTAGCCTCACTGTCACTTTAAATAAATTAAAATGAGATTTAGAAAAACACAAAGGCCTGGTCTGTAAATCATTCTATTAGTGTGTCTGAGTGCACTTAGGTGATTACCTGATGTCTCTGCATGATTAATACTAACCAGAGGTGTGGGTCCAACTGCCACCCCCCCTCCCTCCGTGGTGGAGGAAGAAAGGGTAAAGTGCCATCCATGGGAGACTCTTAAGTTTATGCCACTGAATAAAATGCAAAAGACCTTTAGGAAAGGTGAAAAGCTGACATTTTAATGTCATTTTAAAGATCTGCCTAACGAGAGGCAGTGGCACAGAGGTGCCTACTGTTTAGGACAGACGGGCATCTCGGAGAATTTAGCAGAGGAAAATTGCTGGCGAGGACGGTATGTTTAGATGCAAGACTTGAACCCAGGGAGTCAGGGCTGTGAGGGAACACAGGCGCATCTGGAGAAGGAAAGAGACAGTCCTCCAGACTGAGGGCCTTCTCCAGTCAATACAAAGCTATGACTTTAGCTTATTTCTATAAACCGAGGATATTGCATGCAAGAGTAGAATGAGTGTCCCTGTTGACAAGGGCTCCAAGAGATGCTGCTTTCACTTCGAGTTGCAAGATGATGGGGAAAGGGATGTCGCCCCATATTTGGGAAACATTTATTTTAAATTGCTATTTTAGGATTAAAAAAAACCCCACAGTTTTTTGACAGCAACTTTGGACAAGCTTCACAAAATCCTTAAGAACTAGAAGTGAATTACTGAAACAGGGTTTCCAAAGCAATTCCAAACTCCAAAGAACAGGGTAAGTCTTATCATCACTTTATTGACACCAACAAGGCCCTGTCAACAGCAAACAATGAGGAGCACGAAGTAAAACTGGAATTTCCCAGGTCTTATTATTTTTTTTTTCTCATGCAGAGGCCACTTGCCGTCATCAGAAGCCCTCATTGCTCAAAATGTATATACAGATTTAGATGGTTTAAGGGTGGATTTAACCTAGACAAACTTCTTGCTTCAAGAACCAGTAGCCCTGTGGTGCATGTTTTGTTCAAAGCATGCTGAGGGAGTATCTACTGCATTTCGATTCATACTGCAGCTCACTCTGGCAAGCATGTTCTCACACACAGCGCATCACTCGACACCATGTGACTGTGTTCACTTGTAGCTTACACCGAACGCTTCAGCCGTGCTCAGAATGTAGGTATTTTGGCTTGGACGCCAGATTTTCAAAGTCAAGGGAGAAACTATGAACTTATGCCATAATTATGTGAATGTATGCTTTGATGTCCCTGCTTACACTATCAGAGCATCACACACACACACACACACACACACACACACACACACACACACACACATTGCCAAATCTGCCTCCAATTAACCAAAAGCACAGTTTTGGCCTGACAGGGAAGATTTCATTTGGCCCACATATGACTAGGGAGCCGATTTCATTTCCTGTAAAAAACCCCCTCAAAGGCCACAAAGTTACCTGACTCAGCTGCTTGTAGAAATCAAATTCAGTCTGAGATAACAGCCAATCATTTGTCACAGTAAGAAGCAATTCCCTGAAATCGGAAGGGAAAACCTGCCGCTTCAATCCGCAGGTCTGTCAGATTGCTAGAAATTACATTCTGGTCTGACTAACCTCTGCACTTGGCTTGCTAACAACAAGCTGTCTGCTCTATCAAAAGAGAATATCATACAACCAGGAACCGCTTTTGATTCGTTCTGTTCCAATAACCTGAGGAAAGTTTATGGACATGCCTTGCTGCCTGGACCTCAATTTCCACCAACCTGCACACTGTTTTGAATTTATAACGCTGCACCCTCATAGTAATATAAGGAAAATTTACTGGTTGACTATCTGCTGCTTCACTGAAAGAAAATTAAGAGTTGATTTTATAACCACACAACTGGTAGTTGTTTTCTGATAGACCGAGGAAGCACACACTTTGGAGGTTTCAATTAAAATGCCAAAAGAGAGAAGGCAAATTGATTAACTCTCAAAATACAATTTATATATATATATATATATATATATTTCAGAAATCTTTCCCAGGAGGGAATAAACTTTATATTCTTCTATATAAACACTATTTGTGCAGTATATAAGTTTAATAAAAATGATGTATAACCTCTTTATTAGATTTATAATTTGCATACAAGTAGTAAATATGGAATTTGGGTAAAAACTTCCTCTCTCTTTCACACACACACACACACACACACACACACACACACGAGAGAGAGAGAGAGAGAGAGAGAGAGAGAGAGAGAGAGCAAGCATCCTCTGTACACTCCTCACTAACAATTCAGTGTGAAGTCACTAGCGCCTAGGACACCATTATTATTCCCTTAGGAATATTTCAAGGTAGCTTATTCACTTCCAAGAAGTTGCTGCTCTCAGCTGCAATCAGAGAATCCCAAAAACAAATCAGATGCAAAACCAAACACAAACAATCACAACTAAGGTAATGTTTTTGCCAGCAACGCTCGAAAAAACCGTGGCCACATTGCCATGAGTGTATATCTATTACAGCTCTTTCACATCAGCCAGAGTTCGAGGCTCTAGTCAACTCAGGAGCTGCCTCAGACGCTCCATCTCTTCCAAGTTTGTTCCATTTCAGAGCGTTTTCTTTTCCACGGTTGGAACCGGCGGAGGATGGAGCGTGAGCAGTGACTCTTAGTTTCCTTTGCCTTTGTCACAACTGTAAAGTTATTTTAACGAAGTTTATTTGCCTAGGTATTTCCTCTCTCTTGTAGTAGTGTAAAAGAAAAGGAAACAGCAGTTTAATCTGTGAGTAAAGTGGAGTGGGAACCAGGGGCTGCTGTGGCTCTGGCCAGGAGCACACTTAGTCAGCCATCAGTATGGGAGATTTTCGAGCTTAAAAAAAAAAATCATAAATCCCTTCTTTCATTTCAGTTTTCCTCAAGCAACTGCAGTGGGAATTAGACAGATTTGAAAGATCTCATTTCTCTCCAGGATCAGGCCCGATTGCTTCTATCATGGTTAATACTGACTTAGATGGAGAATTTGTGCATATTTTTCAATATATGTACCATATTTGATATTTTTAAAAAAACCCTTGACATACATATCCATAATTGATCAACTAATAGGTCTGGTTGGGTTCCACAGAGGACTTCCCTGAAGGCACTCTAGTACGGCCTTCCTAGATCAAAAGCAACCCCTTTGGCCTTCAGTCTGGCTCTTACATGCCATCCCCACAGTGGCCAGGACTCAAGCTCCAGCATTGTATGAGCATGCAAACGAGCAGATTTCACAATCCGATGTCACCCAGACAGAGGCACAGGGTGCCAAGCTCTCCTTTCTAACTGCTCTCTCATCTTGGGCCAGCTCGGGGATCTGAGAACCCGCTGTAGTTAGAAGGAAATCACCTGACTGTGAAGTTCCCTCCTGTCTATTTTCAGTCACTATGGTCACAGTCACCATGAGTCAGGGCTCCTCGCTGCAGCCCAGGGCCAGTACAGGCTCCCCGCAGAAGTGCAGGGACCTCTCTCAGGGAAATCACGTGGAGAACACACACTGTCATCCCCTGAAGACTTTCTCATTTCTGGAATCTCATGGGTGTCTTAAAAACCCTCCTTCTCTGCGCTGGAGAGCATATTGATGATATAGTGAGAATTGTATGTGCATGAATCTACTAAGAGTTGGCGCTTTTCTCTTGGTCTCTAGAACCAAGAGGGAGAAACTGTTACTGTCATGGCTCTGTAGATGAGTAAACAGAGATGAAAAAAAAAATGTAACTACCTTTCCTTTGAGTGAGCTGATGTTGTAAACTGGACCTGATTCATGACTCTGTTCTTTCTTCTGCCCCCGAAGCACAAGTTCAAGGCAACACAGGATCGCTAACTACTTAGCAGAGGACAGCGGTGTTGAAATACCATTTTCACTTGTTCAATTTAGCAGAATCAAGCTTGGGAGGAAGGAAGAGGAAAAGAGGAAAGCACTCGGGCAAAGTCAAATCGGCTCCGCTGAAGTCGAAAGAGAAGGAAGTCGGGCAGAAGGAAGAACATGTGGGCTGCAACACGTTCAACGTGTCAGCAGGACACGCGGCACCCATCATCTCGAGCGACATATTCATCTTGCTTGCAGAATGTAAAAGCTTTAATGTACTGGGTTCTTGTTTGTTGAGAGATGGCTCGGCACTAAGAGGACCTGTTACCGTGGCAGAGGACCTGGGTTTTGTGTCCTGCATCTACACGGAGGCTCACACACAACTGGTCCAGGAGTCCTGATGTCCTCCTCTGGCCTCTACAGGGCAGCATGAACATACATACATGCAAGCAAAAACACTCACTCACATACAATAAGAATAAATAAATCTGAAAAAAAGTTTTGAAACTCAAATGGATATGACTACCTTCCACCATATGTATTTCCAGTTCCCAACCTTTCTGAAAGACAAACTTCAAACAGACTTTACAGTTCCACAGACATCAGAATACTAAATAACTTAACGAAATATTCTTCTTGCTTATTGTTTCCCTGCCTTGTGGAATAGTTCTTTCAGGATTCAGAGTTAGATATTTGTTTTAATCCCTGACCCCCCGCCCACCTGCATTTTTTTGTTGTTGTTGTTGAGCATTTTGCTCAGCACAGCTGGACAGGGCCTAGGACCCACCCCCAGCACTAGCAAAACCATCTTCCCTTCTTTGTGACAGTGCAGTTTTAACAGTCATCGATCAGATGGGCAACACGACAAGGTTACACTGCCCATGGGAACTGCGTGCCAGGCTCTGCTCTTTACTCCCCATATTCCCAGGTTAGATCTTCTGGTTTTTCAAGACAGTTTCAAGACAGGGTTTCTCTGTGTAGTCTTGGCTGTCCTAGAACTAGCTCTTGTATACCAGGCTGGCCTTGAACTCACAGAGATCCCCTTGCTTCTGCCTCCTGAGTCCTGGTGCACCACCACCCCTTGGATTATTTTGTGTATTTATAACTGAAACATCAACTCTGGATGGGAAGAAAATGTGACATGTTTTCCATCTGACATGTCAGCCAATGGAAAAATACATTAAATTCGCTTTTATAAGAGCACTTTCAAGGGCTGGTAAGATGGCCCAATGTTCAAAATGCCTGCCTCCAAGCCTGATGCCATGAGTTCAATTCCTGGAGCTTTCACGTTGGAAGCTGAGACGCTACCCCTGTAACATGCCTTGCCTGCTGACTTCCATGTGCACATACAAACACATACACGATAGATATATGGAAAACAAAACAAAATGAAGAATGCTTTCAGAGGAATTTACTATTATTACCCATTTGTGGAGTTTTTGCCACTCTCCTTGGCTATGACGTATGGACATTATGGAACTTGAAGTTAAACAACAACAAAAGAATCATCAGTTTGAAATTCTGTTCACATTTCAACTGAGAGAAGACATCCAGACACTTAATTTTTTCTGAGAAAAAAGAAAAATCCTGCCCATTCTGAAATTTAAGTAGACAGCCCTTGAAAGATCACTGGGGAAAGTCGGTGTTTTCTCAGGTTTAACTAAATAATTTATGCATACTCTCACTTTGGCATGATGAAGCAATTTTCGCCTTTAAAACCCACAAGTACTCAAGAGGGAAAAGGCCTGGTTCCTGCAACTTAAATAATTCAGACATCCAGGTGGAAATGCTTCCAGCAGCTTCTCTTTTTAAGACAAAGGAGGATGACTTCAAAATTGTGAGGTACCAAGAAAAAAAAAGAATTGGTAAAGAGATATAACCTCGGATGCATTTAATTGAGAGTGGAAATCCTTAAAAAAAATGTGAATGATGGGCCTCAGCACAAGGCATGAGGTAAAATGCCTGCTTTCCTGGGGCTTGTGACAAATGGGCACACAGAAATGTTGTCTGAGCAGAGCCTGGAGCCAAATACATATGTATATAATACAACAAACATAAGCAGAAGTGTCTTTAAAGGCTAATGCAGCCTTATACCCGCTCAGCCCACACTGTGAGCGTGAGGTGTCTATCAGAGATCTCAGAGCGGTTATATGAAGACACATTGTGCTTTAATTGCAGGCTTCTTGGCTTATGTAGATGCATACATCTTTTGCTACAGAACCACGTAGATTAGAATGAATGAAATGGTGTGAAATATAGCTTTCGGACCTAAACCTGCAGAAGAGGCCACTCGGATCTGTGAAAACACTGGAGGAGACTTTAAAAGTTAGGTGTTCAGTACAATGGGCCCTCTGAGTCCATGGCCTTTGGCCCCGTGTCAGATTTCAGAACTGCCATGGGGGAAATTTTCCTTCTCACTTGTAGGTCTGTAATGACTTGTCAAAGAAGGTGGGCCTGGGGACACAGATCTGGAGGTTTAGAGGACAGCTTTCAATCAGCAAGTTTTGAGGTTACAACTCACAAACATCCCCCAAAATGTCTAGGGTACTTTAATTTGCCATTTCTTGTTGAGGAAAACAAAACACACACGCACAATCTCAAAAAACAAACAAACAAACAAAAAAAAACCCACTAAAAACTGCCCAAGGCTTCATCTAAAACAGCCTTTGCAGTTTTCTTAAATCTGTACCCCCCAGTGATGGCTCATATAAACACGAATATCAGCTAAGGCACAGACTAAGATAATAAGATAAAAGGTAGAGCTAGAAGGAGTTTCTTTTAGAGTTGACCATGTTAAAAAGTAAATACGAGAAGGGTAAAATAAATATTGCTGTGTATGTATCCATTATAGTGGGGCCAGGCTTCATTCTTCGAGAGGAACGTAGGTCTTCAAAAATGGGTGTATTTTAGCATTTGGTCTCTGTGCATCCTGCATGTGGAGGGTTCTAGGCCTGGAGAAAGACAGGTCCTACAGCGGACAGCGGCGGTGAGACTGCCGAGTGTGTGGTCAGGGTGTAGAAAGCAGGGCTGCTGGAACCCTCCAGCTGGCCCAGGAGCAGGCTGTTGTGCTCACGATTGCATTCTGAATTCAATGCTGGCCTTGTCTTTTATGTTCATGTTGTGGGTGAGGGTCACCTAAGCGACATGCACTCGAGATGTGGCACGAAAAGTGTGATTAAAGTCATGGACATGTCAGTTCTTGGGCAGGATTTAAGAAATAGTATTCTTGCTGGGCAGTGGTGGCGCACGCCTTTAATCCCAGCACTCAGGACGCAGAGGCAGGCGGATCTCTGTGAGTTCAAGCCCAGACTGGTCTACAGAGTGAGTTCTAGGATGTCTCCAAAGCTACAGACAAACCCTGTCTTGAAAACCAAGTCTAAACAAAAAACTAAAAAAGAAATAGTATTCTTAAGATCTGCATAGATCCCCAACACCAGTCGCTAAGGTTAGGAATGTGAATGAGGCTAGGAAGACTGGGAAGAATGGAGTGTGTGGACGAGGCTAGGAAGACTGGACTGTGTGGGTGGCTGTTCCTTCATTTCATATCCACCCCTTATCTCTGGTCATCCATTGACTTTAATTAAGCCCAGGCAGCCTCCTAAGCAAAGGAAACTTGGAGAACTTTCTGTTTAAAGTGACTCTGTTCCCTGGCTTCGCCCTACGACTTCTCTCAGCTCTGTTGTTCATAGTCCAGCCCCGAATCTCAGAACACAACACCTGGTATAAAAAGAAATTTCTCATCTCCTCTGAAGTGCAATACATGTAAGAGTACTGGGTCCAAACGAGAAGAAACCTTTCTTTAAGAAAAAGAAACCTTTCTGTAATCTTGGTTAGACTTCTTCACTGTATTATTTTAAGTCAATTAATTCAAATTTAAAAATAATGAAATTACTAGCAGGGACTCTAAACTTCTTTTACTATATTAAATTGGGCAGATTGCTTCTCTCCTTCTAATTATGAATGTTGCAGTTACAAAAGAAACTGTCATTTTGATAGAGCAAAAGACAATCTGTCTGCCAAAAATGTCCAACCATAATTCTAAAACGAAAAAAAAAAAAAAAATAAGCCACCGGCATGAGGAACACACTATTTTGTTTGATGTACTGTCTTATTGGAAACCTAGTTTGCTTTCAACCTCTGAGACAACACATAAGTTTGTGTGACTAATTTTTCTTGGAAATATGAGTAATTAGAATTAGGGGCTATTTTCATAGCAGGAGTGGACAGGTTTTTAAAGAAACTCAAAGTGAGTGTTATAGTTATTTGCTTTGCTCTTTTATGGCGCTCCTAAAAACCAAGTAGAAGGGGGTGCTGAGCTTTGTACTGGATAATGTGATTCCCCATGTAAATTGTGAGCGATTGCAAAGTACGGAAAGGTTTATTACCTAAGGTGAGCCCTCCCAGAGCTTTTGGAGTATAAAAGCATTAAGTGTGTTCTAACAAAGTCATAAAAATCAATAAACAGGAACCCCCCACCTGTGCAATGGCCCTAGTGTTAAGTTTTATACATGTAGTAATAGTACATATCAATTTTCACCAGCCTTCCCACTCGGGCCGTTACCCGGCCTACCACCACCGGAGGCCAGGGCTGTGCCATTCACCCATCCCACAGAGCTGTCTACATGCCGGGCCCATGGCATCATTGTCAGGTTTTTTCTGTTTGCCACTGGACAAGGCCGTAGCCCTCGCTCTCGACACCCACTCAGGGGCACAACAATTGCAAGCTGTGTGCCGCCGTTTAAAGAGCTTACGTGTTCTTCTGAAAGAGAACCAGAACGGTTTGCTTGTTAATGCTTAGACTCAGGATGCTTGCACAGGAGCAGGGGAGAGTATGTCCCTTCCACTGACCATCTGACCTCGCCCAACTGCTGCAGGCTGAGGCTTATCTACCAAAGTTTGAAAAAAAAAAAAAACATTCTGGAGAAACAGTTGGATGGCCAGCTTCCCCAGCACGTATTAAACCTGCATCCCCCTACAAAGATTCAGAAGGCACAGGCCATCCTCTTACTACACAGAGGGTAACATATGCTAAAAATTAGGCCCTAAGGATTCAGCGTGTTCACCAGGCTGCAGACATAAGTACTAACATCACACTTACTTCATAATTAAAGGAAATCCTCTCACCCCACCTCCCCATTTTTACCAATAAGGCAGAAAATATCCCTGAATGCGTAAGCTTTGTACCACAGCCAGTCTTAGCCGCCCGTTACCCTACACAGGGTGAGGGGAGGAGGTAGGCCTTATTAAACCACAGCCACTTGTTGGTAAGAAGATCCAATAACATCGTGGGAGTGGGGTGTACCACACTGGGGGCATTCTGAAGGAAAAAATAAAAGAAAAAAATCCTCATTTTAATTGTAATCCAGAGATAACCACTCCAAGGTAATGAGGAACATTCGAGAAGAGCGTCTCCGTTCACACAAAAAGCTTGGGTTTCTTTTAGGGGCTCTATTGCTTATAGTTTTAATAGGCCTGAGAAACAAAGGGAGGTCCTTGGTGATGACTCCTCTTCTCTCCAAACAAAACAAAACAAAACAACAAAAAAACAGGACTTTTATCTCTCTGAGGTTGCCATTGATATGGCTCGCGGCATGGGAGTGCCACTCAGGGGGAACTTAAAACTGAGTCCTTTAGGAGCATAAACAGAATAAAGTTGTTCAGTAAATGAGAAATTGTCACACAACTCAAGGGCTGTGACATGACACAAGCAAACTGAGCCACTGTACATTATATTTTTTTTCCAGAACAAAAAAATTAAAAATAGAGAAAATGGCAGAGGCACCTCCGACTTGCTTCCCCGCGAAGGTAGGCTGATGTTCTGCTCCTTCCAGTGGCACCTATGAGGACAGCTGTGATGGATGTCATGGGGAAGGAGACATTTCTACCAAGGCAAAGGAAGTAGTGAGGCAGTGCAGCTGTGAACAGCTGGCATACAATAGATAATTTAAGGGAAAGTGACCCTCATGTATAATTTTTAACTGAAGAACTGTCAGGCCCCATTAGTTCCAATAGGGCCTGCCAGGGCCAAGATTGGTTTATAGGAGTATTGTATTAGCACTGCTCCTAAGGACCAGCAGGAAAACATAATATGGGGACGCAGTAAATGTAGTGTTTTTAAAAATTGTACACATTATTTGTTACACTGACATCAATGCTCGCTGCCTGTGTGTTCGGTTGAAAAGCACAACAGGGTGGCAACTTCCACAGTAAACAATTTGTGAAAAAAGCCCTTCTGAGCAGTTGTAACTACGTTCTGGAGTAGCTCCCAAACACTAAAGGGAAAAGCCAATGGTGGCCATCTTAGGATTATTCTCCGTGGCACCGAATTCTATGACTAAGAGGCCCCAGGAAGAAATCGGAAGAGAATCAGAAAGCCTCCATAAACCCATTCAACCCAAGTCGTTATTAGGAAGTATGGAAGTTGTCAGCGGTCGTCCGTGAAGAGTTCTGATGGCAGGGGTGGGGGGGGCATGTAACATATTCAAAAGTCATAGTCAAAGTAAATCATACAGAGAAAAGAGGCCGCCTCCCCTTTCTTAAATACTGGAGCTTTCTTGGAACCAGAGTTATCTCACTCAAACACCTGGTAGGACCACCGTGCCGTACCAGAGACTCACTGGAAACACGGACTCCGGGCAGGGTGGAGGAAGATGTATGACTACTGGGGACATTTCCATGGGGAGATGATGTTTGCACACAATGCTCCCTTCTCTGGATGCCTTCTGGAGCTCTGCAAATGGTGGCTGTCTTTGGTATCTGGTAGCACACGCTGTCCTTCATTTTATTGCGTGATACTGCGCTGTTTAAAGTCATGTTTGCCTTACCTCTGTGTCCTAAGGGAGAAGTGCTTGCTAGCGTCATGCTGTTCTTTGGTGTCAGTGTTTCGGGGAAGTTTGAGGCAGTTATAGCCCAAATTAATGGAATTCTTGGCATTCTCTCTCCCTCTTAATGTTGCACTGATAGGGACTTAATTTCTTTATTTAGGTGGTTTGCCTTTTTTACAAATATGAAATAACCAAGGTATTACCTCTACATTTTCATTTCTATGATATTGCTTTTTGGAGAGGTAGCTAGTCAATTCCATAATTACAGCCACTTAAATCAAAATCCACTAATTAGATGGCAGGGCAGGACTTTATAGATGGTATATTTATAGAATATTTTCCACTAGACAATGTGTCACAAGAAATCATGAGGTTGGCTCTAAAGGTCTTAAATACTAATGTATTTTTAAATTCGTTGTATAAACTAAACTAGCAATCAATGTATATTAATAAGCATAATTACATTTCTGGCATCTGTCCATTCGTTGGGTCTACCTTGACAGCTCCAGAAAACACGTCAGCAAAACTTACTGACCACCACACTACCACCCACCCCACTTAACGTAAGAGCGGCAGTGGCATCCTCTTAAAGATGCCCCGTGTGTGGAACATACCGATGATGCGGGCAGCGCGAAACCTCTGCAGTTCCCACTGCGTCTCTTGCAGATGTTCCGGGCAAACACTCTGACAGATCCCACTCAAAGCTCTACTTTCTATGTGGCCATAAAAACAAGCCTTAATGAGGCGATAAACCTATTTACCTTTGATTAGGTGAGCTCCTCGATAAGATAACACAGAGAGGTACTTCCAGAGAGTAAATAGGCACAGAAATCAACAGCTGGGACCATTCTATTGCGATCCTCGAGGTGAGTCTGGCTGCTCCAGGAAGACCTTGCTTATCCCGCAGAATCTCTGAATTGGCTAATAATGGCTTTGCCAATGGACAGAGCAGCACAAGGAGACCCTTTTATAGTACCAGTGATCTTTAGAGCACTCTTTTCTCTGGCACACACCTTTAATTCCAACATTTGATTAAACAGGGCAAAACTAACTCAACAATAAAAACCAAGAAACTCAAAAATCTCCAAGGATGGGAGGTGGCAGAAAGATTCTGCCACTCGACACTAAGGCTCTGTGTCACCGCCCAACAAGACAGTGTGCAACACGAAGGCTTCTCAGTGGACTCTGAATACTTGTGAGGACAGAATTGTTTGTTTCTGTCATCTTTATCTGTCCTAGGATAGTCCTGTATGTGGCCTGTGCATGATTGTAACTGGTCTGCTTTGAATATACGAATTTTCATTGTTGTTTTTAATGAAGACCCTGAAATCGTTATGCTGTGAAGTTCAATTCATTTTTCTAATGTGGTCGGAGCCTTGCATCTCTTCTTATAAATGTAGATTTGGACATATTACTTCCTTTTGACAAATAAAACAATAGTCACCCTCCAGGAGCACCATAGAATAATATTCCCTCCACTGATATTTGCTGGCCTTCCTGCATGGTGGCTTTACCAACGGGGTCCACGTAAGAAGACTCTCAGCATTTGGTCCTCAACAAGATCGTAACAACCACTCCTAGGTTGAATAAGCAAATCTATAACTTAAAGTTGGAGGAAAATGAGGCTAAAAAAGCAGCCTACCCTCCTATTTGTATGTGTTCTAAAATAAAGAAAATATGAATAAAAAGAAACTTACTCCCTTGTACATATTTATGGTTTAAAAATTAGTCAAAGTTTATGTCCTGAGGTTGCACCTACAGGAAGCCAGATGTGCCTTCTGCATGTGACCTAAGACAGGCCTAGAGCAACAACTAGAAAATTCCTCGCTCTTCCTCCACACCGTTGATTGCGGCGGCTTTCTGAGGTGAGAGAAACTGACAGCACTAACTCTCCAGGGCAGAACTTTCCAGTCAAGTGGATCAACGGACTGAAAATCTCTTATGAATAGTCATTAGGCCTTCATTACAAACCCCTCAAAACCCAGTTCTCCTTTCGCAACCAAATGCCTTTTGTCATCTTCACAAGGTACATCATTTAATTACCGATTGATTTCTTTATATATGACAACATGTCAGATAGCAAAATACAGTGTATCTCCCTTAGGGGGGAAAAGTCTATTAACTATCAGTATGCCAGATTATGGAGTTATCTGAAAAGCAGGCGCCCTGCGTTCTATTTCCTCCTTCTACCCACTTTACCTATCAAAAGAGTTCCTTTCCATTAAGGAAAACCAATAAAATGGATATTTAAAAGCTACTGAGCATCACGATGGAGTCTTCCCATCCCCTGAAACACTGTCAATTTAGCCAGAACATGTTTTAAGCCTCTACTATGTGGAAAATGGATTCTTGACAATACATAGAGGAAACGGGGTGAATTCTAAACCACGACCATAGAGGCAGCTCCTGCAGCCCAAATTTCTACATGAAAAAAAAGTCAGGCATTTGTTCTCATCTCGCCATAACTTCCTCCAGCTCCGACTCTGCTGTGCAATCGCAGCCCGGTAATCAAGGGAGCGCTGTATTAATAAGCTGAATAACAGGGAATCTCAGAAATGTACGGGACCGTTATACCGTAACAATAAAACCTCAAATGGAGTAAACCGGGGCAGAGCTGAAGGTGGGCGTCAGGAAATAATGAGCCACTGTTGCGGCAATGCGCTCCATTGTGTGCTGGTGTAAATGCCTGCTTCTTTCGCACACAGAGGCCACATTACATGAGACCCAAGTGTTCTCAGAGTGTCACTGTGACTGGCTGTGCTAGAACCTGGCACGGATGGGCACTGAAAGCTGACATTATATTTCAGGATGCGTTGCAGGTGTGCAGGCCTGGGAACGTGCTCTAATTACATATTTTCCTGCCGTGCAACAATTAAGGTCGCCAAAATAATTGCCAGTTTCTTAATCCCTCTCTAACAAGAGTGACATAAGGAACGGTTTATTTTTCTCTGATTGTTTTGAAAGTGTTTCTCAAGATTTTGGTTTTCTATGGAACTGCATAAAATTAATTCTTATGTTCAGATGTGTGATTATTCCCATTGTTAAAAAAAAAAAGACCTGTCTTTGAATTGTGATAAACTAAAAGCAAAGAAAAACAATGGGACGTATGTAACCTGGTTGGTGGCTTAAATGTTTTTCTTTAAAGGAAGGTAAATTTGCCTTAAAACCCCCGTTTTCACTTTCTAAACTGCCCAATTTGTATGGAATACTAAAACATGCTGAGGGAAAAAAAAAGCAGAGCTTAGGAAACAAGACAAAATAGGTGTCTTTACTTTCAGTGTTGACTTTTGAGACAGGGTTTCTCTATGTAACAGCCCTGACTGTACTAAAACTCACTGTCTAGACCAGGCTGGCCTCAAACTCACAGAGATCCGCCTGCCTCTGCCTCCTGAGTACTGGGATTAAAGGCGTGTGCCACCATCACCAGGTGAAGCAGTGGTGGTCTCTTCATTTTCAGCAGTGGGTGGAACAGGGAGGTAGACAGCCCTCCAAAATCAAGTCAAATGCATGCTCCCCACCCCCCAGAAAAAGGCATCAAAGTGAAATAGGCTACATTCAGTTTCTGGTGGTCCACAGATCCCCTAACCCATTGTTGAATTCCAGAGAAGACACTCAGTTGGCTAGTAACTCCCTCCATTCATCCCTCCCCATAGTCACTGCACCATCTAACCGCCATGTGAAGGGCACAATGGTCACCAAAGGCATTCACAGTCAAATTTGCAGGGTCTGTCTTCTTCCCTAAAACCCCTTTCCTTCATCGCCTTGGCTGTCAATTTTCCATTTCAGTTGGGTTAGCAGGGCAGAGCTTGTTTAGAGAATTTTGAGGCAACTAACTCATTCTTTGCTCCCTTTCTCACAAATGAGGAGAGAGCAGTGGGTGGTGATTGAGTAGTACTTAGCGGACAGACTGAGGTTGCATCAAGCGCATCACAATTTAACACCGGCTGAATTGTGGGGGCAGCAGATGTACCCAATGGAGCTGAAGAGGGGCGCGCGAGGAAGCCTAAGCTGAGAGAGTGGGAATGGCAGGAATCAAAAATGATTGTATCTGTAATAGAGACTTCAAAGGGGGAGAGGTTTGGAAGGGTTGAGGGGAGGTCTAGCAAACGGAACAAGAGGCACATCTGGCTGGTGAGTGGCTGAGGGAAGGTGGGGTGGGGGCTGTTATGAGCCAAAGCAAAGGAGGGAGCTTGAGTCTCATTGTGAGGATGGTGACCCATGGCCTCACACAACTGGGAGGGTCCCAAGCTGGCTCAATTTTAGTGTCCCAACCATGAGACTTCTTGCTAAAGAGGGGAATTAAAAAGTGTCTTCAATGACTTGATGAGGCACTGTCACGTGGGTGCTTGCCAAACCCATCCTTACACTGGTAAGTGACTTAGACACCAGCGCTCTCTCCTTTTCTTATGGCTCATGTGTTAACCAGTGTTGTCTGGCCTAAGAGGGCTCTTTTTCCAGGAGATGAATGAACTGCGTTGATTCTTGAGTTCCAGTGGTGTGTGTGTGTGTGCGTGTGTGCGTGTGTGTGCGTGTGTGCATGTGTGTGCGTGTGTGTGCATGTGTACAAGCACGTGTTTGATACTGATGGCATGACAAGGAGTGAGGAGAGACACTCCTTCCAGCAACAGTGAGGAGGGTAGAGCTCAAAAATGGGCAGTACCACTAACAGTCCTGCCACATTCCGGATGCTGTTTTCAGTGCCCCACCTGCTAGAAGCTATGCTCCATCGTAAGCCTAACTCCTGCCCATCCCTTGTTAGAGCTTTGCTAACTTGTTCAAAGGAAGGTTCTTGCAGTTCCTCCCTGTACGTACAAGGAATGAAGGGCTTACCTTGATCACCACTCCGCCATTCTATCAGCCACTCAGCCAACATCTCTTGAATACATATAGTGGGGGTCAGATCTGAGCCTTGCCGAACTCTTCTCTCTGACACGGATCTATGAGACTTTATGGGGCTTAGTGCCCTAGTCCATGGTAAATAGCTAATGGTTTAAATTGCAATGTTTTCAATCATTCCAAGCTTTAAGCGGTGATTTTCTCAGGGATGGAAAGATGGCTCAGCCATTAAGAGATCATAGAGACGACTGGAGTTCAGTTCCTGGCACCTATGTCTAATAGTTCACAACTGTCTGTAAGTTCTACTTCAGGGGCTGACTGACTCCTCCGGCCTCTGTAGGCACCTGCACTCACACCTCTCCCTCACGTCTACCTGATTTAAAATAAGAAAAATCAATCTTTAACAGGACGGCCCTTTTTCCCATAGAGAGGTAGAGTCATCAGCGAGATAAGTGTGCTGGTTGTTTCTTTATCTATTTGGTTGTTTGTTTTTGAAGCAGCTGTAGTTCGGTGGCTGCCTTCTGGGCACAGTTCATACAACGGTACCACACACTGCCTTCCCAGACATCCCATGCAGATCCATTGCTGTAAAAAGGCTGCCAGTACCCAGCACTCACAAGTGCACAGTGTGCTGATCTCCAGAGTGTCTGCAGAGTCCCTGATAGACAGTGCTCTAGGATTCTACACTACCCCACAGCAGGTTTTCTCCCTAACCCAATTTCCCTGACCTGTGTTTTTTCCTTTCAACCAGACTTCAGAGACAAAAGAAAGAATAGTAAATTCATTTCCTTAGAGATTTACCTCCAGGGTTTCAGTCTATGGGGCTGTAACTTATTTGCCTTACCTGAACAGTTATTTTGAGATAGGGGAGCTCACTAAATAATGTTTTCCTCATTACCATTATTACTTTAAAATGATCATTAATTCCCTCTTTGGCTTTCTAAGTGGGGGAGCGGGGAACATCAAAGAAACTAGTCTCCCCCCATTCGACTTTTCTTGAAAGGTAACTGATTTACAAACAAATTACTTGCGCCGTGTAAGGGACGGCCAAATGTGTCTGCTCATTTGATACATTTTCAAGAGCTACAGTGGTGAAATGGAACTGTAAGAAGCTCCGGAGCGATCCACAAACAACTTCACGCTGTATTACACGTGCGTCAGATACTGAGACCAAACTCCCGAGCTGCAAGCAACCTGGGATGCAGAATGCACGCTTGGCAATGGCTCAAGCAGCTTTATTTAAATTGCAAACTTTGCAATCACTCCTCACAGGTGACTTTGGAAGCTCATTATCGAAACTAAATAGCTTCTTCCCCATACTTTCTTTCTTAAGTCACACATACATCATCTTTGAAAGATGCTATTTAATGTCTTCCTCACACAAGCACATCAACTTTGTTAAGAAATTGCCCGGGAGACTAAAAATGTATTTAAAACAAACACGAAGCTTAAACAAATATTCCAACTGGAGTGCAAATAATGCTAGAATTCCTGGCTAGATTTTTTTTTTCCAGGATGGACTTTGCCATGAATAGAGGTCACACGAGAAATATTTTTGAAGTCATAACTTTACAGCATAAGATGATCAAAGCCAAGTATTAATACACTATTTTATCAGCTCACCTTCCAAACAGTATTTCAGTAGATTTCCTTTCACACAGTGATATTTGTAATAAATGTTCTGCCTTTGTTTTAAAGTCAGTCTGCAGAAAGATGACATCAGCTCAGCAAACAATAAAGTGCCTGTAATATTGTCTCCAGAGGGCTGTTACATTTACTTTGTAGCAGTAAAATTCAATTTTCAAAAAACACTACATGAATGATGTTAGGTTATTAACCCTCTCACCACCGTAAAACATCATTATTGTGTGCAGAATGTAGGTCACAATCTAGAAGCTATACATTTCTCTTTTTTTGTCAAATAATCCAACTAAGCTTCTTTTCTCTCCTCAGGTCTGGACCGCAACCCTTCTTTGAGGGAGGAAACATGGCAACATTCTCCACAGACCCGAGCGCCTTACCCCCACTGTCTCCCCAGCCCAGCTTTGAACTGATCTTCTTCTCTGGCTCCTCACTACCCACACCTATTGTTCCAGAATCAGAAATTAGCATATCGTATCTTTTCCTCTCTTCCACATGCTTCAGTTCTAGGAGAAGAAGAAAATAAGGACATGTGTCCGGCTTCAAAGGCGGAATCCATTTAATCTGAAGACCTTGAACACAAATGCTTATTTTTGGAGCTTCAAGTGGTTCAGTTCTTGGCCTGTGTGACTGCAGCAGTTACCTGATTCCCTCCTGCCTAGAAGGCAGGCCATCCGGGCACACTCTCGCCAGGAGGCAAAGAGTTAACTAGTTAAACTTCTACATACCTCCCAGGAACTTTCCAAAAGCTGACAATAAGGAAAAGGAGTTCTGGTTATCCCTTTTTTTTTTTTTTTTTTTTTTAAAGGGATGGGGTTGGTTTTAGAAGAAAGGGAAAGAGGATCAAACACCTCAATGCAACAAAAGGTTGTGTCAGAGGGCCCTCAATCACACACCGCCTTCCACAGCACAACCTCCAGCCTTCCAGCCTTCCAGAGCAGTCGCCCTGGCAGCACAGCTAAAAAGTTCCTGACATGAAAAGAACAGAAAAACCAAAGGACAGAGGTAGTGATTGTCATGCAAGCCCTCCCTCCCTGCTTGTGTGTGTGTGTTTGTGTGTGGTGTGTGTGTGTCTTTCTCTCTCTCTCTTCCCCATTGGGCTTTTCCTCCTCAAATGAAACTTTTACATAAGCCAGTAGAAAACAAAGTAGAGGCAAGGCTTTCTGAAGAGAAATCCCCATAGGTGAGAGCCACCCCGAGGGTGGTGAGACAGGCCCAGTGGACTTTCTGTAAGAAATACCTGACGAATCGAGAGGTCACCTACATGGATACTTCCGAAGAGTCATCTGACATTAATCAGGATAATGATAGCCCTGTAGCCTTGAAAACACACGCGTTTTTAAATGGATGTTTTCTCCCCAAATTCTGTCATCAGTGCACAGTGGATGTAAGCTATTTGCATTTTTCTGTATTGAGTCCTGAGGTAGCTTAACAGCATGTATGCATTTTCCACTAAAATGTAAATTATTAACAAGTTGGAGTTTTCATTTGTTTTATCTCCTGATGTGAGATCTAAATAAGTATGCACAATATACTTAAAATTCTTTCCATTTCTCTACTTTCTAAGGAATAAATCTCATCTATGCACAACAATACATTGTCATACATATAACAAACAGCCATGCTATGGGGTGAGTATTAAACTGAGGAGCAAAGCTAAGTGCTTTTTGGAAACTTAGTTAAAGTATTTTAACCCAAAGAACTATGTACTGATATTTTCACCCCCATCACCATCAGCACCATGACCATCATCTTCTTCAAAAGCACCCAAGTCTTCATTATTATCTAGTTGACACCAGATATTTTCTATCAGCTTTCATCTCAACGTCTAAAACACTAGCTACTATTAGAAGCAAACCAAAAGAAAAAAAAAAAACAAGAAAATCCCAGTTGTGTCATCGTCAAAACTGACATTCAAGATAAAAGAGGACACAGCATGTTGGAATTGAAGGACTGTGATGGGCAGTTGCTCCCGAAGTGTGGTGGTGACGTCTGTGGACATTAAAGTGATGCTTCTGACGTACTGTCGGTGTTCCAAGTAAATTATCTCAACCGTTCTTCAAAATAATTAATGTGCAGATAGGAAACCGAGGTACAGAGATTGTAGATAACTACCCATTGTCATTGACAGCAAGCGTGTTCTGAACTTGAACATGCTCACAGTGGTTATCTTCTGGGAAGGAAGGAAGGCAGGGAGGGAAGGACGAAGGGGAGGGAAGGAAGGAAGGACAAGAGAAAGAAGGTTTTAGGATCTACACCTGGAGTGATTGTCAGGAACCTGTTTAGCAGAGACAGGATTCCAGATCAAGACAGAATGCCTGAGAAAGCGTAAGTGACAAACTACCTCTGAGTGGCCTGAGGTGACCTGTGAAGATGTGACACTACTCTCTTGACCCAATGGGTGCTCTTCTGGCAGGGTGGTGGCAGAGTCCGTTGGTGTGCGCAGGCTAAACATACGCCTGGACATGGTTGATAGCCACGAAAGAGTGCAGAACTTTTGCCGCACATACTTAAAAATGCAGAGGAATGCTGAGCTTAAAAGTTTTAGGCGGGCAGTGGTGGCGCATGCCTTTAACCCCAGCACTTGGGAGGGAGAGGCAGGTGGATCTCTGTGAGTTCGAGGCCAGCCTGGTCTACAAGAGCTAGTTCCAGGAGAGGCCCCACAGCTACAGAGAAACCCTGTCTTGAAAAACCAAGAAAAGAAGAAGGAGAAGGAGGAGGAGGAGGAGGAGGAGGAGGAGGAGGAGGAGGAGGAGGAGGAGAAGAAGAAGAAGAAGAAGAAGAAGAAGAAGAAGAAGAAGAAGAAGAGTGGTTTAGATGTAGATTCTCTAGTCATTGAACATGTGCAGGAGACCAAAGCCCCTAAAATGGGCTGACCAAGGCTCATGACCAGATTATCCCATACACAAACTCCCTCCAAACTGTCTCAAAGCCAGAAGAGGAGGTGTCGCAGAAGAAAAAGGTATCCCAGATGAAACTGAAGAAACAAAAGCTTAAGACATGAGGACAAAATAAGCATAAAATAAACAGAGATAAAACTAAAAAATAAATGAAGAGAAATGAGTAGAAACAGAAGAAATAATTAGGAGGTACCTGTGTACCAAGTGTCTGGCCTGCAAAATGAACACAGGAACCGACTCCAGAGAGGACTAGACACAGTGTCATTGAGCCCAGAGATAAGAATGTTCCAGGCCAGGACACAGACAAGGGAAAAAAGATCTTCATCCCTGTCACTGAAGCAACCTGTGGCCTGATCAGTTGGGAAGGAGAGTGCCAAGCAAGCTCTAGGGTCTCGGCTTAAGCCAAGGTCTAGATAGGGACGACAAGCAGGAGAAAGAAAAGAAATGGGGTGGCTTCTGGAAAGGCTGGCAAAGAAAAAGCTGCCGGCAACTACTGGGAACAGACTGGATGCGGGGAGGGAGACAGCAGTGAGACAAAACTACAGGCTTCTGAGCTGGGGCATCCTTGAGAGGGTGGGATTTCCCACTGCAGTGGAAAAATGGGGCAGACTGGGAAAATGAATAGTTTCAGGCTACGCTATTTCATTTGCCAAAGCCAACGTCAGGGAGTTTCAAGGTCTTTTGTGGGGAACACAGTATGGGGCCCTAAAACACGGCTGGTTTTACCAGCTAGGGCCTGGACTTGATAGAGGTCAGTGGTCTAGCAGGAGAACAGGAAGCAGGAGGCTGCCTGGAGGTGTGCAGGAAGCTGAGGGAGCAGTCTGGACAGCGGGGTGTGCACAGAAAACCAACAAGGTGCTGGAGAAGCAGAGGTACAGGGCTGTGACGGGGGTGGTGGGGTGTGTGGAAAAACGGATCGTCAGTTCTTCGAGCATGGAGCACCAGGAGATGAGTGGGAATAAGTTATACTCTTTGCCCTGGATTCGATCTGGAGCGGACTTCAAGGTTTAATGACACATTGTTTGACAGTTTAATTTCAAAGCAAAGAAATTAAAAAAGAAAATTCGAATGCAGGGCCGGGCACAGCAGCGCACACCTTTAATCCCTGCACTTGGGAGGCAGAGGCAGGAAGATCTGTTGCGAATCTGAAGTCAGCCTGGTCTACATATTGAGTTCCAGGACAGCCAGGACTACCTAGAGAGACCCCCACATCCAGGAAAAACAATCGGGCTGCAAAGGTTGGGCACGAGACAGACGCAAAGGACTCACAAAGCATGCTTGAGGCCCTTGGCTCGAGCTCTATCCGGAGAAAAACATCATTCTTTCCTTTTTGCTATAAAAAATTCCTGAAATGCTTCACCCACTTTCTCCAAGTACTGTTTCTGGAATAGTCCATGTAAAAATAAGATTCTCCCCAATGCTCATTTACAGCTCACCCATGTTTATAGCCGCGCAGACTTGTAAGCAGCCTTGGCTGGGTAGCAGCGGCGAACAGGCCCCTCCTGAAGGCAGAACACATGGGAAGGAGGGTATTATTTCAGCTGGGAGAGGAGCAGGGCCCTGGGATGAGGCTGATTGATTCAGACCAGATGGGTGGCCACACATAGGTGTGACAGAAATAGAAACACATTGCCGACATTCCAAGCACTGTCCTCCCTGGCCAGGAGGTGGTCACAGTGCTGTTCCCTTATCTACCTCCTAATGTGAGCTCCAATCAAAGAATGTTAATGCTGCGGACTCCTCTCCTCCTGCCTGGCTATGGGCATCAGGCTTGAGGTTCCACTTCAAAGGCAAAGTGGCCATTGTTCAGGGGTTCCCCCCGCCCCCCGTAAGTAAGACTGAAGCAAACCACTTCAATTACTCCCCCAGTACGTTATTATTTTAATTCCTTCTTCCACATGGAGAAGTGGATGTCAGAACTAGTCTCTGTAGCTGCCTCTTAGGAGACAGGGCAGGTTTCCAAGTGGTGGTAGTACTGCAGCCGTGGCTTAGAAATTAATTCATAGAGCTGAAATGTCACATAGTAACTGAGAACTCTAAGAAGGGTGCAAGTTGGCACTTTAGCCATAGTTCGGGTCCTCAAGAGTTTCGCTAGGCAGCAAGGCCCCGCGTTAGAGGCCACGACCATTCGGCGCCCTGCTCCAGTGTTGTTTGACGTTTAAGATTGCTCTTGAGTTATTTTGGTTTTCATTTTTAAGATGTAGTAAAATTTAAATTTATAGCCTAAGGTAATTGTTATTTTGACAGAGAAGAAGAAATGCAATATTTTTTTTGTTTATTATAAGAAACACTTTCTTTCTTGAAGGGAAATTCAGCAAGCATGGGAAATTTTCTATCATTCAAAACTGAAGTATAGAAATTATGCGCAAATTTGAATATTGATCAAAATTAGAGGAAATCCCAAAGGCCTTCTGAAACCTAGAGCAATGGCAAGCATTGAAGAACAGCTGAGCAGTGGCTTCAGCAACACAGGGCAGGCCTTGTCATAGCAAGAATGAGGTTTTTCTCACTTGGTCCCTCAAATGTCCTGTCCTGTTTGGTCCCAGCATGAAGTTTTAGTTTCTCCGTTCTCACAGTGGCCTGAAACTATTACCTACTTGTTATAAGGCTTCTCCAATTTCACTGCAGTGAGTTAACCTGTAGGTTCTGACTGACATCTCCGGCTCTCTCCCCCACATCGCTATGAAGTTCACAGGCGAGCACCTGAAGGGCAAGGTAGCTGACTGCTTGCACTTTGATGTCTATTTATAACGTAAAGGTCAATCCTCTGAGATAATTTCCAACCGATTATGTATCGAGGGGATTGCTACTCAAAGAGTGATAGCTACTCTATTTTTCTTCCCACAATACTGTTGGCCCATTGCTCTCACGACAGCCATCTGGAATTAAGACTCTACAGTAGGGAAAGAGGATTCCGCTCAGGGCTCAAGTGCCCTGGGTTCAATTCTTGGTACTAAAAAAGAAAAAGAAAAAAAGAGAACAAAAGAAAAGATTGCGCAGTAGATTTCTCCCTCACAAGTACTCATCCCTTTCTCGGGTTATAATTCCTAGAAGTAGGGTACTACTGATAGCTCTTGAATTTGACCTGCCACAGGGCTGGCTTAAGAAAAAATGGTTCCTGTGCAGGTGGAGATTAGCATATGAGAAATGCTTTTAATTCGTCCACTGTTAGGCTCACCTATCTGTCAAACCCATACATGTGACAACAGTTGGGTCCAACTTATCTCTACCACCTCAATGGCAGGTTTTAAACAGTCTGGGGACTGTTAGCTATTGGTAAGCTAAATACATCCAACTCCCTTCATCAAAATAAAGCTCAGTAACACAGACAGAACAATAGGTTCTGTTCCTGAATATAAGAAATACAACCATCATGTCCAAGGGTCTGTGAAAATGGCTTCCTTTGACACAAAATAAAAACAGCCATGCAAAGCATTTCCCGGCATCTACTCTGTGAAAGCCCGTGCGCCTTGCAGTATGGTAGTGGTTCCTCTATAGTGGGACTCTGCACTAATTTTTTCGGTTGCTTATCTTTTATCATTGAAAGCTAACTTGCCCTAATGTTGCAGTCTTCATGTGTGCCATTGGGTTCGTGCAAACCACAGCTCCTCAGGCCTCACAGAAGAAGGAGACATGAGATGTCTCAATGCTGGCATGAGCGTGGAACTTCACACCAGTCACTAAACCTTCACACACAGTTCCCATGTTGTGGTACCTGTTATGAAGTGGGCCACAAGGGGCTAATGTGGGCTGCTTTTAAAATAGCCTTGCAGCTCAGCACACCTCTGAAGAATGATCAGAGAGCCATAGCCGTAGAAGTTCTACTTCAGCTAAAGGACACAAAAATACGGGAAGTAGAAGAATCGTTCTCACCTCTCAAACTTGAAGATTAAGAACACTGCACACCTTGCCCTCTAGAGAGGGAAAAAGCTGAGGGCAGTGCCTGGAAAGAGGCTGTCTCTGAGACTGGAACAGGAAGTGAGTTCACATACAAAAATAAACTAGTTTGGTTTTCACCCAACTAGCGAAGTGCTCCACATTTTACTAAGTTCCCAATTCAAATGCTGCTCTCAACACTCAGGAATTTCATATACCGAAAATATGAATTCTTCACTAAGTTCACCAATTACCCAATGGATATGTAGGCCTCAGGGATTCAATATTTGATGTATTGCTTTTAGATTTTTACACTAGCTTTACACAGTCAAAATTTTCCTGTTTTGGACATTAAGAAGTAAGTAGACAACAGCTAAATGCAATGTTCAAACGTGCTCAACTCAGATCATTCACGCATTCAAAGAGGCCGGGAAGCAAAATTTATATATTGTCTACTAACTTAGGTAAACATTGGTCTTGATAATAAGCTGTCTGGTAGATGTATGGAATCTGTTCATCCCCTATTGATGTTTTACTGGCCAGAAGAGCTAAGAAAAGTACTTTCAATTTAACTCCACGAAAATGGGCAGTACCGAAGAAAATGCTAGTACAATTCTAGATAAAATATACTGTTGTGAGGGCTGAAAAGTGCATGCAAAGCAAGCTACATTATTAGAATGTTTAAATATTAATTATACCGCTGTGTAGTAAAGATGATCAAGTATGAGTGTCAACTCATTTCCTAAAAGCTGCAACGTTTACTTTCATCTAAACTTCCTTTGTTAAGCTAAACTACAAGCCCAGCAAGTTTAGTCTACTTGAGTGTGTTTATTTTTATTGGTTTCTGCATAATTTTTTTTCTACCATAAACCAACTTTAACCCCTTTTCTGTAATCTCTGCCAGTATAACTCCAATAGCACACCATAAAATTCCTATAATTCTTCAAAGCCACGGAGTTGGAAGGGAAAAGCTTGGGCACTTTGTAACAAGCGCCAGCTACAAGCTTCAGCCAATTGCATTTAACTCTTGCAAACCCTTTTTATTTGGGAGGGAGCAGATAAAGGTATAGGTTCACGCTTTGTGGTCACTCTGCTTCCCACTGGAAGCATTTTGCAGTTGCAGCTCTGAGTCTGAAGCCAGTGGCGTTTCAGGAGGAGCACCACAGAGGAGGCAGTATCTAGTTATGCTAGCTCAGGAGGCGAGGCTGACAGATGGGGAGGCAGATGTCCAGATCCACAGAAAAAGCAAAGACTCCGTACCTTGCAACCTTTGCTGATGGAGATGAGAGAGCTGAGCAGTGGACAATGCTCACAAAGTCTGGGGATGGCAGAGTTCAGCACACTCTGCTACTTTCCCACCTCCTCCCTTCTTTCCCTGGAACGTATTGCTCTCTTCCACCCCCCCCCCCAAAAAAAAAAAACAGCTACTAGAATTAAGCAGGAGATGCTTCAAAGACAAAGGAAGAGCACGTGTGGAGGGAGACACTCGGGTTTCATCCCGTCACCCATGGATGCCCAGCCAGGGTTTCCCACCTGAGACAGATTGCGACTCATGTTCAGCTCGCTCATGCACGAGAAGCAATACACAAGCTCAGTGTAGAGCCACTTTAAAAGCTCATCGGGTGCACACTTTCCTTGTACAAAATACCTTATTCATGACAGAGCAGTGAGGGCCTAGGTAATTACTGGAATCAAGGTGGCCTCAGAAGTGTTTAAATCTGCAAGGACACTTAGAACATGAATAATGCAAAATAATTTGCATCTAAATTTTTTAAGTGTTCTTTATTCAAAACTAAAATGCAGTTCCGATTAAAGTTTGATGAGTGAAAGCCGAGCACTCCTACCCACTGTGAGCCGTCTCCTATATGTGGAAATTATTTCAGACAGTAGTGAAGGGAGAAAGGAGTTTGGGTTTCTGCTGTTTTAAGTTGTGATTAAGTTGCACTTTTAGGTTGAACTTTCCTTACGTGTCTTGGGGGGCTACCAAGTTGTTCGTGAGCTTGCTTACAAGGTCCAAGTCTATATTTCAGGCTAGCCTCTTAGGAAACAAAACCAAGCTATTTTTATATCTTAGACCCATTTTTTTTTAAATTTGCCAAACAAGATGATATTTGGATCCAAAGCTAATACAATATGACTTTCTTTTTCTCTCATCTAAGTATTCTAATTGTTCTTCCTTTCCTATCCTTAGATACAAAATGTATGTTTTCTTTTATTAAAAAGGCTTAGAGTATTCCATTTTCTTGTAATAGTATTTATGCTGCTGTGAATATACTACAGTATTTACAATGTCCCTGTCAAAGCTTTATGGAAAACTAAGCACTGATAGTGTGTCAGCCTGCATTTTTTTTTTTAGGTATGTAAGATTGAAAAGCTAAAAATCAATTTGAAGAAGTCAAAGGTAACTTTGTCACAACGGGCTAGAGATATATATGACCACAGAATAGCTTTTCTTCATCTCTTCTGAAAAGTTGGATATCCTAAAGATGATCTTAAAGGAGGGCTATGGTTAGACCAAATTAAATTTCCAGTTTATGAATTTTCTAATAGTAGTTAAAAGAAGGGAAATGAACTAGAATTTAAAAGTAAAAGTATTTTTTTTTTAACTTTCAGTTGGCAAAACCACTGCAGTCTGATTACCATTCCCAGAACTTCACAATGCCTGCATGTCATTTGCTTTTTGCCAGCATCTGTGGAAAGCACAATTCAAGAATTGTCATTGTCCCTTAAATTATCCCACTGTGAGACAGGGACCTTCTGTGGCCTGTCCTCTCTACCTGAGACAGCAGGGAAACCCACTGAAAAGGCATGTACCTCCCTCTCCTGGGTCACAGTGCCCTTTGCCTAGAGCTGGGCAGACTGAAGTCTGTTTGGCTGGCAGCAGGCATGGCCCGCCAGGTCACTCTGCAGTGCACAGAACCTAAAGTTTAAAGACTCTTGAAGGGCAAACTGATTTTCCTGCTGCAAACCCTTATGAAGCGGAGAGACTCCCAGTTTACTGCTCGCTGCAGAGCAAACTCCCACTTCACTGGGATTTCAGATGAGTGTGTTTGCCACTCTTAGAATGCCTGTTACTTTTTTCTTTCTCTTTCTTTTTCCCTTTTTAGGTTTTGAACAACGCAAACATTTTTAAACTCCCTGAACAAAGATCTTCCCAGCAGCAGACCCCCTGCCCAGCGGGTCACCTATCTTTTGCCACAGTCTTTCTTTTCCCACGCTAACCCCGGGGCTCATTTGCATAAGGTCTCTGTTGTGACAATTAGTTTCAGGTGAGCTGATTTCTATGCTGCTTGCCCAAGACGATGCCCAGGCCCCGGGCCTCCCTGATCCTGGTCCTAATTGCGACTGACTGGCACCAGACACAATGATCCTCTTGATTCAGCAAATTGTCCGGCTACGAGCTTGTTGCGACCTTGCAAAGCACAAATCATATCATGTCAGCCCAGCCTAGAAACAACAAATAAAATATACTCCGACTGAGAACAATAATGAATTTTCCATATCTTAGGTCTAGTTGGCTGAGTACAGATAAAAGCAATAGATTTTAACTTTACTTTGAGCTGTGTGGTACTGGGTGTGCAACTCCCCATAAAAGCATAGGAATGCCCCTGTATTTAAATTCCATGGTTCTATACCCCTGTCACCTGGGATGAAGTCCCCCAGGTAAAATAAGTGGCTGCTTTCAAAACTTCTGCTAGCTTTGCTGTTGTGGAAATAAGTCATATGCTCGTTCATCATCTACAGGGTGCATAAATATGCACATTAGCAGCATTTTCCAATAGTCCCCAGTTGACAGAAAGGATTGCAGAGATGGTGGGACTTCATATCTTTGTATAACAGCACAAGTTGGGAAAGAACTTTTCTTAATTCCAGAAACTCTGGGTGAGGCATGAGTGTGACCTAGCATGAAGCATGAGCCGAATGTTTTAAGGACAATAGTTGTTCTTGAAATATTGCCTGCCCCCATGCTGCCTGACACTCTGAACTCAGCTGTATTATATTACATGTGGCAGCTCCCTTCAGAACTTTCTCTGCCCTGATAGTCTGGAATTCAGTCTGCCATCCCATTGTCTCACTTAGCTACCTTCCTGTCATCTCATTTAGTCTATATCCTAAAGGTTAATTGAAAGAAAAGAAAGGAAGGGAAGGGAGGGAAGGGAGGGAAGGGAGGGAAGGAAGGAAGGAAGGGAAGGGAAGGGAAGGGAAGGGAAGGGAAGGGAGGGACAGAAGGAAGGGAGGGAGGGAGGAAAGGAAAGGAAGGAAGGAAGGAAGGAAGGATTAAAGAACCAAGTCCAGTCAATGTTCCTAGAAACCATTTGGTCTTTTTTTCCCCCCTGTCTATTCATATGAAGTAACTGTGATACCATTTTTATGGTATTTATTTCAGGTGGTTATATATGAGCATGTGTTTTCATAATATGAAATATTCATATGTTCTATGCAACTAGAAAAGTTTTCATATGGATATGACTTTTGAGAATTTTGTATCTTACTTCATACTGATTTCCCCCACAATAATAGGGCTACTTTTAAGCATTCCTGCTCACTGATTTGATTTTTCCTTCCCAGGAACTAAAAGTTTGAGGTGAGTATCTTAGAAGAGCATCAAGGATTATAAAAGAAAGAAAAGGAGAAGAAAGAAAGAAAGAAAGAAAGGAAAGAAGGAAGAGGAAGGAAAATATTAAAATTAGCTGTTTTGGGTTCTTATGAAAAGGATTTTACATTTATAGCAGGGAAGTGATCCTCCACCTTCAGGTGGACCAATGCCTGACATGGTCTTTCCTGCCTGTTACACAGCCCCCACCATACAGCTCATAGGGTCATGCAGCCTGTGGCCCAGGCACATGGCCCTGGGTGTGCCTAAAAGGATATAACACTAACCTCCTCCCATTTCTTGGGTCTTTATGACTGGGAGCTGGTTTTTACAGGGACATGGAAATTGTGTTGTTAAAGACTTCACACACTAATTCAATTGAAGAGAAAACCAGAAAGAGTTGGGGAGGGGAAAGTTTCTCTTCTAAAATTCTAATAGGCAAGCTCTTAGGACAGTTAGATGCAGAAGGGGTCCAGCCCCGCTGAGTAAACGCAGCATCAAGGCAAGAATCATTGCAGGGGCTACACAGAAAAGACCTCTGCTATGTAAAACCTGTAAATCAAACTCTTGGAAACTTGGAGATTTTCAGCGCATGAACTCAGCGATGTGAATTAACATTGAGTATGTTTTGACATAAGTGTTTGAACATAACGCCCATTCGTATGAATCATGGATTTGTTGAAGGAGGAGCTGGAGAAGTGATGATGACCCCTAACCCCGTTTTCACATATCTTTGTAGCACTGCCGTCTCCAAGGAACCAGAATGAACCTTGTCTTTTGCAAAAGCAGAAAGACCCCATCCAACTCTTGTGCTTCTTATCCATGTGAGTGTGTCACTGTAGTGATGTTGTTGAGAGGCTTGTGGGGTATGGTTCAGGACAGGGCCGAGAGAGCAGACTCCAGTGTGCAAATGAAGCATTCTAAGAAAATACCTCATCCCTACTCAAACACTCACTTTCCATGATCTTGACTTGCATCGTCTCTTCCTCTCGCCTTTTGCGCATTGTCCCCTCCCGTCGAAGGCTTCCACCTTCTGTGTTCAGCCTGGCTTTTCTTTCCTGCAGAGTTTCCTTGAGTTGGGATCCTGGTCTAACAACTGTCGTGCCTTCCTCACTTGTATTCACTTCCTCCTCCCTTGGGTTCTCATGTCATACTGCTTTCCACCCAGGCCCCCTTTCCTTTCTACCTGTGACAGAGTCTCTCACTTACTCCCATTATTTCCCTCTTACCCCGTTAATTTCTTTTCTCTCAAACTGCTTTGACCCCACTTTTAAAAAGTCTTGTGATGAAACCCTATTCCTCTCCATCTCTGATCCCGCAAGCACACCTATGTAGCCCTGCTCCCTAAGTTTTGGTTAGATTCTCATCTCGGAGATTTTAGCTCTGCGTTTCCTGTTTTGGACTTCCTTGCTAGACTTTCCATTCCTTTCCTGCCTCTATCCTAAGGCGCTCACTTCACTTCTTATGTTACTGCCCCGTCTCCTTACCTTTTACTTCTCTGAGCCGTGTGCATAGCATCTTTTTTCCTTTCTTTCTGAGATGAGGTCTTGCTATGGAGTTCTGGCTGTCATGGACCTCACTATGTAGGCTGGCTCCGAACTCATAGGTCTGCCTACCTTTGCCTCCCAAGTGCTGAATTAAAGACATTCACCACTACACTTGGTTTCATAACACAGGTTCTCAACCTGTGGGTCACAATCCCTTTGGGGTCGAATGGCCCTTTCATAGGGATCACATATCAGATATCCTGCATATCAGATATTTACTTTGCAATTCACAACAGTAGCAAAATTATAGTAATGAAGTTGTTTCACATAACATATGTGTGTATATATACACATATATGTATACACACACATATACACAGACTTCAGAAACTTAAAGGTAGCATGGAAAACAGTGACTATAAAGCCAGAAACAATACCTTTGAGTCCTCTGACTTTCTCATTTTGGGAAAACAACAGTAGGCCAGTTTTCTAATAGCCTCCCAGCATTCTTGAGTCTCACACTTGGTTTGTATTTGTGGTTTCTCTGGGTACCACCTAGAACTTCTACAAATCCCAGCCATGATGTTTGGGCCAATGCTCTGGCTTCATTAAAGATCTATCACCAGCAGTGAAAAAAATGTTACCCCTCTGTGTTCCACGTGACTATTTCTGGAAACATAGTTTATGAAAGTATAATTTTATGAATTAATGTAATTTCTTGATTTTTAAAAATTACCAAATTGTTTCTGGGTCAACACAACTCATTTCCAATAGTAGGAACAGAAAACTTTGGTCAACCTAATATTCAAATAGAAGATTGCAGTGATTCATTGAGAGAAAGCTATAAAACAGAAATATTACATGATAAGGTCTTTATAATTGTTTAGATTTAAAATAATTATCTTTGGGGTAATTTATGAAATTCTTTTACATAGGTTTTTGGATAGATACTAGCTAGCAGCCAAACTACTTTTCCTTAAGGCCATCTTTCTTGTGGCACAATGGATCCCATAATCCATGTCTACATGGACCAATCAGGTGATAGGTGAAACTAATCCTTGTAGCAAGCCAGTATAAAATTTACTTCATGCAGCTATGTGGGCCAGAGACAATCCAGAGGAACTGGACACTTGTCCTTTTTGTAAAACTGTTCAAATTTTAAATACTGGATGCTGGGCGGTGCTGGTACACACCTTTGCTTCTAGCATTCGTGAGGCAGAGGCAGGAGGATCTCTGTGAGTTTGAGAACACCCTGGTCTACAAAGAGAGTTCCAGGATAGACAGTGTTACACAGAGAAACCCTGTCTCGAAAAACCAAAACCAACCCCTCCCAAAAAGGCAACCAATTATCAACCTCTGCCCTGTCCTGCCATTTTGACAGATGCCCTCAGATCAGTCTGCCCAGAGTGGTAGAATTTAGTAGGAGACACATGGCCAAATCAGAAATGACTTCCATACTCCTTTACCTCAAGGTTTCCACTTAACAACCCAAGACTGCTGTTACTTCTGAAGATGACAATAGCTGGAAATAGTCATAGAAAGTCAGGCTGGGAGCATATATACCTTTGACTTCCTTCCTGGAAACATTCCCATTCTCTCCTACACGACTCTTCTTTCTCATCCCCCTCCTGTGCAGGTTAAGATAGCCTTAACATCACAATGAGCGTGAAAGGAGAACCACTCAATGGTACCCTAGAGGTAACATCAGGTGCAATGTTTTCTGAACTCAAGCCTGTAGAAGAATTATGGAAAAGAACACTACCTTCACAAAGGAACCCTTCACTCTAATAAAAACTGAATGCACTGAGTTTGGTCACATAGTCCAAGAACTTACTGCTACAGTGTGAAATGAGCTGTGTTTGTACCCCAAGGGGGTCTCATGTTGAAATCTTTGTCTTTAGTATGGAGATGTTGAGAAGCAGGAGACATTTAAGACATGCAGCCGAGGACAAGATTGGCCTTGATGATGGCATCACTCTCGGCATGGGATAGACAATTCTCATAGGACCCCAGGAGCATCTGGGAGGAGGCCTTTCTAGGAGAGCAAAGCAACATTGATGGCTCCCTGTCTTCTGGATTCCGGCCTGGCCATACTTTCCCACTACTGGGGTGCAGTCAGCAGTGGGATCCCTACCAGGGCTGAACGGAGCCCAGTGGATTTATCTAGCACATCAGGACTGTGTGCTAGATAAATCCATTTTCTTTTCAAACTCCTCAGTCTCAAGCATTTTGCTATAGCAGTACACTATATACAAACAGACTCATCACCTCACCCAGGCACACTGGATTTCCTGTTTCTAGCCCTGGTCCATATTCTTGGCATAAACACAAAATGATAGCCTTATACTTCGGAGTAGATAACATTTTATCTTCTCTGGGGTACAATTTCTATACCAGTATTAAGGAACTGAGATGAAAACAACATCTTGTTTTTGACTTGGAATCAGAAGTCTGGAGTTTGAATTCTGGCCTGATTAGTTCTGTCTTCCTATTCCCAGCTCAATGGCAGAAGCCTAGGGATGTGGGACTCACTGGCTCCTTCCCCACCCTAAGATTATATGAAAACACTAAAGGAACATATTTTGGAAATTAACTGCCAATGTGAGATCATACATGATTATTAAAACAGGAAAGAATGGACTGGGGGGCATAGCTCAGTCATACAATGTTTGTCTGATATATACAGGGTTTTGTGTTCAATTTCTTAAGACTTCAACAAACCAAAAGATAGAAGGAAACATCAGAGCTAGTTACTATTATCATTTAGTACCAATTTAAATTGGAGTTGAAGCTTTTCTTTTTTAACCAAAAGATCTTTGAGCATCCTTTTAACATTTTAGTTAATTAATTTATTGTATGTGTCTGGGACTGAATGCTGTAGTACACCATGGAGGCCCGAGGACAACTTGCAGGAGCCTGTTCTCTCCTTTCACTCTGTGGGCCTTGGGCATCAAACTCAGGTCATCAGGTTTGATGACAGTCACCTTTACCATCTTGCTTGTCCAAGTATCCCTTTGGAAATAAATATAATTCCGCTGTATAGTGTGTCTTTATATACCGATTCTAAGGTTGGATGGGCAGAAGAAACCTGAAATATTTTTATAAATATACATTTTTTTTAACTTCTATGCACCATAAAGCCTTTCAACAAGTCATATATGAGCTGGAGAAATGGCTCAACGGTTAAAGAGAAATTGCTTCTCTTGCAGAGGATTCAGGTTGGATTCCCAGCACCTGCACGGTGGCTTACAACTGTCTGTCATCTAGTTCCAGGGGATTCAATGCCCTCATTTGCCCTTGAAGAGCATCAGGGGTGCAAGTGGTGCACAGACATACATACAGGCAGAATAGTCATGCACGTACAATAAAATAAATAAATGAATGAATAGTTTTTTTTTTTTAAAGTAGCAATATCTTTTTCTTGGTTTAAAAGCCAGGCATTGTGGTTGCATTTGCCTAATCCTAGTGCTCAAAATGCTGAGACAGGAGGATCACCAGTTAGCAGCAGCCTGGGTTATATAATGAAGTTTTTTGGGGAAAAAAAAAAAGAAGCCAACAATTTAAACCCTATGCTCTAAATATTTTCTCCCTATCTCCCACTCTCCCTTTTCCTTTTCTTCTTCTTTTCCTGAAACAGAGTCTTGCTATTCAGCCCAACTTGGCCTTGAACTCGGATTCTCTTGCCTCAGCACTCCAAGTTCTGGGATTGCAGGTCTGTACCACCAGTCCCGACTTTAATTTGTTTTCTACCAGCAATAAGACATACTTTAACCTCAGAACATGACATTCTAAATGAACCTAGAATTCTGATTGTGAAGTTTGAGATATTGCATACAAGTTTATGAAGCTTTATATTTGACTAAAAAGAATTCTTGCAAAAATTTTAATATTGAGTATAATCTTTTGTTATACTTGAACCTCTCCATTGATTAAACCTTTCACATTGCACAAAAATGCATTTTAATCCATTTTTTCTCTACATGAAAAAATAGGTAATTCAATAAGCCTGGAGAAAGAAAAAATATCAATATACTAAAAGGTTTTGTTTTTTTTTAAATAGGAAGAATATGACACATTTTCTCAATTGTATTTTATAAAATACGCGAATCACCACTCAAGTGGAACTCAGCAATTAATTTATTTTCTCCTTATTTCCATATGTATTCTTCCTAAAACTAAAACTACCTTGATCATGGTTTTGATTACGAACCCCAAAAACAATTATGGAAATGATCTGTAATATAATAATATATTTTACTGACTGTCTCAGCTTTTTCATTCCAACAACTGAAACAGAGACAATTCTTTGCATGTTGAAATGTGTAATTATCGTGTATCCAAAAGGGAGGGTGTAATTTTCACATCTGATTACAAGGGAAGGGTGAGCTGCCGGGTAAACTTAGGCTTGTTTACAAAGAGCAGTACCTCTGATATTAAAAGCTCCAGACATGTAAAACAGAGAAATCCAGGTAGCATGCACAAAACTGAATAACAACCTTAGTATTTTTCTTGGCCCTACTACAAAAAACCAGAGTCATTTCTTCTGAATGTGGATTGACTCCTGATGAATTTAAGACTGAAGCATTACTTTGTTTTGAAGGTCTAGTGGTGACTGTACTACTACATGTTAGGAAGCACAAACACTATGTAACGTAAAAGGCAAGCCCAAATCCGTTTTATGCTTACAAACGTACACGATCAGTTTGAACTACAGACTGATTCTCATCTCAACGAAGCACACTTGTTCCTAAAAGCAGTATCGTTGCTTACAAGATGTACATTGTCTTTATCTCTTTGCTGTTTTTTTTTTTTAAACTCCTGATTTACCTTGGATAAGATCAGCTTGTGCTCATGTGAACTTACATTTTAGACATGTGGAAGAGATGGTATCGAGGCAAGTCAGTGCCGTTGATGGTGGCTGTCAGTCAGAGATTAGAGACAGGAGAACACACAACTGCAGGAAGGAGAATCTGCAGGGCAGGTGGGGCCCTCAGGAGCACTTTTCAGGGATACACGGTTGCAGCTGCTGTGTCACGGGGGCAGAGTTTTCAAATCGTAAAAGGGTTGACAATGAGACCTAAGTATGACAATCAATCCTACTGCACCCCACAAAACGAGCAGCAAAGGAAAATACAGAGAAAAGAGATGAGGAAAGGTTAAAATCGATTTAGGAATAAAAGGCAATCGTATTTAGACTGAAAGGAATCCACTAAAATATAGTTACTTATCAATTTGGCTTCACAATCATATAGAGAAGGTAATGGATGTCAGGAAGCTATTAACTTCCATAGGTTTTCAAATGCAGTGATAACAGCAAGGCTGATTTTGCTATACTTCAGAAATTAGGTTGATGTGTGTGTGTGTGTGTGTGTGTGTGTGTGAGAGAGAGAGAGAGAGAGAGAGAGAGAGAGAGACTTACAAAATCAAACTTTATATATAAAGACTTCAATAAAGAACACAAACTAACCAAATGATTAAGAAAGAATAATAATAACAATTAAATAAAAAGTTATTTCGTGGAGAACAACTAGGGTCTGCTTTTTTTTTTTATTGCCTAGAGCATTTCAGCAATGGTTGGAAACTGGACTTTTACAAGAGCCAAAGCTGGCTCCTTTTTCTTTATAAAGGATTCCACTGTGAGTCTTATAGTCCTCTCTCCATTAAATCAAAAAGGAACACACCTGCCACGAATACCCTTCATCAGCATCAGTGGGTGTGTCTGTGCTGGGGCCCCCATGCGGGAGAGATGCTGTGGGTGTGTCTGAAGCCAGCCAGAAGTGTTCTGGAGGGGGACTCTGGCAGCTTCCAGGTGCTTCAGAAGCGCCCCAGCAGTACATGACCCGCCCTTACCCACCAATCAATGCCCAGTGCACAGCGCATTTTTCACCATGTTGTTAGAGTACATTTGCTTATATTTTGCACAATTTTAATTTAACCGTATTGATCAAACTGAACACTCAATAAGACCCTAGGCACCTTAGGCTTATTTAAATTAGTCAACATGAAGCAAGTGAACTAAGGAAGTAAGTGTTAGGAGATTTAAATACAGCAGAGCTCGCTTAAATAAATACCTGTTAATGAAATAAATCTATTAGATGAATTTACTTTCTCAGAATCAAATCAAAACACATAGAGTAACACTCGAGGGGATCTCTAAATGGATACCCCATAAGTGGATGAACATCTTAAACGGATAGCTGCTCTAGAAAGGTAAACAGGATTTTCACGTTCTTTAAGGTTGCTGAAAACAAGAAAAGCTGTTGACTTTGTTTGGGATACATTGTCATTCTTTGAGGTCAAACAACTAAAGGTGCCTAAATAACACCGTTTAAAACCTCGCTCTGGCTGCACAGGAATGAAGTCTGCCTACAACCGAGTCTAGTCATTTGTCAGACCAGCTACCGGTGTCGAGTTAAAGCAGAAAAACAGTTTAAAGGTGTAGTTACCAACACAAGGCAGAAACAGACTGGTTTCTTCTACCACATCGTTTGCTTGCCCCTCCAGAACATTCTGTAAAGTAGAATTAAAGCATCCATTTCCCCTACTCTCATTGACACATTCACGGGACTCAAAATAACGTTTTTGAGAGATGGGGTCCCTTTCACGGTGATGAAACACATATCTTGAGATCCCCCTTACGAACACACTTCAAGTGGTCCTGGCAGGGCTGCTAACGACATGTGTACTGTCATGCAGCAGCCCTCTGAACCCACATGGCTTTCTCCTATGAGTCCTTGAGGGACCACATCTTTAACGGATTGGGTCTCTCTCCTCTACTGGCTGACCTATGTGGTGTGCTATCAAAATGAGGAAAACTGGTAGCACACACCGAAGTCTTAAAGAAATGATGCCTATTTCAAATTCAGTGGGCATGCAATCTGCAGGGATTTTTTTCAGACCCTCTTTATGTAGTGTAGCCTTTCGAGGGCCTTGTTTATTTATTTTTTTTCCCCTGGCCTAATAAAAGATATTAGCTCTTTCCTCAAAGCAAGAAACAGTCCTATCATGAATCAGGCAACTGGTGGGAAACTGCTGGCCAGGTTTCACCCACTGAAATTCTAATCTATACTTTGTCTTTGAGAATTAAGGAGAAAATGCATATCAGCAGAATCTCCTCTCTATTTCATTTATAAATTACGAGAATGATGCTATTATATATTATTAATTTCTGCTGTTCTCCAACCCTGCTGCAGCAGTGAGCTGCGGATGTTGGAACGGTGTAATTATGTTCTAGTAGGGTAGCCATCCGTTTCCTTTCAAAAATTTACAGGATTCTTAATCACGCTGCTCATTTGGGTGCGCAGCAGCGAGGATGGCGAAACACAAACAGGGCACGTTCGTTTACATAGGAACACCTGCTTAGCATGACAGCAGATGTCAGTCAGTAAGCAGAACACAAAAGGAAAAAAAACATCAACAACAGCAAACTCACACCATTTTGATTTGATGCAAGAAAAAATCTTTGCAGAAGTGACGGCAGCGCTGGCTATTCCTCCTAAATCACAAACAGGCTTTGAAATCTCGTCTGGTCACAGTTTGTGTGCCATCAGAGAGAAGGGGGGGGGGGTTGACCTTTACTTGCATTCTGAAATGGACCCTAATTCATTCTTTATTCTTTGGCAAAATTGCTAAAATGACTCTACGTCACTTTTCTCACCAGCACATGGGCGAAGAGTTAGATATTCTAAAAAAGAATCCCCTTCCCCGGTGGTCAGGCATCGGAATGATCGGACCATGACTTTAGTCAAGTTAGCTCAAATCCCACCTTGGTCTCTCAACAGTCATATGACATTAACGTCACTCAGCCACACTCTTCCGGCTTATGATATCTGCTCATAAAATTAGATGAGATAATATGCAAAGACCTGTCATGTGATAAGACGTGCTGGTGATGGCAAGGCAGGGGTATTATTAACAATATGGTCACAGGCATCATTTTGATTCTTATTGGTTGAGCTTTCTTTTCTATTCAATGTATTAACAGTCTGGAGGAGCTGGCACAGGGAGTGTCTCGTAGACATCACCATCAGACGCTGTGGTGTTTTGATGTGTATGGTACTGCAGGATGACCAGCACAGTACTACTGTCTGCTCATGATGACATTCTGAGATTCATAACTGAGCCACAAAGTTTTCTGAACTGCATTCTCCTTGAATCAGAAGGAAAGGGGATGTGCTGTCTATAGTGCGACACAATGAAAGGAAGCTACGGGAGAGATACTTACTGTAAACTCACACCTCATCTTCCTAGGGCCACCCTACCCTTTGTAACCTGTACTCCAATTTTTCAAGAACATTTTGGCCTACTTTGGTCTTTTCTTTCTCTTCCTTCCTCTTCCCCATCACAGTTAAAATTCAAAATGGAAAACAGCTATCACACTCGGGCAATGACTAATTTTCCTAAGCAATTTTAGTATTCGGAATGTGTCTGCTTGTGCAGGACTGTGCGATAAAGACTCCCTGAGTATACATTGACTTGATACCCAATAATGGCTGCTAAGGAGCCGTTATGTAGTGCTGTGTCAATGATCCGTGCATTGAGGACTCCCCGAGTACGCATTGACACGATAGACCGGAACGGCTCAGAAGAAGCTGTTATGGTCTATCATGCCAATGATGTGCAGATATTGGCAGGGCCTCTGGCCCTTCCGTGGAAATGATGGTGTCTCTGAAGGAGCTATGGTGAGTACCATGTGGGTGCCATCAGCCAGATGACAGGGGCTTCATCTTCCCTTTGCTCTGAGTTAACTTCAGAAGAGTCAGCTCAGAGTGGGCGTCCACAAACGTCCATGGTCCCATGTCGTGTCAGCAAAGCAGAGGCAGGAGGTGACAATGTTTTGGCTCTTATAACTTCATGCCATAGAAAAAGAAGCTTATATTGTTAGTTGGGAAAGGAGGGACAAAAGTTAAGAGAACGTTTTTGTCGAGATTTAAAAGTTTCCTCTTTTCTGCATTATGAACTATACAAAATACATATACTTGATGCCAGACAGGCTTTTGTTACTGTGATGGAAGGGGTGTGTTTCTGAGATCAGAACATTTAATATGTGTGAAAAAAAATACCTTTTGTTTTCTTTTATAATTTCAAGAGTTGAATAGGTGTTCAAAACTCAACATGGAGAAAATGGTTCAAAAACCTTGGGAAGCAAAGGAGAAGCCCAAGAATAAAGTTTGGATTCATACATGCTTTACCAACTTCACGCAGCAATTAATTCACTTATGGCATTTCCATGCCCCTCTTCAGATCCTTACAAAGAACACGGGATTTTAAATTCACTAGTCAGCACAAGATTCAAAATGTTCTTCATTAGAATCTGAAGCTATCCTCTAAATTGCTTTCCATACTACCGACAGGGAGCCTCATTATGTAGTACTATATTTGACCACCTTCTTTACATTTTGGAGCTGTGGATTTTGAATATTTCTGGTGTGCTTTAAGCAGAATCAAACAGAATGTTTTAATCAGCCCTATGAACTAGCCAATCTACAGAGTTGCATGGCCAACACTTAGGCAAGAGGGTCCCCCACATCTTTTTTTCTGGTATCTTCCATGGGTCATGGGGAAAGAGAAATCTGAGATGCCTACGCACAGGATGATGGCAGAGGCTTGCAGAAACACTGAAGGGCCTTCCTAAACAGGATGACGAGGACAAAGAAGCCGTTAGATTAGGCAGAAAATAGCAAGGATGATCCTGCATGCTCATTTCCTTGAGAAGAAAAGAGGCCAACTTTCAAAATGACGTGTGGAACTGGAGGAAGATCCTCACCCCTGGTATGCTGAATAGCAACCATTGGCTGAGGGAGCAAAGGAGAGCTCGTTACAGAGAAGATGAAGTATAAGAATGGAGGGAGGGGACATCACACAAAACACCTACTACATGCTTGCCATCTGACTTGTCACTGCCTTTATCCACAGCTCTAGAACTTAGGCTCTGCTGTGACAAATAGAGATACTGTCAGGTTGAGCAATTTGCCCCGGGTCACATGCTGGTATGAAAGCTGAAACCAAAATTGAGCTCAGATGTCCAAAGTCTCACACTTGTGAAGACCCATACTGCCTGTCAGCTTCCCTGACTCTAAGGTCTCAGAGGTGTCACTGAGACAGGCATGGGGGGACGCAGAAGGAGAAAAAGGAAAACAGTTAAAAAAAGAAAAAAGAAAAGCAGACAGCCAGTTGATTTAAATACAAACCAAAGCATTCCAAATTCCAAACTGGCAAAGCTAACACAAAGTAGAATTTAAGACAGTGTTAGTTTGGGGGCAGGATTTTGTAGCTATTATAATACATCCTAATTTTTTAATATACCTATTGGCTTTGACCAAGTTATATCTGTATGTCAGGTGCTGAACAATTTACTGGTACTAAAAGGAAAGCAAAACGGTCCTCAAGACATTGACACACTTATGGAGAGACAACTAGGAACCAGATATTAAGTGCTGTGATAAATGTTAGCACAGACTATATCACTTGAGAAGTGTTTGTGGCGGAGGAGTGGGGGGATAGAATTTATCTTGTATACTTCCTAGAAATGGAGAAATAAAAAGCCATATCCATCACTGTGACTCTTTCTTCCCCTCCTCTTCCTCCTCCTCCTCCTCTTCTTCCTCCTCCTTTTCCTGTCTCCCTCTCTTCCTTCATCCCTTTCCTCCTCCTCTTCCTCTTTCTCTGTTCCTTCCATCCCCTTCCCTCTTTCTCTTTCTCATCCCTAATAAATAAATACCTTAGGTTAATGTCATTGCTTCGTCTTCTCAAAATTATTTCATCCAAAACCCAGAAACTAATCTATTATTCTTGTAGACCTGCTCGTAGCCTAGCGAGTCAAATCTTGAAATAGAATTAGAGCTGAGCATCTTCTAGACATTGTCCTTAGAATTTTGTCTACCAATGCAGTAGATCCTATCAATAAGTACTATCTCCCTAATACTGGAGCTCAGAGAGGTTGAGGAGCATACCAACAGACACACAGTAAATGAATTTGAATGAAGATATGTCTGAATTTTCTATTCTTTTGACTACACTGCACACTTTACTTCCTGGAAGGAGAGAGGAGAACTGGGCTCCACTAGTTATAAGTGAATGGATCAAAAGATGTTCTTACATCCGGGTCTGGACACTAGAGATGAGAGCAGAGGCTCTTGATGCTGCTTACGCTAGGGAGTAAAAAGAAGCCCTGACTCACCTATGTGTGGACCAGGCAACAGCTTTAAATTCCATCTTCAGGTGCTGCGCTGGGAGCCTTAAGAAGCCAGCTTGAATTTGTTTTCCCTTCACATCGCTTATGGATAGTGTCCAAATTCTACTATCTAACAATTCCATTTAAAACAGCTTTTTCGAGCTGCAAAACTTATTTTTTTTTAAAGGGCTACTTTATATGTGTACTGAGAAAATTAGGAAGGGGAGAAAAGCTCAGCTCAAACTGTGTCCCTACGTCAGCAGAGGTAGAATCTAGACAGGCAAACAGTTC
The DNA here is from genome assembly GCF_018167655.1 of Microtus oregoni. NCBI lineage: Eukaryota > Metazoa > Chordata > Mammalia > Rodentia > Cricetidae > Microtus > Microtus oregoni. Next base: position 2,724,805 of record NW_024543096.1, read on the forward strand.
AAGTATGAACTGCAACAAATACTGACCATGAACCTGCCCGAAAGCCACTATTTTATTCTATTAACACTATGAACCGATTTTAATTGTGATGACAACTTTAACAGGGGTTTAAAAACTAGCAAAACGCCAAGTCATTGTTCTTTTTTTCTGCAACGTAAATTTATTTCTAAAAGGATAAAGATCAGTGAGCCCATTCCCCTTCAATTCCAAGCCTTTTAAGAAAGGTAAACAATGTAGGTACTGTGTCTGCAGTTTTTAAGGGCTACTGTCCCTTTAATGCCCAGCTGGTTCTGAGATGTAATAAAATTGACATATTGATTCCTTTGAATTTACAAATGCCTGTTTCATAAACTCCATCTCCAAAGCCTAGGCATCCTTAGAGCACTGTCATTTTTTTTTCCAAATGGATCAATTATGTGCCCAAGTAATCCTGTTACCTGTGAAATCCATGCATACTTCTCCCATTTGCTGCAGTTCCCAGGCGGACAAACCTGCATTATGTACGCATAAACAAACAGCGCATTTCCCTGATATTAGAGATTGTTTTCAAAGTGAAAGGCGATCTCCTGGGTCTTTTACTCAGAAGAGAGGAGAGAAGAGAGTAGAGAGAGAGAGAGGACAGAGGAGAGTGGAGACAGGGAGAGAAGGGGGAAAAAAAAGGGAAATTGTGTCTGTTTTTTTCAAGTAACTTTAACATCAGCCTGCGTGCATGTGTGTGTGTCTAACAGTTTGTTTAAATAACAAGGCTTTACTGTGCTAAGTTCTTTACTCTAAGAAAGCCAATTCTTCATTTTAGTCTATGCAGGCTTATCACAATTTTTTTCTGTCTTTTTTTTTCTTTGCTGATAATTAGTTAAGGGCAAATCATCCCCCAAGACACTTTGAAACAGTTAAAATAAAAAAATGGAAACCCAAAGCGAATTAGGTTCTGAAGTTTGCAAGTGTCATGAAGGAAAAAGAAATCACTGGAACACTTGATACTGGCTCCGAGATTTCCTTTAAACTCACAGGCCTTTATTGAAGCAATCGTAGATTCTGCTCCACAACATGAGGGGGAAACGCCTCAGTGAACTAACAGGCCTTTCCCATATCTTAAATCTGTAAGAGCATGCGAGCCCATTTGCATATTCGCATTGGACACACCCACCAGTACCAATTGCTTAAAGAAGGCTTATATGGGAATATGCACATCCACCGTGGTCCTAGAATCTCCTGGCATAAGAACGACAAACGAATGTGGTTTTGTCTGTGTATATGAACTCCCTGAGCGAGCAAAGTGCTGTGTGTGTTCTGCGCCAGAGATATGAATTCTTGCTTCTTTCCTTCAGCCCGTGCTGCATCTGATTTTCCTCACTCCACTGGGCACCCAGCAGTCCAGTTACACTGCACCCGCGCTCCACAATTTGTCTCTAAGAGATTCCCCAAATCACAAAACATCTCCTCTGCCATCCAGTGTGCTCACCATATGCAGAAAAGAGGGGGCTTGAAAAATTGGGTTGTGCTTGGAAGCCTTGTGGCCTGGCCCACCGCTGCCCTTGTGTGGCAGTGGCTTTAAAGATAAATGGCTACATGTTAACCAGATTTGACATGCTGTATAAAGGCAGGCACCTTTGGTCCCACGACACAGCCAAACAGAAAACACAACAAGCAAGCCTGGCAAAGATGTCCGGCGTGAATGAAAGCACAACGATTTGTCACGTCGTGGTTACGAAACATTAGCAGCTTTGGGGGAGGGGGGTTGCCCCGGGACAGCAGAGACAAGCCAGTGTGAAAATCTGGCAGGTTGGTGATGGAGAAATCTTAGGCAAGGGAAGAGTTAATCGAGAAGAGTGGGGGAACGGACCCTGCCACGGGATTATTCTTGTTTGTTTGTAACGAGGAAGGTCTTCGTGTCATGTGCGCTAAGTAGCCAGCCAGTGTTCTGGGTGTCGGGAAGCCCCACTGGTGTGACCGGCTGCCTATGATAAAACATATTCTAGCATCAGGCTCTCCAGAGTTGACCCGCATCTTCCCCTTTCGTTTTCAGAGTGACTTGCTGATGAAGGAGAAGAAGGCTTCTGAGGATGGAAGCCTCTGACACCCCTCTTAGTATTATAGTCACCCTGAAACAGGGGCTCAAACTACCTCACTGTAACTTTTTCAACTGCTGTGTTTCCTTTGTGGCCAAATGGCTGTCCAGTCAGTGACCACTGCTGTCTGTGAGTGTGGAAATTCCACGGCTGTGGTAGCATTTAACACAAGCTTTCTTCCCGGCTCTGGGCTCAGGCCCTTCTAGTCTTTAATTTCCTCACCTGTAAAAGGATGCGTGAAATACCAGCACCTGCTTCAAAGCATCCTTGACAGAACACATAGGACAGTTTCAAAGGCATTAAATGCTCTAGCAGCTCTCTCTATCTCTCTGTCGCCAGGGTTGGTTATGGCATCTCCTGAAGGCTCAAGGCACCTGCTGTGAAGCACAGTGTGGTTGTGCCTCTGCACCTCCAGGAAAACGCCACAACCTCGTCCTCACCCATGTGCTGGCATGATGGGGGTAGGAGAGTCTTGTGCTCCAACTCCCTTCCAGAGACTGAATTTCAGCTCACCTCTCCACATGCGCTCCGTGTTCCAGACATCTTCGATGGCTGGCCTTACTTTAACCTTTAGCCCTCTGTGTCCCAAATGTTTGCTCCTGCCATCTTCTTGACCCACGACACCTTTCCTCACTCCACTTTTAGAATCCATGCTGTATGACCATCTTTCCCTCTGCAGCTAACTCTCCAGGAGGTACCCCTTGCTACCTGCTCCCAGGCCCAGTTACTGTTTTCTGTATTCTTTCTTCACGGGATGCACAGCTCCATCCAACACGATCCCATTTTCACCACTCATCCAGTGCCTCCTTTCTCACTACACAGTGAGCTCCATGGCACCTAGCTCCATCCATCACCCGCGATGGTCGGTAGGCGTGCGGAGCGTAGAATGAATGAACCCCGCAAGTTAGGGCTAAAAGACCAGACACCTAAAAAGGATAGAGTGACACACGTTTTTATCATTTCTAGAAAGAAGAAAAAAGTTTGTTCTCTCAGAATGAAAAGTTCAGATAACCCCCAGGAATAAAGGTGGAAGAGACTCTGAGTGATAAAGAAAAACGTAGTGTCTAAGGATGTGACTTGATTGGCAGACGGCTGGCCTCACATGCACAAGACCTGATGCTCAATTCCTCACACGGCACTGAAGCTGGCATGGTGGTGGGCACTTGTAACCGCGGGAAGGATTTAGGAGGTTGAGGCAGAAGAATCAGAGGCTCAAGGTCAACCTCTGCCACACAGTAAGTTCAAGAGGCCAGCCTGGGATGCATGAAACTTTGCATTTTCGTTCATGAATCTAACATCACCCTCAAAGAGGAAGAGTGAATAAACCAGGTGACCCTACATGGCAAACATAGAAAAGAAAAAGACTTTACAAAAGGACCCGGGAGCCAGAACAGCCAAGCATCCCATGCTTCTTCAGAGGATGCCTCCTAAGGATGGGGAAAAGAAACTGGCCAGAAGAAGTTTGTCTGGAAGATGCTGTCACTGCCAACATGCTAACACAGGTGCACTGTCTTAGCTAGGTAGCTCCACATGGCCCTGACCTTGCCTGCTGGCAGGGCATCAGAACCAAATGTTAAGAGACCAGGAGATTCCTACCACAAAGTCTGCGAGGCTATGAGGGGCCTGGAGCTCTGCTGACATCTGTGATTTGCTCAGTTTTGGAACCTCTTATGAGCTCAGAACCAGAGCAGCCTGGAGTTCATCACATCCCTACTCTACCTCACCCCTGAAATCCGAGCCAAGCACTGTGTGTCTGGAGGCCTTATGTTCCCAGGTTCTGGAGGGAACCTATGAAGTGGGCCTTAGAAGAGATCTGCCCTTCCCTGCTTTCACTGGAGGCAGGCTGTATATAGAATATGGAACCATGGTTATCACAGTTATTGGAAGACAGGAGTGGTGAACAGAGCAAGATAACTATGACCTTTCGGGACTAATTTTTCCTCTACTCGTAATATTAAATGGGAAACAGATTTAAATATGGGAGAAGTGACGGCATGCTACTTGGAACAACCAGTTGATTTGCCAGTGCCTCTAAACTGCTCATTTCATTTGTATCCTAAAAATGATGAGGGCGGGCCAATGAGGAAGACCTGATACCAGACCTGGAATGGTAACACAACCCCAGATTTAGAGGTTTCCTTAGCTTTTCATCCCTCCCTGCAAAATGTCAAGAATATCCATAAGATGTCTTCAGAGAGAAAGCATGGCCTTTCTGGGAAGAACCCTGCCAAACATTTTCCATGAAAGAATTCAATGATTGAACTGATTTATGGCAGTTAGCGTATTCTCTGGACTAGTCTACCTGGATAGAGAGGCATCTTTAGGCAGTGTGCAAGAGAGAAGAGAATGTTTAGGAAGCCCACAGATGTTAGACCTGTCCAGCCAGACACCTAGACTCATATTTGAGGTTCATTTTTAAAATCTTTAGATTCATATTGTTTGGAGAATCAGGGCAAGCAGATGAAAGTTAAATTTCTCACATTAGCAAGAGATGATAAAGACCGAGTGTTCCTCACCTTAGCAGTGCAAATAGCAGTAAAATCTGGATTCCTAAATACAAATAATTTAAAATAGCATCTAGATGATAAATTTACTCATGTGCCAAAAGAGAGTGCTTGAACTCTACTGCTGATGCTCTGCTTTGTTAGAAAGCGGCGTGTTAACCGAAAGACAGAAGATATTCATAAGCAGAATTCATGTGTAAGGGAACTGTTTCTAGGAGTAACTTCTCTCATAGGTTTATAGCTCTGTTATAAGTTTCTGTTTCTTCCTTAAACTTTAAAAGTTAAGTGTCAAGTATCTGTTGGATTCGTCTATGGTCTTTTCGGATGTACCACCTCCATCACGAAAAGCCACCCTTCTATTTTCTCTTGTATTGATGGAAACTCTTCTCAGCAAACCAAATCTATCCCAAGCACACAGATCTGGCCTCTGCAACCATCTTGGGCCTGAGATTTGTGTCACTATGTTCCCTAATGTGGGTTGAGGATATGTGTAAGAGAAAGTAAAAGCTGATGGACTGCCATCTATGCCAGCGTTTGCTCAGCGTTTGGTACAAACGGGAGAGGAAAAGATACAAAATGCATGGATTGATTTTCAAATTACCTCAATATTTTGAAAACATTTTCACCTGCATGCTGAGAATGCTAAGAAAGGCAAGGAAGGCAATTGTGCATTTGCACAGCCTCCGCTGCATTCATTTATAAATTACCTCATCACTGACTGAAATTAACACTGATTCTTACAGGCAATTTCTCAATTTCCAATGCTAATTACATTTTTTTTACTTTTAAATTCTGTACCACCTGTTTTGGGCAAGACATCTTAGGCAGCGCGACCGCATTTAATCACAATTTTAATTAACCGCCCTGTAGATGTGAAAAAGAAGCAATTATAATGTAGATGAATGATGATTTTTCTGCATTAAATTGTTTTGTTTCCCTGGTATGTTGATTGTAACACAGCACACAAATACAGTAACTGTACAATTTTTTTCTATTGTAATTTAGTAATTGTTTTTGGAAAACCAGTTTGGGAATGAGTGACTTCATCTGTTTACAAATTGATTGATACTGTTCACTCGCTGATTGCTGCAGCGTATATTTTGGTATTGCACAGCCTAGCATAAAATATAATTAGGGATGCACAGGCTTCGCAGCACCATTTTGGAATCTGAAAAATCAACTGTAGCTGAAGTATGTTTTCCTTGAGCATACTAGTATCAGTTGGGGCTGATGAAACGATAATCAAAACAATGGGCTCCCCAATTCGACGACGAGTCGAAGCCCTTGGTTTCAATCTGATAGTCTAATATGGTAACTTTATGAATTAGTCTGTACTAGGCCCGGGAGCTGGGGGCTGGCAAGTCTGGAGCTTGCACAACTCCCTCAGATCGGTATCATGAGAAGCACCCGCATAAGGTAAAGAAACAATGATGGGGAGGAAAAAAAAAGTTATTGCTTCAAGACTGGAAGGATTGCTGTTGCCACCCGGTCGCAATGCACCAGCGCGCTGCAGTACTGTTGTATCTCATCTCCACGCGATGATGCAATGAGATCAAATTCATGCTCCTGGCTTGCAGATACAGATCATTAAAGCTGTACCTCGGTGCAGATAAATTCAAAGATCTTACTTATGTGAAGCAGAGCTTGCTCCTTGCGCGGCTAGGGAAGGGAATTCAAGGGGCGGGGGTGGGGTAGGGGCTGGGGCGCAGGCATGGATACTTGTTTCGGAAACCTTATGTCAACCGTATGCTAAGTAGAAGGTCTATGTTTTACTATTCTCTCATGAATTAGTGATCCCTCCAGGGATGCCCTAGATTAACATCATACCAAACTCAATCTCGGGGACATCCTCAGTTAATGCACTTCCCTGGTAGCACAGGGCTGGTGTCTCCCTCCAACCATCCTCTGAATAGCTCTGAAATGTGCTCACTTGGATGAGTCCTGAGCTAGGCCGTTTCTGCCTGCCTGGCAAAAAGGGGGAAAGGCCATGTAAGGAACATGGCTGCTCAGAGGAAACGTTGACGAGACTTCTTCTTCCACCATGCTTCACTTGCCTTAGACGACTCTAAACCGGGACAGGGCATTAAAAAGTAAAAAGTAAAAAAGTCACATTGGTCCTAGCCATGTGTTTGTCACAAAACATAGCTAGGATCTTGGCTTTGTTTGGAGCAATTCAAACATAGAATGATAAGGATATGGGTTGAGAGGACACAGCAGATAATATTGAGATGGGGTTGAGGTAGGAGGAGGATGTGTCAAGTTCTGTTTGTCTCTTCATATTTAGCCGATGACAAAGTATTAATAGGAAATATCAAACCTGATGCCAAAACTCACTTTGTATATTCACTAAAAACCCGCCCTATTAACATATTAAAAGGTCAAATCTTTTGCCAGTTGGAGATCACATGTCTAAATCTTGTTCATGCCTATGGCTCATGCCTATGCCTATGGGCACACAGACACTTGTAAGGCAAGTAAAGAGGCAAGCCACAGAGTATTCAATAAGCTATGCCACCCACAGATATCTTTCCCAGGTAAAATTCTATGCAAACACTGGTACCAGAAGCTCATCCTTGCCTTGGCATCTCTAGCTGTGTAAGAGGTACCTGGTTCTAATGAACTCTGAGCAAAGTGGGCGGTGGTGGGAGCTCACACCAGACAAGGGCATGGCCGATGCTAAGGAAGTGTGCGTAGGCAGCTAGGGCTGCTTTACCTGGGAGATCCCCTTTCTGTTTTTTAGTGCTGTCTCCCTGCCGGTTAATAGCAGTACTTCCTTGCAGCTGTGTGTGTTTTTCTTCTTTGTCACCTTGCCCACCTTCATAAATGCTCTGGAGGAAGATGCTGTCTTATGAATGAAGGTAAAAATAACCCTGAATATCTCAAATTATAGCCTCTTTACGTAAAGAAAAGGGGGTGTTCTGGCAATAGACTTAAACTTGCTTCCTTCCTTCCTTTTTCTTTCTTTCCGTTTTTTTTCTTTTTAATAAAGTTATTCTGGCATGAATGCTGGCTTGGAAGTTTCTAAAAGTGGCCCTGATGGGCTATGCCATCCCTATCAGCCTTTCTAGAAACCATTTGTCTCAGGGAGAAAATGAAGAACCTGATCCCAGGCCTGAGCCAGTG